>NC_138206.1:49213483-49358483 GCF_964194415.1 Vipera berus | reverse complement strand
CACTTCTGACATCATACATACATACATGCATATACACATACATACATACAAAACAGCTTTTCATCAGAATATACTCAATTAATTTTCTAAGCAAACTTTTAATAAAAAAAGATGTCTGGTTATTCAGGTATTGTTTTTAACATTACTCAAATGCAGACATGTCAAACTCGCAACATCACATGACGTCGCACAACGTATTGGGACGGTTTTGCCATTGCTTGCAATGGGGTGGCCACAGCTTCTCCATAATGTGTCCGGCCCATGGGCCATCAGTTTGACATCCCTGCTCTAACATAATTCTGGGGCAGCATTTCTTTTTTGAAAGAGATGTTTTAAAATTTTCAGAAGAAATATTAATTTATTTGCAGAAGGTGGCTTTTCACATGGCATTTCCATAAACATTAATAACTCTAAGAGCAATATTTTATAGCTATCACATTCTACTCACTCTCTTTTTTTACAAATACTTCAATATTCGTAAGTTCATAACCTATGACTTCAGTCTGTGTTGAAGAATTACTTCTACCTGTATTTACAATCCGAAAGACAAATCAGAAAAACTGATTCACAGTTACAAATACAATTTGATATTTTATGTCATTATTATTACTATATATAGACCTGAGATCAAAATGGCAAATGCAAACTATTTTTCTACAACATCACTAATAGGTGTTATTTGTCATTTAAGTAGGTATGAAGGACATGCATGATGTGCATGGATTTTGGAATGAAATATCTGTCTTTGTCTCTAACACTATCTCTCTCTCTCTCTCTAATTTCTGCCATCATTTACAACCAAGACTTTCTGATGAACACAGTGTTTAATGATACTGCCTTTCTTAATGTTAGCATGGCATAAGCAACTATCTATGATATCTTATATATGATATGAATCCTGGAATCTACTAAATGTTCCACAATATCTACCATGGGTATGTTTAATATAATTAATTGCATAATTAATGTGTGCTTTCATATACTGCTTTGCATATAAGCAATATGCAATCCATTATTAGTTTAAAGCTTAACTAAAATACTATTCATAGTCTCTGTAAGCAGTACTTTTTTGCAAACAAATAATAAAAAAATAGGTAGGTTTTTCTGCCTGAATTTTTTGGCTCATGTGATCAACAGTTGTTAATATTTTGTATATTTCCTTAACTGTAAAAAAAGCTTCATTGATTTTAGAAATTAAAATCATTGGAAGCCTGTTGGACCTATGTGCAAGTACAAGAGTTTTCTGGATTGTTTTCTGATTACTGAATACTGATTACTGCATGCATTTTAGATGAACTGTTTATGAATGGTTTATTTAGTAGGCATACCAGGTTTGAAGTGTATCCAAGTTTTCCTTGTAGTATGTGATCTGTAACTTTATCCTTTACTTAGAGTTGTATCATTATTACATGAAGAATAGTTATAAATCAGTCTAAAGCTGATTTAGGCTGATAATTTTAATTTTAGTTTTAATTTTAATTTTAACTGGGGTTAAAATTTAATTTTAACTGGGGTTAAAATTTAATTTTAACTGGGGTGTTACTTATGCAGGGACGAATATAATTTTTTTAATCTGTTTTTAACTTTTGTATTTTTGTTTTTAATCACCCTGTAAACCGCCCTGAGTCCTTCGGGAAAGGGCGGTATATAAATGTAATAAAATAAATAAAATAAATAAAGCAAACAGTACTTATAATTCTATCTATGGGTCTTTCAGGAACACTGCTGTATTTATTTAGTGAAGACGGATGCATATTTTAAAACTATAGATGTGAGGGTAGGAAGTGGAAGCAAATAGCAAAGTATGCATGTGACATTGTGAGACAAATCCTGCCCCATGTGCTTGCACACAACATTATAATACAAGAGAAGAATATAGTAGAGAAGAACATGTATTTTATCAAAACACATATTCCATCATTTTAGCATCCATAGAATATTGAAGATAGAAGTTTGTGAAAAATAATCTGAACACTGTCATGTAAGGGTAATCAGAACAATACTGTGATGAAAAGATCAAAATCACAAATTCCTCAAGAATTGTCACTCATTGCATTACTATTATAAGTAAATGACTTTCAGATAATTAAAAAAAACCTTTCATCAACTTAAAGATAAGTACACTACAGCATAGGTCTTTGCGGAAAACAAGTCAATATTTTATGATTTCCACGGCAGTAAACAATACAAGTGTACTCAGGGCTTTTTTTCTCATAGAATGCTCAGAACGGAGTTCCGGCACCTTTTTTGGATGGAACCTTGTAGGGTGGGCAAGGCAGGTTGTATGACGTGTGTGAGTTCCGGCACCTTTTTCTTTTACAAAAAAAGCACTGAGTGTACTGCATATAAAAAGTGGATTAATCAAATTTTTACTTTGGACATGAAGGTGTTGTTATGCATTTTATTTGGTGGATATAATGTATATTTTACATTGATAATTGTAACAATTTCCAAGTAATGCAAGCACTAATGGAGAGAACAGAAATGTTGGCTGTGTGTGAACATGTAAATCCCCAATCCTCTTTTTGTTGATCAATTGGAAGCAATCAGTGACCACCCTTGACAGGATTTATGACTTCACATTTTGAAGATTTTTTTTCAGTGGTGGGATTCAAATATGTGAACAACCAGTTCTTTGTGTAGATGCCCTTTCCAGAAGTCCATTCTGGACTTGGGCAACAAAAAATTAGCTACCGGTTCTGCCGAAGTGGTGCAAACTGGCTGAATCCCATCACACTGGTTTTTTAATGAGAAACTAATATGCTGCAAAGAAAAGAGTCAGTCTTAAGCATAATTATAATTTTTATTGGCAAGAATGTTTGGTGATCCACATAAATTACAAAAGGATAGACATGTAATATGTAAATAGATATAGATAAGAGCAATAAGAATGGGGGGGGAAGAGGGAGAGAGCTAAAAAGCAAGAGAGAGATTAGATATAGATGAAAGATAAATGATAGCTATAGCTAATATAAAATTTTAATATATAGTATAAAATATAAAAGGGACAGTCTGGACTTTGTTGGGAAATGTATTTCTTTCTGCTCAGAAAATGATATGGTATTGCATCCAGCATAGGAATGTTGGCAACAGTGTTAGTGAAAGTAACTTGATCTGCTCAGCTTCTACTAAGCACCATTTTATGAGTAACCTTATACTGCTGAACAGTTACTTCATCAGACTAGTCATGTCAAGGTATGTTCTTTCTATCTTTTTAACTTTGTATATTTTATATGGTTTTTTTATGGTCTCTTTAATTGTAAAACTATACAGAGTCTGTTTTAAAGTGAAATGGGTGGTGTATAAATTTGGTTAATAAAAATCAACATTCCAAATCATAGTACCTGTTGGCATAAAATTTTAGGAATCTGTGATCTAGGAGACTTATACTGACTGATCTATGGTTTATGTTTATTGGCTCACAATACCTCATTAAGACACACAACACAAGATGAGAAGACAACTATTCTGCCTAAATGATACAGCTTGGAGGTTTTAATCTTCAGATAGATGCAATCTTTAATTATCAGTCAATGTTAAGATCATTTTTGAAATCACAAAAAAGATTATTTCATTTGATAGGATACATAATATATTATAATAAAACAATATTTTAATATTTTCTTAATTATATTTTTTGGATAAAACAGGATTGATCTTGATACTTATTATTATTTTTAAAAGAATGTTGCAAATTAAATGTAATGTGGATAAAATGTGGAACACTACCAATATGTGGTATCATATTTTTTTTAAAAAAAATGTACTGCTAAACAATGTTATATCACATTTATTGATTCAAATTAAAAAGGTTACATAAAAGAAAAGTAACACCAAGCAAGTATGCAATGAAAAATATGCATAACGTTACATATATTTTGACATTACACTTAGGAAGAGGCTATTACATATACAATTTGCACAGCTTTTAAGAAAAATAAGATACATGACATTAAACATTTGTGATTGTTAATAACACAGAATGACATGGACAAAAATTAAATGAAAATGTACCGTTCATAAACTACTTTAAATATACATATTCTATATTTGGAGAATTTTGTTCTTAAATAATATTTTAGATATTTGTTGCGATCTATTGTCTTTCACTCATTCCCATTCTCACATAGGCTTCTTTTTCAGTGTTAGTACATACATGTGAATCTTGGATTTAAGTTTGACTGCAAGTTTCTTTCTCTTTTCTCTTTGTACAGATGAGAGGATAGAGGATGCTGGTGGTCTCATGCTAAAAGAAACCAGCTTCAGACTAAAATTAGCTTCAGGGAACTGACATTATAATCAAAGTTAATTTAATAAATTCGAGACTAAAATGTAACTTAAGTCAGAGTTCCCAAACCTTTCCAGCTTTGAGGACCACTGGGGGGGGGGACGGGAAGTTCCTGCACAAATGGCAGGAAAGCATGCACACAACTCCATTTATATAAGCTATGGGCACACACTCCCACTGCTCGCACATGGAGCACATGTGCACACGCTCACCCACTGTTTGCCTGCTGTTCAAGCAAGTGGGGATATACACATGTGTACAGTTGCCCACCACTTCTGCAGCCCAGTTCTGAATGGTTTACAGCCCAGTAGTGGGCCACAGCCCAGGGCTTGGGTACCCCTGACCTAAATGCTCATTTGATTCAGGCCAGTATTTTTGTTTTCAAAAGACTGGCATGCTCTGCAGTCTTGCTTTGGATTAAGACCAAAATAACACTTAGCGACTGAAAGCTACATTTAATGAGATTCGCTGTATTTCAGGATTTTTTTAAGGGTTAATAATAGAGGCAATGAATTACTAGAATTAATTGAATTACATAACTCAGAAATAGCTTCCAATGCACACTACATTATACACTTTTTTATTAAAGCTATGCAACAGAGTTCAGTCCCAATGAATAAGTCACCTACTAATTAAAATGTTTTATTAAATAAATTGAAATTCACCCATTACTTTTTTACTGGCGGGAAACTGTTTGCGGCAAGGCCAAGAAAAATATATGCCCTCTTTATGTCTCTTCTGTTTCAAGTCTTTCTTTTCTTTTAACTTTCTCCTCCACATCTACATATTTCAACTCCCATCTAACCTCTCAATTAGCTTAGTGCTCTAATCTCATATTTTCAGACTTTCTTTCTCATTCCAAGAGCTGGGCCAGTTCTTTGCTATTATTAAGCGTTGTCTTGTTTATCATTGGATATG
The DNA here is from genome assembly GCF_964194415.1 of Vipera berus. Lineage (NCBI taxonomy): Eukaryota > Metazoa > Chordata > Lepidosauria > Squamata > Viperidae > Vipera > Vipera berus. Next base: position 49,353,277 of record NC_138206.1, on the reverse strand, counting down.
CCAGGGTTATAGGTAACATAGGTGCCAGAATGCATGTGATATACTATCCTTTTTTTTGTTCATAATATTCTGATAGAGTAATTTTTCTGGTCCCTGGATGCCTTTAGAAGAAAACTATGTGCACTGAGACATTTTAGCAACAGCTGCAACATAGACTCTTGGACAATGCCTTTGCAAATGTGCTATCCTCAAATATAGTTGACACTGAACATGTATGTTTCTGTGTCTCTGTGTACATACACACACACACACACACACACACACACAGAGAACATCAAAATACATAAGGTACAGATATAACAATCATCTTTAAAATAAAAATTGATTTCCTTTATTTCCTGTTTTTCCCCCCCTGAAAATACAATTGCTGCAAAAACAATTGTCTCTTTTACTAGCACAATGGTTATAACACTTGCTCATATGCCAGTCAAAATGTAATATTGGTCTAGAAAAAGGAAAATAAGACAACAGTGCTTGAGGTTGTCCATTCCTCTCCTGCAAACCATGTTTGCAAAATTCAATTGGGCAACCTGGCAATGAGGATAAGTACTAGATCTCGTTTGCTAGTTTCCAGTATCAGATCAAGGGTAGGCTGTTTTATACTGTACCATGTCACTTTTAAAAATGTTTAGCTACAAGTGTCATGAGTAGAGTGATGGGAAAGCCATCTGATGGTTATGGAAGCCTGAATACCTAAAGCCTGCTACCAATAAATTTGCCATGGTGAAGATATAAGGTGAGCAACCTAATTCAGGTTCTTTGTGTTGCAATTATTATTTTTTTCAGTGGATGTTTCCACCTAGCCACTTTCTCTGAAAATTAGAAGAGGAAGTGATTACCAGCAATCAATAGTCATGAATTAGCATTATCTGGGACGAAGATGGATGAGTGGAAGTGAGACATATTTGGGAGCAGAATTTCCTGTTGTTTTATAGATTCTACTTCTTCCCTGAAAATATTCAATGCGGCGATCCTAGACTGCAGTTTTTAGAAATCTGTCTAATATTGTGGCTGCTACCTTATTACCTAAATTGTTGTTAAGGAAACATGCACATGATAAAATAGAATTATAGCGCTGTTTGAACACTACAACGTTTTGCTATTATGAACTAGTTACGTTTTCCAAAAGTAAAAAGTAAAATCCTATACATAAATTGTGTGCAATATCTATCAGATATAATCTGAAATAGGTTAATGTTCTCCCTAATACCAAACATATTTATTTAATTTCAAATCTCTCAATTTAATCTACCTTTAATATAAATACAGTGCAAGTTTGTGTCCATGGAAAGTTCCCCAAAGTTTTATATTAATCAGCTTTATTTTCTTTGTTTCTCTTTTTTTTAAAAAAAAATGCAACCATAAATTCCTTGAATTACCAAAATTAGCAATATGTTTCCACTGAAGCAGAACAATTCTATGCATATTTAAAAGCACTCTAATTCATTTTTAGAAGCCAGCTCCATGGAATTCAGTGGAATTTGGTGTTTTTTTCCCCAAGTACAAGAGGTTCTTGTATAACAACCAACATTTAACAACTATTTGAAGTCATGATGGTGCTGAACAAAATGACTTACGACTGGTCCTCATATTTATAATAGTCAGTGTCCCCGTGGTAACATGATGATTATTTGAAACCTTGGCAATCATTGCATATTTACAATGATCACAGTATTTTATAGACAGGTGATCATCATTTACAACCTTCCCAGCCAGCTTCTCACATGCAACTCAATGGGAAAACCAGCTGAGAAGTTTGAAAGTCATAATCATGTGATGTCTTAGTTAACCATAGGGATTCTTTTTTAAAAAAGCACAGCAAAAATGTTAAATTGATCATGTGATGCCTCCTTTAATGACTGTGCTGCTTAAAAATGACTTTTTCCCCCTCCCTATTGTAACTGTTAATCAAGGACCATCTATAAACACAAAGTGTGGAGGTTTGAAGAGAACTGCAGCTTAAGTAAGAAAAAGAAAGGAATATATTTAGAACTAATCTTACAGATGGTCGCATTTTAGTTTTTAAATTCATAAACCAGTTCTGAAAAATGTGACCTGGCAGCTTAGCGACGACAATGCTTTTTTTGAAACTTTCCTTTCCTTAAGTCACTGTTAGAAAAGAACAATTTCACAAATTTAAGTGGAAGCCTAAGATTTAACTTTTATTTCTTTTAAAGAAAGCAGCAAAGCCGTAATATTTATTTTTACTAAAATGCCGTGGTGTTCAACGACTATGTATGTATGCATGTATCCATTTATGTATGCATTTACTTACTTACTTGTTTGTTTGTGTTTGTTTGTTTATTTGCCAGCCTAATAAAGGAATGAAATAGTGCGAGTCATTGCAGCTCATGCTATGCTGGTTTTTATTCCAGCAGAATGGAATAGGTAAAAATAAAACTTTTTACTTTAAAAAAGTAAACTTACAAAGTTATGTATTTTTAGTAAGATTCTCGGACCAATAGGAATTTGAACATCATTCTTCCAATCTCTGTAAAAGATCCAAAAAAGGGGGAAACCCCCCCCCCCTTTATAGAGAATACTAGTGTCACAGCTGGTGTAACTAGGCAAGACTTGTTGCAGGTTTTTTTTTATTATTATTTATAATTAAATTAATGTAGAACTATTAGAAGCATGACATATTCTAATTATTCCTATTATATAACTTCTATTTTAAATAAACCACATTTATTCTCAGGTTTTGGTATGGGAATTACTTTATATTATCAATATTACAATTTGCATATATTGATGAGAAAAAAAAACATTTTTAGGCTACAGTCCTATACCTTGGTAGTAAGAGTAAATATGTTTATGTTGCTTAAAGTAATACCTTTACAAGATCAATAATCTGACATCTTATATTTTGATTTGCAATGTATCTGCACGCCATTTTATCAGTAACATTGAAAGATACCTTAAAATTTAATGACATTTGAAATAAAGGTCATGATGACATTTAGAGGATAGCTGTAATATGAGAAAAAGTTTTTTGTTTGTGTTTGCATGAGTATGCATGGATCAGACTGTTTTAGTTTATGGTTGCATTTTATATTATAGTAATATTAATATTATTATAATATTTAGATGATTTAATTGTGATAAGAATACAAAAGAAATTTATTAGGGGAAGTTACCAGAACTTTAGAATAACAAAGCAGTTGTTTGTGGAAAAATTACAAAAATCATGTGGTCCAAAAATCCATAAGCTCATGGACCCTATATTTTCTGGGCTTCCCTCTGACTTGAGTGATAATTTGTAGTGTCTTTATTTGGTATTGTTTAAGTATAAGCAAAGTACAATCTTTTAAAAATTATTTATTTAATGGCAGAGATAATCATAGATATATTATAGAGATGCATGCAAAACTCTATTTAACTAGTTTACTAAGTGAAGGCTGAATTTTGCTATTTTTTTTTAAAGGAATGATATAATAAGGAAGAAATCGCATATAAACACATTTCCATAAAGGCACAGCAATATGCATAGTAGTTTAGATGAAACCAAATGTTTAATAATAAAGCTCCGATTATATGCAAATCATAACATACAGGTAATTTCATAATCCTATTAATAACTGTATATTGACTGGCAAAAAGTTAGATGAGAAGAAAATCTTTTACTGTAAACCACACTACAAGCAACCAATCAAATGGAAATGTATACGCTGATGAACCAAGGACAGATTTTAGCTTGGTAGGTGTCACCTTTGAGTTATAAAATGTTTCCAGGCAATGAAGCCTTTACATCAAATTATACCTATCAAAAAGCAAAAAGCAAATTGTGATTTATGTTTTTTTTCACTGAAAAAAACCACTTGTAAGAAATATTCATGCAGAATCTTCCATTGTTGTAGTGTTAGTATAACATAACAAATATTTTAAAAGAGCGCCAAAAATCTAATTTTATGCATATTATTTTAGATTTTAAAAAATACAGAACAAATGCTCCACTATGGGCTTGGTTCACCACCAGTATTAAAAAATACACAATATACTTATAACTATCAAGAAAACAAAACCAGCAGCATTCAGCTGCAGTGATTGACTTCCAATTCCACCTTTATGGGCTTCACAGCAAGTATCTGCTTTGATGAAAATTGACATAAAATTGGATTGAAAAGTTGGAAAAAAAATGAGAAAAAAGTATGTGAAAAAAGAAAAAGAAAAAGAAACAGTGAGAGTGAGAAAGAAAAAAAGAGAAAAATAATTAATGCAATATTTACACAATGCCAGTCAGTTACTTAAAGCAATCATTTTAATATAAAATGCTGAAACTATAGATAAATGAAAGGCTTTTAAAAAGTAGGATGAATTTCAGATTAAACAGTGATTAAAATTTATGATAATTTCCAGCATAATTTCCTCTGTGAACTATAATAGAGAGATCAAGATCATTAGGCTGCTGTCTTGTACATGAACAGGAATATCATATTATCCCATTACTGCGCTTGCTGTCATTTAATCATTACAGTTTACTTACATCTTAAGCTAGTTCATGTGGTATGTTCAGCAAGGACACTGAAAATGTAATAAGAACTCTCTTCAACTCACCTGTACTGACTATCCAGATAATTAGAAGTGACAACTAAAAGTGACAATATTTCACTAGACTCACTCTACATATTACTTATTCTCAATGATTTACATTCAGTTACATGGAGTTAATACAGTATAATACATCTATAAAATGATTTACCTGCAAGCAGGAAAATGACAGGATTGCACATATTAACCCTGCTCTATGAAATATTAAATTTGCATATTAAGTTGCTCAGGAATATCATAGGCTAACAGTCAATGTTAAGATTAGGAATTTTAATCCCTGAGTTTACTAGAGAATTGGTGCTATTATTGTATTATCTTAATGTCTATTTAGACCACATTTCAGAATAATTCTAGGATTATTTTAATCACCATTGATTAAAATACTATTGATGATATATACTCTGCTTTGTGCCCAAGTTGCTAAATGATAACCGAAATCATTCAGCTTTTCAAAATATCATTTTACTTACAACACTATCCATATATGTTTTTAACTAAATTCATTTCTGTTATTAACCCTTACTTCTTTTTGTAACTTTATTTACAGTTTGAGTTCTGTGTGTCAGAATGAAAATGGTTTGCTGAAGAATATGACGGGGCGCTATGTATAAAGCACACAACTTTCAAACTGCTGATCTTTGCAAGTGTAGGAATTGTAGGTTTACAGTTAGGGTAACTTATTGCATTTAGATCACTGCTTCAGATCATTGCGACATGCGATTTTTATCCCTGTCATACAGTCCCATATATGACTTCTTTTAAAAAAAATTAAACAAGGAAATGCAATTTGTTCAGGACAATGAACAGCGAAAACAAATAAGTATCTTTGTATGCAAATCCAGAAAATAACATTCAACAGATCTGTATAATAAATGAAAGGTTTAGATAAAACAGTTATTTTATCAAATAGTTTTCATATACAATAATAGCTTGTGACAACAGACTAATTCATAGCATAATGAGATAGCATAATGAGTCAACCAGCCAAATAGAAAAGCAAAACTCTCAGGTCTGTAGTATCCTAGAACTTGTGATGTAAGTTACTAATGAATCAAAGTTCTGTCTTTTTTGAGTGCAATTCTGTCATTAATTAGTTTAATGAACAGATGGAAGTTGCATTATCAAATTTGTAGACGATAATAAATTCGTTAAAACAGTTAAGCTACTAGAATATAGGGAAAAAATATTATTTTGTCAAGCTGGAGGAATGGGCTGAAAGTAACAAAATGAATTTTAAAAGAATCAAGTGCAAAGTTTTCACTGAGAGAACAAAAATCAGATGGCTCAGAGACCAGGTGGGGATATTTGATTTGGTAACGGTATGGTACTTGTAAAAAAGATTTTGAAATAGTCATGAGCAAGCAGAACAGAATGCTTTCAAAAAAACAGAAATGCAATTTGAATCTGCACCAACAGTATAATTTCTAAATCATGGAAAGCTATCATTACATCCTGTTCTGTTCTGGTCAAAGCCCTTTATGCTCAGCAGTGGGAGGCCCAATCACAGAATTTTCAGAAAAGCTGGAACATATTCAGAAAAAGAGCAATAAAAAAATGATGAGGGGAATCTGTATCTTTGAGAAGATGACTGATAGGAAATATGATAGCTCTCTTCAAATATCTGAAAATGGTGATGTATTTTTTATCCATCCATCTGCAGACTTAACGAATCAAAGTAAGGGGTTTTCTGTATGCTTGTTTTTGTTTTATTGGTAGTCAGCCTGGTTTGTAGCTTAAGTCACACAAATACTCCTTAAATTACGTGCAGGGTATGTATGCTCACCATTTGTGTCAAGGTTTAAAAGGTACAGGTTAGGCAGGTAGAATGTCCTCCCCTACCCCCACCCTAGAATCACAGAGGATAATGTTGATGAATAGGGCTGCTGAAGAAGTTGGCAAAAACAGGGAAAAGGATCAACTGACACAAGAAGAATGTGTGATGGATGTAAATATTCCCAGGAAGAGGAGGAAAGAGAGTTGGGCTAGAAAAAATAAATAAATCCAAGCAGGATGGAGGAAAGATGCCACAGAGCAAGAAAATACTGAACCAAAAGCCATGCTAAATGGTACAGTTGCTAACTTTTCAAGAGGTCACTTGGGAAATAATCCTAGAAAATAATCATAATTGTTTAATAATCAAAAATATTAATCCTAAAATGATCATTAAATGAACAAGCTAACCATTTAAAATATTTAGATGTTTCAAGCATCTAGAACAACAACAACAACAAAAAAAAAAACTATGGAGATTCTCCGTCCTCCAAGTTATGATTGTCCCAAAGGTGCCTTTTCAAAAGGCAACTGGACTTGTGAAGTGAAGAAGTGAAGATGTTTCACTTCTCATCCAGTAAGCTTTTTCAATTCTGAACAATAGAAGCTTCTTGGATGAGAAGGGAAATGTCTTCAAGTCCAGTTGCCTTTTGAAAAAGGTCTTTTGGACAATCTTAGAAAAAACTTTATTAAATTTATATGGATCTAACATTGGCGAATGAACTCTGTTGAGCATATGAATAAAGGTAAAGGTAAAGGTAAAGGTAAAGGTTCCCCCGCACATGGGTGCTAGTCGTTTCCGACTCTAGGGGCCGGTGCTCATCTCCGTTTCAAAGCCGAAGAGCCAGCGCTTGTCTGAGGACGTCTCCGTGGTCATGTGGCCGGCATGACTAGACGCCAAAGGCGCACGGAACGCTGTTACCTTCCCACCGGAGTGGTCCCTATTTTTCTACTTGCATTTTTACGTGCTTTCGAACTGCTTGGTTGGCAGAAGCTGGGACGAGTAACAGGCGCTCACTCTGTTACGCGGCACTCGGGATTCGACCCGCCAAACTGCCGACCTTCTGATCGACAAGCTCAGCATCCTAACCCACTGAGCCACCGCGTCCCTTGAGCATATGAATACCTATTCTTAAAGCATTTTAAAGAAACTGGGGGAAAAAATGAAACAAGTTCCATTAATTCATAAGAAGAAACGAGCCTCCCTTGAATTCTTTAATATCATCTATCTACAGGTGGTCTTGTTAATTGAATCCTGGATCACTCTGCTGCAAGGAACGTGCAGACAGTAATAACATTTGGCAGGACAATCAAGATTTTTCTCTATTAAGGTCACAAAAAGGCTGTATAGCTAGAGAAGCCAGCATGAGTTCTGTAATGTGTGTAGAGTGATTTTCTTCATCATCAGCCATCCAAAATCTTCCAAAGGAGAAGAAAGCCATCTGTCATGTATAGAATATAGATTTTTATGAAGACTATAGAATTAATTATTTTTTTCTTCACATCAGGCCATTCCAATCAATAAAAATTTTGACTGAGGACTGATTGAACAAAACAGATATCTAGGCATCCCAAGCATTATCTTATTTTTCTCCTCTTCAACTCTTGCAAGGCTTTTTTTAAAAAATAATAATTATGAAAAACAGTCTCTCATCCATAGTTAATATTAGTTAACAATTAATACTACTAATGCTATTGCTAGCTAATTGCTGTTATATAGTATGAAAAATTGTTGTTTCTGATCTTCCATAAATTTTCTGTAACTGCTGTTCTGTTTATTTCTGGAACTTTAGTATCATTTAAGGAAATATGAACATAAAACCAAAATAAAAGAAAGACAGGAAGAAAATTCACAAGGAAGGACAGTTTAATTTATCTGAAAATATCCTTTCACATATCAAAATATCTTTTTGACTATTTTATACCCTTGACAACGTATTGTATATATTCATGTAGAAATGTTCTACGCAGTCCTGTATTTACCATTAGCTAATGTTGCTAGTATCTTTTCAGAAGACTCTAGAATTTCTAATGTCAAATAATAAAAATGATTAAAAAAAACAGGGCTTTTTTGTCAAAGAACTCTCAGAACGGAGTTCCGGCACCTTTTTTGGATGGAACCTTGTAGGGTAGGCAAGGCGGGTTGTATGACATGTGTGAGTTCCGGCACTTTTTTTTTTTTACAAAAAAAGCACTGTAAAAAACTATCTACGGTAGTCCTTATAGAATATGAAGTATGTGTTTAAATGATCAGATATTGATCTGTCCAATCATTTTCTGAGAAAAAGTTCCTGCTGCAATTGTATAGATAAATGAAAAATATAAGAGCATATGGAAATATTAACTCACTCTGAATGATGTAGAGAGTGAAATACAGGTAGTCCTTAACTTACAATTACAATTGGGGCCAAAATGATTTTAATTTTTAAATCTATATGGTTAACATTTTTTCAGATTTTGATTTACATGTTCGGTATATGAATATCAGTTATGTACATTAATGAGATCCCCACTCTTTATTGACTTTGTGATTGGAAGTAAAATGTCTTGCCAAAACATAGATAACAAAAGTAGTTGAGACTCTATCTAGCTCAGATATTATTGCAAGTCAGCAAAAAAGCAAAGAAAAATCAAAGGAAAAAACCACTATGCCTATTAAAACTGAAGCCTGTAGCACTGAAGCCTACATCTGTCCTGCAAAGAATCCTAAATTAACGTAAAGGGTAGGGAAAAATATATGGGATCTCAAATTTATATTATAATATTGTAAAGAGCTCTGCTGGCAATATATTTAAAGGAAGTGAACAGGGAAGCTAGAGAATTAGACTGAGCAATTCTTCATATATTTTTTTTCAGATTTACAATATGTTGCTACCGTGGTAGCAGCATCCAGTTCTTTCCATAAGAGTCTCTGTGTATAGCTACTTTGCTTTTCTGAAATAAAAACAAGGTAGAACAGTTCTGCATGCCAACACATATATAGACAGCCAGAAACAGCTGTTGAAGCAACCACATAATCCTGGGGGGGGAAAAGATGAAACTGTTTTAATTATGAAGTATTCCTTCAGAAAATTTCCACAAGTCTTCTGCACAACAAATGAAGGCAGGCAGGCAAGCAAAGATATAGTGCAAAATATTAAATTTTTAAAAAAGTGCTGCCCAGTGAAAATTAAGCCAGTTGTTTCTGGCTGATCTCACAATATATCAGCTAAAAGACAAAAGAAGAGGTAGATGAGTAGGATTAGACTATATCCAAGTTGTATCTGGACTGAAAATGGTCCAGAGTGCTAACTAAAAGTTGTCCAGATGAAGTCAATGAGCCTTGGTGGAGCAGTGAGCTAATGCCTCCTTAAGTAACACCAGCTGCCTGCAATTAGTGCAGGTTCGCATCCCACCAGGCTCAAGGTTGACTCAGCCTTCCATCCTTCCGAGGTAGGTAAAATGAGGACCCAGATTGTTGGGGGCAATTAAGCTGACTTTGTAATAATGCCGCTTGGGGTGTGTGTGAAAGCCCTAATAAGCAGGCATATACATAGAATGAAGGCTACTGCTAAGCTTGTAAGCCGCCCTGAGTCTTCAGAGAAGGGCGGGATATAAATGGAATTTTTTAAAAAAGTAAATTCTAATCAAACTAATGCGAGTTCAAACTGACTAAGCAAACAAATCCATCAGTCAACCTCTCCTTTCTGAAGTTTTGAGATTTGTGCAGATTTAGGCATCTTAATGTCAGTTTGGTGTGATATTTTCTACTTTAACTACTTTTGGAAGAATATAATCTTTTAGCACTTCAAAAATTAAACTTGTATTAGCCATTATTATCACAATTCACCTTTTCACAACTGCTGTTCAAATCTGCCTCAAATTCAGATGAGGTATTTTAAATTTCACAATATATCTTGCAATTTAAATTACCACACCAAAATGTTTGTCCATTGCAAGATAAACATAAAAAGTTAACGCTGTCCTGACTCTAGCAGGATGCTGTTGAAATTTAATTTACACTTCACGTCTAGGATTTTGTTTTTTGTTGTTTTATTTATTCATGAGAATGTGTCCTTTTTTCATTTCAAAGACCTAGTCTAAATTTTGTAAGTAGCATAATTAATTTAGAGGCAAAGAGGGTAATACTGTATAAAGAAATTTCATTAAAAGATCATATGTGTCAGGCACAAGCAACCACAGGTGAATAGCTGAAATCAGTAACTTTATATTTTATCACTTAATGGTATAAGAGTACTTCCCTTCCCCTGGGAAAAACAAAATAAAGCTTCATGGCTCTTGGGGAAGGCATTTTTCCAATAATATCATGCTTAAAATACAATGCAGCTATTTTAAGCAAAATATGTCCACCTGAAAATATTTCACATACTGCTTTCTGCATTAACATTACTTCATGGAGAAGAAGGATCCTCTATACAAGGGTTGTTTTTTCTTTCTTTCAAAAACTGGTAGTAGTTGCATATTGTTCTCTCCAACTCTGGGAAAATCTCTTTATACAATTCATTTATATCTGAATGCCACAAAAAATGTTCTAAAATGCTAATGTTAAAAAAGGCTATAATCAGTAAAGTATACATTGATGATTTAGGCCTTTGTGATATATATTGATCCACATGTAAAACACAATAAAGAGTTATCTGTTTATTCTACCAGTAGCCAAAAACAAAGTTTACAGAAATAATTTATAAAGGAATTTAAAAAGCATATTAGCCTCTATTAAAACTAAAAGTAGATGTAACTGCTAGATAACATATTAAAATTAACTTACCTGTGATAATATTGGGCTTTGGTGGCATGATGAACTCATATAAAGTTGGTTCAGAATATCCCAGCCTGTTTATAGCTGTAATTTGCACTTCATAACCCATTGTCCACTGCAAGTGCTCAAGAATAATGAAGTCTTTATTACCATGAACCTTTTTTTCTTGCCAATGTTCTTCCTTATCTTTCTGTAAAGTTTGAATAATAGTTGAAATTATGGTGAACTAAATACTTACAATGACTATTTTTAATATTGATTTGCAATTATTTCAAATCAGGCATTGTGACTATTTTCCTCTTGGACACAGAGAATCAAATAATACTAAATCTTTATAAACTGCATTTAGAACTGGGGTATAAAAATGCAAACTCTTTTTACTTAACCATTTAATCTTGGAACAAAGTGCATATTCTCTGGGAACAAAGCGGCTATGTATGTATACTGAAATTACAATATTCCTGTGTCAAATATAAAGTTATTTGTACACACAGCAAAACAACTTTGTAGGTCTCATCTTTAATTTATTACAAGGTGTGCGAGCCACTGGTTTATATTATATTACCTATTATAATGAACACATTAAGGATTACAGAGATAAACATTGTGAAGTGTTTAATAAAATGCAAATCTCAATTTTTGGTTTTCATATTAAATATATATCAGATCACATTACTAGGATACCTTGGCAGGTAACAAATCATTCGGTTTGATAACTTATGTTCAATAGGTCATTAAGAATTCAAATATGAAAATGTTAATAAACTGGCTAAAAAAGATAATACTTTATATCTCAGTTAAGTAGGATTAGAAACTAGTACATTATTCCCCATTTTTAAAAAAGAATCCTGCCTTATCCGTCATGGGAAGAGCCCTTATAGGATACAAAATATTGAATGAGATATATGTTGGTTGATTTGGTTACTTCATTAATCATTATTTATGTCTATTCCACTATCCTGCTGTTTTAATATTTCAAAGGCTGATATGGTATGATTTTATGCTATTATATTAGTTGTTTGTTCTCATGTCCCTCCAGAATCAATAAACCAATCAATAAACTTCATCTGTGCATGATCTAGATAATTACATAAAACAATATTATTCAATTTTTAAGCAAATGGTAATAGTAATGAAGAATAATCTGCAAATATTGATCTATAAGTTATTTTGTTAAGAAAACCTATTTTCAGTAAAACGTTATACCTGATGCATGGCAAACAAATACATATAAGCATAGACACAGAGATATTTTTATCAATAAATAGAAAGACAGCATTATAATACTGTCTTGATTTATAGAACAAAGATATTTGATTTTTATTTCATAACACTTATTTTATAGCATCTACGGAAAGGAAGAAATTAATTCATACAAAAGGTCAGACTTAGGTAATGGCAAAAATATGATGCACAGATGTCAGAAAGCACAGGTGGCAAATATTACTCAACAATTTCTGGTAAGCAATTGTACTACAGATTTATTATCATGTGTATACATTAATTGAAAACACTTTATATCATATCCTTAATTCACCTTCTCAGTCCTTGAGTACTGTTTGTTCTTTGATTACAGAAACATGATTTATAATTATTCATATGCTGCAATATAAGCTGAGAAGTATATACATAGAGAAGAAGATAAATTCTCACCTCTATTTCAGAGGTTGCAAAATATTTACATTGCTCAATAATAAATCCTGTTACTTTGAAGTCTCATATCTTCTGGTAACAATTACTAAATACTGTGAGAAACTATATGTTACCACTGTGGTGCTATATTTACAAATCCTATTTTCATATCTGAAACTCCAACATCAATGTAAAACTGCTGTTATCATTACCATCACCTTCAAATACAGAAAGTACGAGGATGTATTTTCTAACTAATGAAAAGGACAGACATGGAATATCATTCAATTTACTTTCCCATCCTTACCTACCTTTGGTTGGATATTGGTGATACTTAAAAACCCAACCTGACCCATCAGTACTACAGGGCAATCGGTAACTAGATCTTTTAGTACAGGCATAATGACTCCGGAATCTCGCCCCATTTACAAACCCAATCACTACATTTTGCTTCAGTTGAAATGTCAAGTAAAGTACAGTCCTTCATCACATGCATAGAATAATTTAGCTGGGTCACAAATGAAACAAAAGGCAAGCAATTTTTTTTGCATGCAAAGCTGACTAAGTTAGCTACAGGAGCCATTCCTTACCATGGCTAATTCCTGAAAGCAAATCCAGATAATAAATCTACTTAAAGAGCACTCCTAACCTGGGATCCTGATCTTTTGGGAGAGTGTAAAGTGCCAATTGCTTGACACAATTAGCAGTAAAACTGCCCTAAGGCCCTTGGCTCATTTTAGGAAAGGGGAGGAGGAGACTATAAATTATGAGAAGGCAAATGACAGGTATCCTAAAACAGCATTAAAATCCATAATTAGAGGACAGATAATCATAAAAATTAACAAGTGAAACATGTTGAATATTTAGATGTTTCAAGTATCTAGAACAAAAAAAGGTAATGCAAATTCTGCTTCCAATATGGCCAATTATGCAAATTATGCTTCCAATACATGACAGTGTAGTTGCCATTTTCAAATTTCACTGAAACATTTTGTTCCAGATGCTGCCTAGCTATTGTGCTATGGTTCCAGTTTAATTTCCAACGAAAAAAGTGCAAGCTTTCTTTTTATACCTGTTATGACACCCAGGCAACCCAGTGCAGAATTAAGATTGTGGGCAAGAGTATCCATAATTTAGGTCATGATTTGGGAATCACATGGCTAAATGACTTCAGGTTTGCACTGCAATTTTTTTTTTTACTGGTATATGGGTCCTTTCCTAATCTTTCTTTAATGCTCTCATGTCTGCTATACTGAAGGGCAAAATTGACAAAAATCCAGTTCAGAGGCAAGGCTCATGTGGATTAAGTAGCATTGAATCCAGGCAACATGGATTTTCTCTGAAGTTTTATACATTTGTGCATTATATTGTAATTTAAGATTACAGTAAATTAGTCACCATTTAAATGGTTGAAGTGGGACTGAACAATTTTATAGCACTTACATATATCATTTCCATTACAAAATATTGCTACTTCACAATACACTTACAGAACAAAATGACCAACTGAAGCAGTAACTGTGCTTAACTATCCAGAATTATTGGGAGTCGAGTGGCATGTAACTTTAATGAATTATTAAATTCTGTCAGTCAAATGGGTTGGACTGGATTTGGCCTTTTTTTCTATCTATCAAGTCCTTTCCCTGGACTTGGGATAGGCATATATTATAAAATTAAAGGTATCTTCATAGAATGTAAGTCACGGGTGTCACGTCACATGTAAGCCACGTCACATGACATGTTTCAATGTATTGCAACTTTGTTTGCATTGCTGGAGCTGGGGTGGGTGTGGTCTCCATATGATACAACCGGCCTGTGGGCCAGCAGTTTGACACCCCTGATGTAAGTCATTTCAAGTAAAGCTGCAATTGATTGTTGATGATTATGTCAATGCTAATAGTGTTCAGGTGGTCTTCTGACATTTAGAAAGTGCACCCATGGTGCCTATGAGTCTTGGTATTATCTTTGCTTTCTTTTGCCACAGTTGTTCTACTTCTATTTTCAGGTCTTTGTATTTTATGATTTTCTCCAGTTCTTTCTCTTGTAATCTACTGTCTCCAGATATTGCAATGTCAACCATCTAGACCAGGGGTGTCAAACTTGCAATGTCATGTGACGTGTTGTGACGTATCATGACTTTTTTTCCATTGCCGGCAATGGGGGTGGGCGTAGTTTCAGCATGACGCATCTGGCCTGCAGGTAGGCAGTTTAATACCCCTGATCTAGACCTTTTTCTGTCTTCCTTATTAATAATTGTTAAACTGGGGATATTGTGCGGTAGATGATTAACTGTTTGAAATCTGAAGTCCTACAGTACTTTAGCTTTTTTGTTTTCTATTACTTGACTATTTTGTGGGCTTACCAGTTTTTTGCCTGCAGGCAGGTGGTATATCTCGCTGATATTCCAAAGCATTGTTCTTACTAATTTGTCTTGCTGTTGTTTATAATCAGTCTGTACAATCATTTTACTGCAGGTAATTAGATGGCCCACTGTTTAAGCTTTTTGCAAAAACAGTATTTGCTGTTCATTGCTTTCTTCTTATTTCTAACTTAGTATGCATTTGTTCTGAAGGGTTTCTTGTGCAGGCCCATGGTCTCTTTCTTCAACTTTCCTGCTTTTATTCATTTCCAGGTCTTGTGGTTATAGGTTTGCTTGCTAGCTTTTTTGTGTAGTGGCCATGTAGTATTTTACCTTGCCATATCTCTTTCCCATGCTAAATTTTAGGTTAGTTTGGTCTCTTTGGAATTCAGTAAGCCTTCATAATTTACTAGCTTCAGTGTATCTTCTTCCTGTCTCTCAGATATTCTTGCTCTTTTCACAATCATTTCTGTTGTTATTACAAGTTCTTTCATTTCAGTTTTTTTGTTCCTTCTTCATGTCCATTATTCTTGCATTCTTTCTTATTTCTTTGAATGGATGAGGAAGTCTGAGGAAGAGTCACCAGATTGAACTAGACTTTGACAATATAAATCTTTTTAGAGGAAAACAAAGACCTAAGGTCTTTATCTTAAGTAATACAAATTACTTAACTATTATAGTTCAATTTCTAAACTTTTGAATCCATTAGTAGGAAGGCCCTAGGTTCCTAAACAAAAAGCATTCCTTCCTGAATGGAATCACCAGCAATATAGTGTTAACAGAGCAGGAAATTAATGTGACATTGCCAATATAGTGCTCTAAAATTCCTCTATCTTTGTTCCTTAGTCATGAATTAAAATGCATAGAGTTGGAAGACATGGATAAGTCAATTGGGCATTAGAAACTTATCAATGCTGGATGTTAAAACACAGACAAATTGAATCTGAGCATTGCTTTTCATTACAAACAAGGCTACAACTTTTGAATTTTAGAACAGTTGTAACTTTCTAATGAATGTTCTGCTAAACTGACCACTAATCAAATTGAAAAGTCATGCCTGATTTTTTTTAAGCAAAAATGAAATTCTATCTCACTTCTGAGAGATATGTGTTGTGTCCAGATCTCTTCATTAAAATGAATTTGTAGATATTTAGATTTCGTCTGGACATACTCCACTTCCTTTCATTGTCCTCTACTTCCTTGTCAGAAAAAAAGGGAAAGTTCCAGATCCACTCCCTTACGGTCATATCTTTATTATTCATCCATCCCTAGTTATGATAATTATGTATACTCCCTGAAAGTGCTGTCTTTCATTAGCCTAGTTGGAAAATTCTACAAAGACTAGTTCCCAAACTTGGTTAAAGAGCAACAAAATAATCAAGATATGTTATTTATTATTATTAATATAATACTTACACTTCTATATTTTACAATATATTCTAAAATAGGTGCTCCTCCATCATCTTGTTTTGTTATGCTAAGTTTAAAGCTTTTCCCACTACCTGGTTGTCCATGAATTGATGGAGGACTTGGTTCACCTAAAAGGAATCAAAATAAGATGTGTATTTATAGACATTATTTAGAGAATGGAGTTGTTCATAACCAGTTTAGTGCTGGCCTTAAACAATATTTATTTGGGAATACTGAAATAATTCCATAATTTATAAATATATTCAGAACACCCTTTATTAAAAATACAGTTTCTTAGCAACAGTCCATTTCTTAAACTTTTTGTAGTCAAAACAACATAGAGTAAAGATGATAGATAGATAGATAAATAGATAGATAGACAGACAAATAGACAGATAGATAGAAATAGATAATTTTCCTCACAGAAAAAAGAACATACTATCGGAGGAAAATAACAGAAGCATGAACTTTGATCTTTGAAAGTGACACAAATAGAAGAAAAATTGAAGAAAAACAGAATAAAAAAAGAATTAAAAAATAGTAACAGAATTGTGTGCTCTTACATAGAATGAATGTCTATTTATCTATATGCAGGGCGGAGAGGGCATTCTCTATAAATCAGTGAACTAAAGAGAGCTATGATACCAAATTTTGTCTTTAATTGTACATGTATTGCTGACCTATCTATGAGGGAACAAAAATAAAGATTGAATAAAGCATGCCCAAAAATTTCTTTATGAAAAAAACATACATTTCTATAATGCCATAATCCTGCAATAGGAAAAAATACTATTATGATACAACTGTATACTAAGTTGTTCAGGTTTTTTTAAAGTATAATTTTGAAAAGTTGATCAATGTACTGCTCACTTAAAATGTGAACTTATATTTTATATCAGTATTTCATAACTACCTTAATAAAAAGTAGAAAGTTAAGTTTCAAAACATAATTACCTGAAATTCTGGGTATAATCCATAAGTGCTGATGATAAAAGCAGAAATCCTGCCTTCACAACTGCCCTGCTTTCGAAACATGGGCCATATTCTCACAGTGCAGGTCTTACAATAAGCTGACTATACAAAGAACAGGTGGCACCTTTGGCTAGGAGAGCCTTCACACAACTTCATGTTGTGCACCAGTTGTACCCTTTCCTCGATCATGAGGCTCTGGGCACAGTCACTCATGTCTTGATCATCTCTCAGTTGGGCTACTGCAGCATGCTCTATCCTTGAAAATATTTGGAAGCTACAATTTTACAGAATTCAATGGCATGGACAGTTTTGGAGGCCCTAGGTGGTACATGTAACACCATTATTGCACAAGCTGCGCTAGTTGTCAATTTGATGCCGGGTCCAATCCAAGGTATTGGCTATTACCTTAGCTCTTTACGATATGGGTCCTGGGTATCTGACGAGCCATTTTGCTTCAATGGATTTGGCCTATCCCATTTGCTCCAGCAGATGTATGTATGTATCCCATTTGTCAAGAAGGTTTGCTTGGCAGGGTCTAGAGAACAGCCTTTTAGGTTGTAGTCCCTATGGTTTGGACTATGATACTACTGGCATTCCAGAAGGGCCTTAAAAATTGGCTCTGCCAGCTTGCTTGGAGCCCCAATGGGCACTCTACAATGAAGTGGATTGACAGAGAAGACTCTGATATATGATTGTTTAATTCAAACAATATGTAAGCTTGTGCGTATATAGCTACAATGGTTTTTTAACCTACTGTATTTCACATAAATTACTTCCATATTTCATTATACTTATCCATACAAAGTCTACATCTATAGGCAATCTGATCATAGGTAGCAAGTGTGGCCAGGTGTTCAATCCATTGAATAAATATGGCCATATATTAACCTTTCCAGTGTTGCTATAATAAGTGCATGGAACATCCATGTTGTGTAGATGTTAAATACCATGTAATTGTTATGTAATCCAAAAGAACATTATCCTCTGAAAAATTCATATTTATTTAGTCCACTGCTTTCTCCCAAAAGACAGTAAATTTAGGACATTGTAAAAACATGTGTTTTAAAGAACCATTGTCCTTATTATGTCCCTGACAAAATCCTAGACAATCCTTATCTGTACAGTACAGATAAAATTGAGTCCTAATTGTTATTTTTGTGGTATTCTATGAGTCATAATTAAACACTCCTTCTATAAAAATAAAAACAATTTCCTACTGTTTAAGCAACATAGCAGATTCTAATTCTTTATTCCACTCAGCTCCTTAATATCTGCATATCAAATTGATTTATTGATAGCAAAAATCTAATGTGATTTTTTTTTTAGTTTTAAAAGGTTTAACACAGGCATGTCAAACACAAGGCCCGGGGGCCGGATGCGGCCCGCGAAGTGGTTTCATGTGGCCTGCAAAGCCATCCTGGAAACAGTGAGGGAATGGCCCCCACTGCCTTGGCCCTGGCCCAGAGACCCTCCTTCTGCCAGAGACCCTCAGATCTGTCCCACTCCTGCCCGGGCCCCTATAGGCACCCTTGATGTGAACGATGTAGAGCTGGCCACGCCCACCCAGTAGGCCATACACACTCTAGCCATGCCCACCCAGTAGGCCACACCCACCCTGGCCAGACCCACCCGGCCCCCTGAGGGCAACTGCAATGCTGATGCAGCCCTCAATGAAATTGAGTTTGACACCCCTGGTTTAACATGTTGTTCTAGTATCTTGGATGTCTTAGAATCTAAAAATGGAGCTGGTCCAAATAATGTAGTTAACAAATGTTGCAGCTGTAAATATTGTCAGTTATGACTTCCCCATACATTCAATTTAAAATGGGGGGAAAGGATTGAATCCTTGTTTTGGCAAAGAATCTATTTTTAAAAATAAAATGTATGGCCCAGAAACTTTACTCTGCATATGTGTGTGTGGCTGTGTCTCTGTTTGTGTGCATGCACACATATATTAATAATTGAACTACATATAAAATATTTTTAAAAATTACCATATAGCCATGTAATTTAAATAAATTCATTGCTCAAATTCAGTTGATTCCTATGTAATTAAGCAGTAGTCTACTCAAGCTTGCAATTTCTTGCATCACTATTTGGAACTGAATTGTGAAATCCAGAATTACTTTCAGAACTGCGACAATTCAGTTATTTCATATGTCCTATTCATGTTGGAGAATTATTAGATAGTCGTAAGCAAATTGAGGAGTATCATTAAGTTGTGTCAAACTTTATTTGTGATGCACCAATACCAAAATGAATACAAATAACTTTTTAAAATAAATATAATTTACCCATAGGGCAGAATAGTAAATTACTTACGAACGGGTAAAGTCTGAAATATCTCAATTTTACTGTATTCTCCTTGCCCTTTTCCATTCACAGCAGCAACTTTTATTTCGTATGTTGTATTTGGTTCCAGATTGCTGAGAATAACCATAGCTAAGAGAAAATGAAGAAAAACTTTATTTAAGAAAGCATATTTTATGAGAAAAGGGATATATTAGGTTGTAATGGTTCTGCTTCATTTATTTCACAAAGCCAAAACATCAAGGCTAGGTACATTAATTTTTATTTGGAAGAAAAGCTCTTGATCTCTGATTCTCATTTTAACGGGATGGATGTAGCATAGGATCTGAGATGTTGAATGGGATGCAGTTGATTACATGCTACACTTTCCTTATCCCTATCATGTATTTCAAGCAATAATTTATTTCTTCACTCCTTTTGCTGAGGTTTGGTTCCCAATCTCTGGTTTGCTCATAGGTTTACAAACAGTTTGCCCCAATGAGAAAACAACTGGGTGGTGAAAGAAAAGAAAGACAGAAGGTGGTTAAGCTCATGTAACAATCTGCTTATCACACTGAAGATTATGTAATCACTATACCGTAGATTCCGGCATACAAGACTACTTTTTAACCCATGAAAATCTTCTCAAAAGTCAGGGGTCGTCTTATACGCCGGGTGCTGAAACTTTAGGGACAGGGCTGGCTGGAAAACCTGGAGCGGATCTTCCATTTAGTCTGCGCAGGGAAAGCGGGACCAATTGGAGTAGAAGCTGCAGTCTGTGATTTTTTACAGGCTAGGGTCTGGGCTTTTTTCCTTCTAAAGTTGAAGAGCAGCTGTAGGCAGGTGGGGAATGCAAGAGCAACTTGAAAGGCAGGTGGGGAATGCATAGCCAGAGCAGCAGCTTAGCTCTAAGGACACATTTGACTCAGGAACTGGGCGGGCTGGCTGGAAAACCTGGAGCGGATCTCCCATTTGGTCTTTTTTTTTAATCCCATTTATATCCCACCCTTCTCCGAAGACTCAGGGCGGCTTACAATTTAAAGCACAAATCAATGTGCTTAGCAATAGCCTTCATTCTATGTATATGCCTGCCTATTAGAGCTTTCACCCCCCCCCCAGCAGCATTACTACAAAGTCAGCTTATTGCTCCCAACAATCTGAGTCCTCATTTTACCTACCTCGGAATGATGGAAGGCTGACTCAACCTTGAGCCTGGTGGGATGAGAACCTGCACTAATTGCAGGCAGCTGGGGTTACTTAAGGCTCTGCGCAGGGAAAGCTTTAGAGTGAATTAGGAAAAGTGAAAAAGTGAATTAGGAAAATAGGAAAAGGGTTGCTGGAATTGGGTACGTGTAGTTTAACGAAGAGAAGGGTGAGGGGTGACATGATAGCAGTGATCCAATATCTCAGGGGCTGCCACAAAGAAGAGGGAGCCAAGCTATTCTCCAAAGCACCTGAAAGCAGGATAAGAAGCAATGGATGGAAACTAGTCAAGGAGAGAAGCAACCTAGAACTAAGGAGAAACTTCCTGACAGTTAGAACAATTAACCAGTGGAACAACCTGCCTCCAGAAGTGGTGAATGCTCCAACACTGGAAGTTTTTAAGAAGAGACTGGACAGCCATTTGTCTGAAATGGTATAGGGTTTCCTGCCTTAGCAGGGGGTTGGACTAGATGACCTCCAAGGTCCCTTCCAAATTATTATTATTATTATTATTATTATTATTATTATTATTATTATTATTATTAAAGTTTAATCCACTTGCACTGTTTTATGTTTACATGTTTGATGACAAACAGCCTTATGTTTATAAGTGACAGTTTTCCTACTAAGTACCTGCATGTCATAAGCATTTGAATTAAAATTACCATATTAAAATCAAATCTGATGTTTTTTAATTTTTATTTGGTGTGCGTTGGAAGAGGGGTAGTCTTATACGGCGAGTATAGCCCAAACCCTATAATTTAACAGGAAATGTAGGGGGTCGACTTATACGCCCAGTCGTCTTATACGCCGGAAAATACGGTACTTGAAGAAAGAGATGCTGAAAAAAACTATCACAGTATTGTTGTAAAAATCCATCTTTCTTGCCATTTCTCTGTCAGAGAAGTTCTTTTTTCAAAAACTAAAAATTGTGGGACCTGTGAGAGCATTGCATCGAAAAGTTCAACTGAAAATATAGCATAAATTTACCTCTGCCAAGGTTTACATTTACCATCAACCCAGACCATTCTATATTTTTCTATGATTCTATTGGCACTTGAGTGGAATAAGAACAACAACTGATATTTATGTCTCATAATGCACTAGCTGCTGCACATACTCTACTAAAATATTTCATGTGTCTTATGTAAAGTCATGTATAATTTATATTCTATTTCTGTCAAAATAACAGCAAATAAATAACCACCAAGGGGGAAAGGAAGAAACAACTCCTTTGGTAGTGAGATTACAAAAGCAGATACTTGTTTTAAAAATATATATGCAGATTTGTAAACAGGAACGACTCAAAATGCATAACATTTTTACAAATATTGTTCCCGAAAATTATATATGCCCAAGAGCTATTTTTCTGGAAATCATCATATTAAAAAAGAAAAGGGGATAAGTGTGCCCACAATTTTTACCAGGGGGTCAAAATGTTATCAATATTCTTCCAAAGATAAAAAAAATATGCAATAATAAGCATGAATAATAGCTTCTAAATACTACTGAGTTATTATTTTACTATTACAAAAGTATTGTTTATAAACCTTATCCATACTTTTGATTGTATGTGTGGGAGTGATGTAGTTTCTAGAAACTGCATCATGTCTCTGCTATCAATCTGAAGATTGGTGATCTCACTCTCATTTATTACACTCTTATTGTAATAAATTGCTCAATTTGATTAGAATCATAAAAATCATTTTATCTCTATAACGTCTGGCACCAAATTACAATCTTCAAATACTGCTTCAATTATAATATATGAAAAATGGTTCAAAATGTTGATATTATCAATTTATATCAATTTGTCCATTTTGCATATAAAAAAAAACTTGAAATCTTAGAAATTTACAATATTTCTTGAATCAACTTTCTCAACCTCATTTTTTTGGACATTCCCTATTTCTATATGTAATTGACATATTAGTTATGATATATCATACCGTTCTTTCAGGGCAAAGGTCTGTAAACTTTATCCTGAATGTTTTTCACATTCAGAGATTGTGTGAAGTAAGAAGCATAGAATTTTAGGCCATTTTTTTAATATAGTGGCCTCAGAATTTTGTTTGGCACCTTCTAGAACAGGGGGGTCAAACTGCCGGCCTGCAGGCCGGATGCATCATGATGAAACCGCGCCCACCCCATTGCCGGCAATGGGGGAAAAGCTCCAATACGTCGCACGATGTCACGTGACGTCGCAAGTTTGACATGCCTGTTCTAGAAGGCCATTAAGACTGAATTGTTTTGAGAGACCTTTAAGGGGCTGTTGTTTATTTGGTAGCTGGTTTATTGTGGGTAGTCTTTATTCCTATGTTCTACTTATCATTGATTTTGTGTAATTCTCTCTCTCCATGTGTGTATATATATAAACACACACACAAGAGACTTTATACTGTATCTACATCATAAATTGGGTACTTTGTCAGATTCCCTTGTTAATATTGTTCTATCTGTTTACACAGGACAAAAATGTACTTGTCTTCATTTGATTTAGTACCACTGCAAATAAGTAGGAAAAAGGAAAGCACAGTCAATATTCCAAAATACATTTTTAAATTCTGCATTACATGAGAGAGAATATATTTTCATATTTTTGTTTTGCAAATCATTTGCATATATGCAGTAACATTTCTTGAAACAGAGTCTGGCAAATTATTTGTAGAAGTTGAATGAAAATGTATGCAAAGACAGAATTTTAAAATATTATCAGCAAATAACCCATAGTTAAATTCAATACTATACTTCTCAAATAATTATTTTTTAAAAATATAATATGCAAATACATGTAAAAATGATGAGTGTTCACACATAACATGGAAATGTTTGTAAATCCTTTAAAATATCTTATCGTTAATGACACCATACAAGTAACATCTATGATATGAGGGGAAAAGATCCATGATCTTAAAAGGAAAAAAAAGAGAATATCATTGTCCTAGGCACAGTAGAAATATAGTCCATTAAAATGCCTCCTGTTGAAAAGAATTTTAAATTTGAAAGACCTAATTGTTCCTAAAATATAAAAATATAAATATATGAAAACTGACTAATTATTTTAAAATTCATCCTTTTTTTCTTTTCTTATTGCAGACTTACTCTGGACTGCATGTGAAAGAACAACTTTCCATGTTTCTGAAGTGACTTCTTTTACATCTACTTGGTAATGATGAATTGGGACACCTCCATGAGAATCTGGTTTATTAAAAGATACTTTAGCAAAAGTCTGTGATATATCTACAATTTTCACTCCATGTGGACTGGATGGTACATCTGGAGAAAAAAAATAAAGAACATATAATAACATAGCAAAATTAGGCAATGTAAGGAACAATAAAGAATAAGTTATTTTATTACATGGGGAAAACATTAACAGTATTAAATAAGCAAAACTGATCAGTACGCTGAAGGGTTGAAAATGGGGTCTGCAGGAAATTTAGCCTTTTTTGAGACTAAAACCCTTTGGATATAAGTTTAATGCAAAACTATATGCTAAGATTTAGATATCGAAGTTCAACTTTGTGTTACCAATAAATAAATAAAATCCATACAATTATTTTTTATTAATGCAAACTCTTCTTTACATTTTATTTAACTTTTCCTAGATAAGTTGCATTCATTCATTTTGGTCCTTAAATTACATTTAAGAAAGTCAAGAATTTTACACTTATAACAGATTTACAGGAACAAAATGACAATAAATCACTAAAACTATTTTTAATTTGGTATTTTTGATTGAAGAAAATCAAAGTATAGTAAATTCATTTTTACTGTTATAGAATGTTTTAGGATTTTTGGAAATTGTGGAAGATAAAACTGACAAAACCACAAAAATGTTCCAAAACTTCTCTGAACTCAAAAGGAGGTTCCAAACTTGAATTAATATGCTAAAGAATTCCATTGGGTAGATAGTAATTGATTCAAAGAGATCAAAGAAATATGGAGGAGTATACAGAAATACTATACAGTAGATATCAATATCCAAGAAATCTCAGAAGATATTCCCTACTTATAACAATCTCTAGTGTTAGAAGATAAATCAGTACCTAAGTGATTGCTAATTCTGAAGAATAATTAGTAAACCTCTAATAAAATAATGCCAATAAATCTGGGGAATGACACATTAACCAACATATATAGTAGGAGGAGATCAAGTGTACTGCCAATACCAAATAAAAGAGAGTGTGCAAATTATTATTATTAAAATAATGATACATTGTTATTTTTATTTTATAGAACTGTTATTAAAATAACACAACCTAGAAACAATACAATTATTAAAAATAAAGAACTATTCTAAATCAGAGTGAGGGCTCAATTAAGGTATGTCTGGGAGATAACCAATAATCTTCTGAAGACTCTGGAAGAACCACTCACTGCTTCATTGTTTTACTGACTGATAACTTATTATCTTCTTCACATCTAACATGCTATTTCAACTCACTGGTTCTGGTCTTCATTCACAATGCAGTATATGTCCATTCTAATGTCTGTGTGACAACTCTTCAGTATTTGAAGAGGCAAGCATATATTACCTACAGCATCTTTTCCTACATAGGAAAAGACTTCATCACTTTATTTATTTATTTATTTAATTAGATTTCTATACCGCCCTATTCCCAAAGGACTCAGGGCGGTTTATAGGGCAGCATAAAATACAATATAAAAGATAATATAAAATTAAAATAAATTAAGTTAATTAAGCCCAACAATTAAAACAATATTTAAAAAGCTAAAAAACCCCTATCCTTCTTTTAATTTTCTCCAAAATATATAGCTATGCTAACTATATTGTGGCAGAATAGTAAAAATAAATCTATGGCAAAATACAGTAGACAAATTACTTGCCATGATCTGAACTCTATGATTTATATTTCAAGATAGCATTTTTCTTTTAGCAGTTACAACACATTGCAGGTTCATCTTTAATTTGTGGTAAACAGTTCCCTTTGACATGTACTACTACTAAGCACATTATCTCATATTCTATGACTTTGCCATATATTGTTACCACATTGATAGAGCTATATCATATACCTTCTATTTTTTCTCTTAAATTCAACTTCATTTATTAAACCTATTCTCAAAGAAGATAGAGAAGTCAGTCTGTTATCTAAAATATTAGTCACCTCCCAGTGATGGGATTCAGCCAGTTCGCACCACTTTGGCAGAACCAGTAGCTATTTTTTTGTTGCTCAAGCCCAGAATGAACTTCCAGAAGTGGCATCCACACAGAGAACTGGTTGTTCACAGTGAGACATCCCCTGGGCAACAGTGTTGTTACTGGCAAATACTTTCAATCCAAAAGCACCGTTAGTTAGCTTTGTAGGTATTTTTGACACAAATACAGACAGAACAAATATTAAAAGATAATGTAATCACTTTTTTCATATTTGAATCAGGTTGACTTATTCAACTAAGCCCCTGGTGAGTTTTAGGTCCCTGGTAGCAGATCTCCTTGTTTTTTTCTTCTGTCTTCTCAAAAATAAATTTGTCCAATAAGAATAAGAATTTGTTGGAGCCTTGTCTCTTAACAAAGGTCAAGATAATCCATGTTCTCCAGTGTAACAATTATATACCTCTTTGAAAACTGGTAATCTGCAGCAGAAAGGCTTTATTCATATTTTCAAAATGTCCGGATTCTCTGTAATGAACTCTGTTAATTCACTTTTGTTTCTCTGAATCCTTTTACAACTTTAAACAAGTTTTTAGTCCATCAGTTCTGAAATTTCTGAGCAAAGTGGAGTATGTGGATAGGTAGGTGCATATGTGCATAATTTAGATATTCTGAGCCTGTTTGTTGGGTTAATTCCTTTTCAGTATACTAGTACTGTGCTCTGCCAATCATCATCCCTAAAGTTTCAGTGATGCTTCCACATCAAATTTGTCTTTCTGAATTAAGATAATTCATTATTATTTTGTTTATTTCCCATATTCTGCATATCTATATAAAAATCTGATGTTCTTTAATATCACCTATTGGCCCTCTTGTTGTAGCAACATCATGACCTCCTATTTCTTACTTTGTGTTCTGCTTTGTTCTATAATGACTTTGGTTGCCCATTTAGCTCTTTTGTTCCAGTTTAATTTCTTCCTGATAAGACTGGAAAGGTGTCTGCCAAATACCTTCCTGTTTTTTTTTAAAGACATATCCATCTCTTCTCAGGATTTCTTTGTGAAACTAAGACTATTGTGGTAGAATTCAATCTCTTGTTGGTCACGCCATCTGAATAGCCAGTTATTGATTCAAAGTTATCTCTTTTTGTGCCATCTCCCTTAATTGGGACTGTTCCCGTCTCCTTCATCTTTTGCCCTATGTCTCATGGTCTCCATATACTTTTTCCATTTCATTGTCCATGGTATTCTTCCTCACATGGATCAAGAAGAAAACATATGGTTGTTTGTTGCTTTGGTTAGTCTTGGTAACCTCCTGTCACATCCTTAGATAGGCACCTGGAAGACAATACACCTCCTGCAATGTCGTATCAGTGTATTCACAACCATTTTGATTTCCCTCAGCAAGGAATCACCCACCACCACAACATGCTCTTCTTTATCATTGGTTTCTTCAGTCCATGGGGGCTTTCATTCAATTCATTCATATTTCAGATATGACCGTGTGAAAGCATTTGCTCTTTGAAATAAGAATAGGAATTATCATAGGGTAAATTTTCCAATATTTACATTAAACTGAGGAGCTGAATGCTAACACATGAGGCTGACACCCACATCTATCTTTGTGACAAATATGACTCCCTTAAATACCTGTGTGATTTCATAATAGGCATTTGAAGAAAAATAAATTAAAATTATATTTTAAAAAGGTGAATTAAAAATGGAGGGCATTAAGGGGTATGCTATCATGGATTTTGTTTTTACCAACAAATAAAAGTTTGAATATAATAAAATAAAAATGCATAGTTAAACTTCTTGATTTCAAAAAAGTTTACTTAAAAACTCAAAAACATGGATATTTGAATGGCTGGTTTCAATAAACTAATAGAAATATGAGGAATTTATTTATTCTTAAAGGAAAGATATTACAGTTGGCCGGGCCTTCTTGTAAGAGAAGTTAAGTATAAAGTATTCTGCAACCATACTAGTGAGGAAAAAGACATCCAAAAATACACTCTTAGTGGATATACAGAATAGATTCATGAAGGAGTTGAGATTAAAGACATTGCTTATTGGAATGGGAGGATAATCTAATTATCAAGATTGTTGACAAATCTTCAGCTCAGAAATGTAGAAATTAAGTCAGAAAGGTGTAAAAATGAGCTAAGAAGAGCAAGAGAAGCAAAGTCCAGCAAGATTTTCTTCAAATATACTAATAGCAAGAAGAAAACAAATGGGTTAGTGATAGCCAGGGCTTTTTTTCTCATAGAACGCTCAGAACGGAGTTCCAGCACCTTTTTTGGATGGAACCTTGTAGAGTAGGCAAGGCGGGTTGTATGACGTGTGTGAGTTCTTTTTCTTTTACAAAAAAAACACTGGTGATACCATTGCTTACTTCAAATGAAAACATCTTAACAGAGTACCAAGAGAAAGCAGAAAAATTCAACTCCTTTTTTTTTGCTTTGCTTTTGTCTTAACAGCCAGAAGAAGGTGATATGATAGATCAGATGGTGAACAAATGGAACAGGGGAAAGTGCAAGTCAGTAAAAATGTGATAAGAAAAATTTTAGATAATTGGAATGTGTTCAAAACATTAGGTCCTGATGAAATATACATTGAAATAATGAAATGGCTGAATACCATTTCAGTCTGTCAACTAACCTTAAAAAGATTGTTGGAAAATTAGGAGATACCAGGAAATTGGAAAACAACAAATGTGATTCCCTTCTTCAAGAAAGGGAAAAAAGTCTTAGTATGGAGCTTAATATAAATATATGGAAAGTTTTTAAGACGTTTCTAGACAGCCACATCTTGAAGTTGATTTAACTGATTTCTCAGTTGCACTAATGATGTTCCACTATTCTTTAATTCTCTGGTGGTTTTTATTACTAGATATCATAATGCCAGAGAGATGATAAATCTGCCTTTTCTTAATGAGATTACATTCCTCCAAAGAAGGAAGTACTCAGTTGGGAAGTGCTTATAAACTCAAATCTTTCTTTGATTATCCAGACTGAATCAATAGACAAGAGTGCCTTCTATTAATTTTAGCGGATATAATAACTGTATTCCTTTCTGGAATAAATTAACTTAAAACCTTGTACACATGTTGGTAACCTCTAAGATTGCCCAAGGCAATGTAGTCCACATGAACCTGCCTTTTTGAGGAGTTCATGAACTTCAGCTGGGACAAAAAAAGTAGGTCTTGGATAAAATTTAAGGTGACTATATACATATACATATACATTATTAAAGCACTTCACTAGCTGTTAAACTGTTTCCAAGCAAACGACATGTGATGATTATTGCTTTAAATTTGCATGGTCCAGGTATTTCAGAAAATGCCTCTTTCTAACTGCCATGCTTACTAAGATCATCTAAGTCAGGGGTGTCAAACTGCCAGCCTACGGGCTGGATGTGTCATCAGGAAACCATACCCACCCCATTGCTGGCAACGGAGAAAAAACTCCGATATGTCGTGTGACGTCATGTGACATCGCAAGTTTGACATGTCTGATCTAAGTGATTCAACTACAATTGGTATAGGTTTGTCTGATGGTGACATGGAAACAAGCTTCCTTTGTAAAAACCTAGTTTTTTTAAAAAAGTATTTAAAGTTTTAAATTTAATTTATTCCCCAAGGAGCTAAAAGGCCTAAGTTTTATTACCTTTTAAAAAAATTCTATAACTGCATAGTTCTGAATTATTAGTTGTTGTTGTTTTAATATTTTACTAATTTCTTTTGAATTGTTTTAAAGTCTGGATTTAAATTTGTTTTTATCATAAATGTAAAGCAGGTAACAGTGTTCTGCAGCATATTAAGATATGTAAATATATAAAAGTTGGTTTTATAGATCATGGATTATATTTTCTTTACTTGAAGGACACAGAAAACAGAGAGCTGAGACAGGAAATGAAAGGAGAGGAGAGAAGTGAGTACTTCTCTTGTAGATAGCTATAATCTCCAAAATATGGAAGGTCGGACTTAGTTTGATATTTGGTCTTGTTGAGAAACTTTTAAAATCATATTTTACATTCCTTTTATTAATTCTAGTACACTAAAATAGATGCTATTTCTTAAAGAATAGAAATGATTATTTTTTTTTATCTTCCAAGATATTTTTATATAAATAAATGACTTACCAGCCAAGGCAAGGATATATTCTTGAAATCTTTTCCCTATTCTATTTGTGGCTGTACAATTGTAATGTCCAAAGTCAATTTCTGATGTGGGAGCAATCTTTGTAGAAAGGAGAGAGGGAAAGAAATAAAAAGAGAGGGAGAGAGAGAGAGAGAGAGAGAGAGAGAGAGAGAGAGAGAGAGAGAGAGAGAGAGAGAGAGAGAGAGAGAGAAGCATGAATCAGTCTGTATGTAAAATTGACAGATCTGAATCACTATACATATAATCTCTAAATATAATCCATAATATTTTTTTTCATGTGACCAGCAGCACTGTAAATAATAGGGGGTTCATAATTAACCATTGTAATCCTCACTAGAATTGTTTGAATTGACTAGAGATGGGGGCCATAAATGTGATACAAAGCTTTAATCATGCATTTCCCATCTTCCTTTTTTTTTCCAATGTAGGCACTTTCATAGAAGAAGAAGAAGGAAAAAAAAGGGGGGGAGGTTTGTATGAAGCCCTGTACTGATTTCCTGAAAACTGAAATTAACATGGAATACTATTCTTTAATCTTTTTTTCTTTCTAGAATAAAATATTTGATAAAGAAGTAAACAGTTTCACATTATCTCAAATAAATGATAACTGGTAAAATATATGCCTGCTTTTTAGTAAATAATATTAATATATTTAGGGTGATGGGGAGGACAGTATCTTGAACAAAAAAAGTACTAAGTGGTGGGATTCAGCCACTTTGCACCACTTTGGCAGAACTGGTAGCTAATTTTTTGTTGCCCAGGCCCAGAATGGACTTCCAGAAGCAGCATCCACACAGAGAACCGGTTGTTCACATATTTGAATCCCACCACTGGTTATCACTGAAAGCTTACCTCTAATATCAATTTGTTTTCACTACCATGAGTCTTTAAATGAGTTGTATTTTCTATAGGTAAAACCAATTTTCCTCTTCTCCACTGAATGGATGCTGCTGGATTAGACAGAACATCACAACTTATGTTGATAGGATTTCCTTCCCAAGAATAATAAATTGTTTGATTTGACACAAAGATTGGAGCATCTGCAACACATATTTACAAAAGCATATTATTGCTTTGCCTTAATTAAAATTACATTGATCAGTTTAATAAATATGTCAATTATTTAGATTTATCAAAACATTGTTTTAGAAACTTATGCACATCCTAATAATATATGAAATATAACCAAACATTTCAATTATAATTGTTACTTTTATAATATAACAAAATTAATTAATTTCAGATGGACAAAATCCTATCTATAATGATGTAAACTATTCAGATCAGAAATACTTTAACTGTGAAAACCATTAAAATGTAGAGCAATTAAAGTATTTAATTATGCACTTTCCAGAAGAAAAACTTTTCTGGGAATAATTATTAATACATAAGAGCATCTATTTGCCTCAAACACACCAAAACCATGAAAAAGCAGGACGGTTTATTTTTATTTTTTTCAAGCATATATTTTCTATACCATATTTGTCTGTTATTTTATTAAATTCTCAGAGGTTATGTAAGTATTTTGTTTATCTTCTCTGTGGTCAATGACTGCTATTTTTATAGCATTTCTGATGCTGATTTTTTCTAGTTTCAGATATAGACAGACAGACAGACAGACAGATAGATAGATAAATAGATAACCTTTATTGTCATTTTTTAGTGTGGGCATAATGGCACACATTAAAAATGAAATTTAGTTGCTTGCTCACAAAGTGTACACATACATAATGTTGTGTAGTGAGTTCTTTGGAGGCAGTAAGTGAGATGAGAGGTTGCAAAAAGGAACATTGCTTTATTGAGGCAAACAGGAACAGAACTGAAACACAGGCTTCTGCGCAGCTACTTATATGGTTGGCCACTAGGCAGCAGCCAATAGGTTTAAAGGAACCCATTCCCGCCCCAAATCATCCAATGATCTTGGAGACAGCAAGTCTGGCTAGTCAGTGACCATTACACAGACACACCAATTGAGCAATCTTAAGCAGCATTCAGACACGTGAAACAGTTCAAGTAAAATCCCAATACATTACACCCTTCCCCCCTAAAATGTACATACATTATTTAAGAATATAATCTTGTAAATATTGCAGTGGTTTATGTGACCTTTCAGAATGCCTGGGGGATCCAGGCAACTTCCAGTCTACCAGCTTGCCCACCGGGCTGGTAGACCTGGGTTCTTAGGTTCACATGAGTTGGATTGACTCAAGTCCCTTTGGCTGGCCATTCCTGGTCGGCCCAAGCCAAAGTTCAATGAGGTAGCTGTGTCAGCGAAGCTGTTGCCGTGTTCAGGTTGACTTTCTCTATCAGGAGACCCATGTTGCACTCATGGACTTTGTCCATCTATGACCACCTCCCCATTGTACTGACTGCTTGAGTCCTCAGAGCGTGTGAACTGCCCTGTTTGGCTGCCGGTTTTCAGCCCTAATTGCGGACCTGCCATGAGGTCCTCATTTAGTGCCCGTTCTGCAAAATGCTTACACAGATGATCAATATGGTGGTGAGCAACTTGCTCCCCATCCATAGCCACCTTGTAAGAAAGAGGTCCCAAAATTTTGACAATTTTACCCGGCACCCACAAGTTCCCATACCCATAGTTCCAGGCCCACACCCCATCACCCACTTGTAACCCCCTTGGAGCCTTTGGGTATGTGGTGTCTGCTGCAACCTGGTCAGGATGTAACTGATCCAGTTTTGTGATTAGCCTTCTCCCCCAGCGAAGCTCTGCTGGGCTCTTGCCTGTTGCTGTGCAAGGCATAGAGTGCTGGCAAAGCAAAAAATCAGCCAGCCTATGGTGCCAATCCCCGGTCACAATACGCTTAAGTGACTCCTTTGTCATGCTCACCATACGTTCGGCCTGCCCATTAGTCAAGGGGTGAAAGGGAGCCGATGTTGCATGCCTTATGAGGTTAGTCCAAGAAGGCCTGAAATTCTGCCACTGTGAACTGGGCCCCGTTGACTGAGACTATGACGTCTGGCAGCCCATGTGTGGCAAAAAGCATTCTAAGCACCTGGATGGTGCTAGCAGTAGTCATAGTAGATATAGGAATTACTTCCAACCATTTAAAGTAGCTGTTGACCACTATCAAAAACAGCTGTGTCTGAAAGGGCCCAGTGAAGTCAATGTGAATCCTTGACCACGGTGTATGAGTCTCCTCCCATCAGTGGACAGGGTTACTTGAATGTCCAGTGCATCAAACCAATCAAGCCCTATGAAGCTCGTTCTCTGGCCCTCCACCACAATCACATCTAGGGCCCCTGAAAACCCCTTGAATTTGACAGCCAAGGTGGCCTCACCCTTGATGGCTACTCGGGAATTCTGGAAGTCAGTTAGAATGATGTTAGATGGCCTAAGCTTGGCTCATCTCATGCTGTGGTTGCACATAATAATAATAATAAACCTTTATTGTCAAAGTACAACATGTGTACATTGAGATTAGCTGAGCCTCCCCCGTGCTCCCTCCCCCGAACACACAGTGACAACAAACCCTCCATCCTACCACACCATGTGAACCAACTACACCACACACCGGCCTCCCAAGTCAATTCTGCATAAGTTCACAGAGATTATATCCCATTCAAAAGCCTAACAGCCCACGGATAAAAGCTGTTTTTCAGCCTGTTGGTACGGCTGGCTATACTCCTATATCTCCTACCCGATGGTAGGAGAGTAAAGAGATACCGTCCAGGGTGTGAGTCATCCCTGAAAATTTTCCTCACTCTTTCAAGGCAACGAGCCCTGGCGATGTCATCCAGTGATGTCAGGGGACAGCCCACAATGTCTTGTGCTATGCTCACTACCCTCTGTAATACTTTCCTGTCCATGGCTGTCAGACCAGCATACCAAACCACAATACCATAAGAGAGGACACTCTCTATAGTAGACTGGTAAAAGAGGGTCATTAGCCGTTGTTCTACCCTGTTCTTCCACAAGACCCTAAGAAAGTGAAGCCTCTGTTGGGCCTTTCTAGCCATCTGGGTTGTGTTAACTTTCCAGGTCAGATCTTCACAGAGGTAGACTCCCAGAAATTTAAAGGAGGAAACTCTCTCCACACAGTCCTCCCCGATGTAAAGTGGGGCAGGTTCCTCCTTTTTTCTCCGGAAGTCTAACACCATCTCTTTCATCTTGCCGATGTTTAGGTGCAAGTTGTTGTTACTACACCATATGGATAGTTTTTGTACCTCCGCCCTGTATGCTGTCTCATCCCCACCTGTAATAAGACCCACCACAGTTGTATCATCTACAAACTTGATTATCGCAGTGGATGGGTCAGATGATACACAAGGTCTGCAGGGAAATAATGGATACAGCTGAACCAGTGTCCAGTTCCATCCTGCACAGCTACTTATATGGTTGGCCACTAGGTGGCGGCCAATAGGTCTAAAGGAACCCATTCCTGCCCCAAATCATCCAATGATCTTCTTGGAGACTGCAAGTCTGGCTAGTCAGTGACGGTTACACAGACACATCAATTGAGCAACCTTAAGTAACATTCAAACAGAAACGTGAAACAATTCAAGTAAAATCCCAATACATTACACCTAACATACATTTAAACATACTATATACAACATATGTATAGACTTATACCTTTACATATAAGTAACATATAAATATTAATCACTGTCCATCTTGAATACATAATGGAAGGAGAAAGCTTAAGAGTTCACAAGGTTAATATTGTGTGGGACAAAACTGTGACTGAATTTGGATATTCTGCTTTGGATACAATGAAGCCTCCCCCAGAAGGTAACAAAGAAAACAGGTCATGAAGAAGATGTGTGGTGTCCCAGACAATCTTGTGGACCCTGCTCAAGCAACACTTATATGTCCTGGATGGAAGGGAGGGAACTGCCAATAATCTTTTCAGCCATCCTCACCACTCTCTGCACTGTCTGAAGCAGGAAATATACTTAGAATATACATATAAGTAAATATAAGTACATGTATATTCACTTTCCACAAAAGTATATAACTACACACACACACACACACACACACACACACACACGTGTGTGTGTGTGTGTGTGTATACTTATATACTTAGAAATTTTGTGAATTATGGAACTGTTGATGATAAAAAAATGAAATGAAAAATAAAATAAACAGAAGAATAAAGACAAAAGCAACCTAGAAAGAACATACACAAAGATGGAATACAGATCGTGATTAAATTTCACTATCTAGTATGAGTTGAACTCATCCTAGAACCAAACTTTTTCAGTGCAAAATAGGGAGCCAACTATAATTACAATGTGTTTACAGTCAAGTCCCCCCCAAAAAAATGATAATGCTAAGTTTGCATTTGTTTATGTATTTTTAATGGCTGTTTGTAGGTTGGAAAAGCAATATAGAAACATTTTGAAATAATTATAACCCAGGCGAGTGTAGGGATTTGGGGATTTAAATTGAACAGAATAGACTCTCTCATACCTGTTATATCCAACTGTGAGCAAGACCTTTTAGATGACTTGCTAGGGGGATAGTGAAGTAAACAATACAGCAAAAAAGCATTAATAATATTTCTACTGACTTTTCTCTATATACTTTTTTCCTCTATTCTACCTTCTAAAATTTGAAAAGAAAATGAAAGTACAAAACTATGTATTAACACCTGAAGTTGATCTTAATCCTGATGTAAGATATCTAAATATGCTTGAATCCAATAAATAAAATAAAAGTCTTTGATTCAAATGTAGTATATTGAAGCACCAACTTTAGCAACAAATTGAATTAGAATTTTGGCATATAAGACACTATTATGACGGTTAAATTGCAGTGTTGTCATGGCTTCTAATATGACAAGTAATTCAAAATGAGTAGAAAATAAGCAAGGTCAAAGCAGAAATAAACAGAATCATAGTTATAACAATCATATATCATACTATTTATTTCTAGGCCACAGACTGAAAAATAGGGGGAGGAAGGGAGGCAATAATGGTATCCTCACTCTCAATCAGAAGATGAAAACCGTATTTTGAACTAGCTATACTTTCAAACTAAACTATTCTCAATTCAGAGCATGAATGACTAAAATTAAACCATTCTGCCCAGGAAAATTAACAGCTAATAACTGTGAATATGATCATTTAGGTGGCTAAACCCAATCTAGAACACACTGAATATATATTCTTCTCATTTTGTTTGAATTCATTTCAGTTCATTACTGATCCCAGTCATCAAGTTAAAAAGACTCTTATTTCAGTTTAATAAAATATGAAGGACAAAGGGAGAGTAAAGCTATGTGGTCTAGTGATTAAGGCACTAGGGTAGAAAACTGGAGACCATGAGTTCAAGTCCCACCTTGGCCATGAAAGCCAGCATTCCATCTCAGTCCAATCCACCTCACAAGGTTGTTGTTGTGGGGAAAATAGGAGGAAGATATGTTGAATGGGTTCACTGCCTTGAGTTGTTTGTAAATATAACAAAGTTGGGGTGCAAATAAATAAACAAGACTTTAAATGCTAGTCTACAGATACCAAACTTAGCATCATTTACTGAGCAGAATCATGTACCTGTCTCCAGCACTATGTTCTGGATTTGGTATCTTTCAAGGGAACAAAACCATAGAGAACAATCTATGGTTATGTAAAATAGCGTAAGAAGAAAATATACAGTAATACAAGAAGAAGAAAAAATACCTTCAAAGGAAGATGAACTGAAATTTAAAATGACACACTTTCCACCCACCCAAAATGCAATGCAATATGCAATGATGCATATTCAAATTTACCAATATACTTTCTAAAATACAGAGGTCCAGGATGAGTACACTTGGAATGATCTGACCAGCATTGAATAGAAAGGAGCAGCAGTTATTTTTTATTGATTATGATACTATATTTCTGTCAACACAACAATGATTGCATTTGCTTTTTTCCCCTTTAGATTATGTTTCAATTATAATCTATGAAGACACTCAGATATTTTTCGTTTTACTGCTGCCATAAGGTTTCCCCCATCACTTAATTTTTGAAATTATTTGAGTGGTTTCTCCCACTTATTATACCTTATCAAAACTGTCTTTTCCTACTCACCACCCTCTGTCTCAGTGTCAGTTATAAATATGATAGCCATATTTTCTATGTCAGTTTAACCAAGAACCAAGTCAGTTAAAATATGTTGAACAGCAGTGGATATCTAACAAAACCTTGGTGTGCAACCAAGCACATCACTCATGTTTAATGCAGAACCATTGATGCCATATTTGTTTAGCATAACTCTTCAACTAGCTGTATATCTATATATTAGTAGAGTCATCATTTTGGCATTTTTCCCCACTACATTTTACTGAAGTTGTCACCAAGTGCTTGTTGAATATTGTGCATACTTCATTCCCATTGTTAACTAGTGACTCTATCAAAAAGCATCATATTTGCTTGACATAATTTATTCCTGATGAATTAATTCATGCTGGATTCTGCAAAACAACACATGAAACAACACTTGAAAGAGGCGGTGGTGAGACCTCTCCTCAAGAGGCCTGCCTTGGACCCGGCTGTTTTGAATAACTTTCGTCCGGTCTCCAACCTTCGCTTTCTTGCGAAGGTTGTTGAGAGTGTGGTGGCGCATCAGCTCCCTCTGGTCCTGGATGAAGCGGATTATCTAGACCCGTACCAATCGGGCTTCAGGCCCGGGTACAGCACGGAGACGGCATTGGTCGCGCTGGTGAATGATCTCTGGAGGGCCCGGGACAGGGGATATTCCTCTGTTCTAGTCCTATTAGACCTCTCAGCGGCTTTCGATACCATCGACCATGGTATCCTGCTGCGGCGTCTCAGGGGATTGGGAGTGGGAGGCACGGTTCTTCAGTGGTTCTCCTCCTATCTCCTGGGATGCTCGCAGTCGGTGTTGGCAGGGGGGCAGAGGTCGACCGCGAGGCCTCTCGCTTGTGGAGTTCCTCAGGGGTCGGTCCTCTCGCCTCTCCTGTTCAACATCTACATGAAACCACTGGGTGAGATCATTCGTGGTTTTGGAGTTGGGTATCATCAGTATGCTGATGATACCCAACTTTTCATTTCGACCCCAAACCACCCCAGTGATGCCCTCGACGTGATGTCCCAGTGCCTGGAGGCGGTCCGGGTCTGGATGGGGAGGAACAGGCTTCGACTCAACCCTGACAAGACTGAGTGGCTGTGCGTACCGACATCTCGGGATATTCAGGATATCCCACCCCTCATTATGGGGGGTGAGTCATTATCTCCTGTAGATAGGGCTCGCAACTTGGGAGTCCTCCTAGATTCACAACTCTCCTTAGAAGACCATATTGTAGCTGTGACTAGGGGGGCCTTCGCCCAGGTTCGCCTGGTGCGCCAGTTGCGGCCCTATCTAGACCGGGATGCCTTGCGTACGGTCACTCATGCGCTCGTGACCTCTCGTCTTGATTACTGCAACGCTCTCTATATGGGGCTACCCTTGAAGACCACTCGGAGGCTCCAACTGGTACAGAATGCAGCCGCGAGAGTTGTACTGGGAGTCTCCCGATACTCCCATGTCACACCTTTACTCCGCGAGCTGCATTGGTTACCAGTTGTCTTCCGGGTGAGGTTCAAGGTGTTGGTAATGATCTACAAAGCCCTTCATGGCATGGGTCCAGAATACCTTGGGGAGCACCTGCAGCCGGCGTCAACTTCCCTCCGCCCAGTACGCTCCCACAGAGAGGGCCTCCTCAGGGTGCCACCGGTCAAAGAATGCCGACTGGTGGCCCCCAGGGGGAGAGCGTTCTCTGTGGGTGCACCGGATTTATGGAACCATCTTCCGGTTGAGCTCCGGATGGCGCCCGATCTCCGCTCCTTCCGGCGCGATCTTAAAACTTATCTCTTTAAACAAGCTGGCCTGGCCTGATGGGACGGGGTGGGATTTTTATAAATGACTTTAATTTTAAATTTGTATTAATTTATGGGCATTGTTTAATCATGTTTTAATAATTTTAATTTTTGTATCTAGTTTTTATGTATTGCCCTGTTCACCGCCCTGAGTCCCTAGGGAGAAGGGCGGTATACAAATTAAATTAATAAATAAATAAATAAACATACTTTTCTAATGTTCTGAAATTGCAACCCAGTTTGATACTATATTTTGTCTAATATTAAATCAATTCACCAATCTGTAATTACTTAGACCCAATTTCCCCATTTTTGCAAACAAGAATATTTGCCCTCTAGC
Organism: Vipera berus; assembly: GCF_964194415.1. Taxonomy (NCBI): domain Eukaryota; kingdom Metazoa; phylum Chordata; class Lepidosauria; order Squamata; family Viperidae; genus Vipera; species Vipera berus. Next base: position 49,313,889 of record NC_138206.1, on the reverse strand, counting down.
ATTGGGTGCATTATTATTGACAAAAAGTGTCTGAGTGTTCTAAATAGCTCTCCCATTTTTTCCAGTACTGTTTCACACTATTGTTTGTCTCCTTTGCTAGATTCAGTTTAAAGCCTGCAGATCAGGTTTTCAAGACGCCTTCCAAAACTATTATATAGTTCTTGTAAGATGTTGCCAGCCTTTTGCCAAGAGTTCAGTATTTTACTAGGATTATTTTATTATTTGTATGTATGATAAAATTTTTGTATTTATCTAAATATAATGTTTATAGTAGAATTGTGCAAATAATTTAAATGAAGAATTTCACAAAGTGTGTTAGCATTCTCAAATGTTAAAGTATCCTAATGGTTTGGAATGCTTCTACAACTTCATTGAAGGATTGCCCTTGAAGTGAAGGACAAAAGAGCTTTCAAAACAGCATGACTTTAATTCATGACGGAGTGCTTCACTTAAACAATAAGATTGGTGAAGCATACTTTTTTTAAATGCTCCCCTTAATTGGACAACTTTGTCAACTAGAATATATTACTGCCCCTGATATATGAGTTGCATGAAACTTTTTATGTCTTTCTTTGTTTTTCCTCTTGAAGAACTTTTTTGGTGAGTATTGGGTTGAAAGTCTTAATTTAATGTAACTTGCTTATGTCATTCTCAGTACTTTCAAAGGTTTTGAGTTTGTTTTTTTTAAAAAAAATTGCAGCCATATCATGTAATAGCTTCCATTAATAAAGTAGGCCACCAACCTTTAGAAAGATACATAGCTAGAGGTCCTTCATAATGATTGAGAAACTTCCTAAAATCAATTTTCTAACATACAGTATATTAATACGAAGACACTTTCAAACAGAATTACAAGAAGTGAATTAATTTCCCATTACCTTTTCCCTTTCATTCAAGACTTTGGTGCTGCTATAATGACCTGAACTTGTCTTGAAACACAAAGCCTAATTTAAAATTAAGTAGAAGAGCCAGCTTCTCCTGGCTCTTCTGTCTGCTTTAAATATAGAATTAAAAAAGTAGATTATGTGTATGTATGAAAATGTGTATATGTGTTTGTAATATCCAACTTTTGCCTTATATGTGTGCATGTTACATTTGAATTCACAAGTCTACTTTTGGCTTTTGGAATCCTAAGATGTACGAAGAGTGCATATATCACTACAACAATAGGACATAAGAATTACAAGCTGAAAACCAACAGGTACAGAACTCATGTTATAAAGAACTTTATTCACTTCATTAGACTCGTCAGATCTCAGGTAATATTGTTAGAATTTGCCCCAATTATCTTAACAGGCATAGAAATGTATAATTCAAATCTACAAATAGATTTAAATAAATAAATAAATAAATAAATAAATAAATAAATAAATAAATAAATAAATAAATAAATAAATAAATAAATAAATAAATAAGAAAGAAAGAAAGAAAGAAAGAAAGAAAGAAAGAAAGAAAGAAAGAAAGAAAATCAGCAAAATATGTAGCAAATGCTAGTCATTTACATTTGCATTTAAATCTTCCTGCTCAACATTTTCCAACAGGAAGCAGTTTTTCTTTATCTGTTATTCATGATGAGTAATGGCTGATAAATACAATTTTTATCATTACAGTGCAATCTGAAAAAGGAACTCTTATGTTCTGTCATATACATGCTTGGTTTTTCAGGCTGATATTCTAGGTTATGCAGCTTTTTCTCCAAAGAATATGCCAGAATCAGTGATTGGAAAGATTTATTTGGGAAGAAGTCATGTACAGTTCCCTCACTCCCACTGACTTCCAAACAACAATGAGCTCTAGAAACTCAATTTTGTTGGACAGGAATATGATAAATGTAAGAGCAATGATCCTAACTTATCGCTGCTGGGAAATATCATACCAAATAATGTGTTAAGAAGTCTACGTTCCTTTACAAAGAAATATACAAACAAAGAAAAGGGATAGAAAAATTACAATTCATACAAACTGTGGTTATTTATGTCTGAATATACAGTGTTACAGTAGGGTATATAAGAGTATATGTGTGCATGTGTGAATTTAATAGTTAAGGGGGGAAAGTATGTCAGAGCCTTGGTGGAGCAGTGGGCTTATGCCTCCTTAAGTAACACCAGCTGCCTGCAATTAGTGCAAGTTAGAGTCCCACCAGGCTCAAGGTTGACTCAGCCTTCCATCCCTCCGAGGTTGGTAAAATGAGGACCCAGATTGTTGGGGGCAATAAGATGACTTTGTGATAATGCCGCTTGGGGGGGGCAAAAGCCCTAATAAGCAGGCATATACATAGAATGAAGGCTATTGCTAAGCACATTGATTTGTGCTTTAAATTGTAAGCCACCCTGAGTCTTCGGAGAAGGGTGGGATATAAATGGGATTTATATACACATGACCACGGAGACGTCCTCGGACAAGCGCTGGCTCTTCGGCTATGAAACGGAGATGAGCACCGGCCCCTAGAGTCGGAAACGACTAGCACGCATGTGCGGGGGAACCTTTACCTTTACCTTTATATATATATATATATATATATATATATATATATAGATAGATAGATAGATAGATAGATAGATAGATAGATAGATAGATAGATATAGATATAGATATAGATATAGATATAGATATAGATATAGATATAGATATAGATATAGATATATAGATATAGATAGATATAGATATAGATATAGATATAGATATAGATATAGATATATAGATATATAGATATATAGATATATAGATATATAGATATATAGATATATACATATATACATATATACATACATATACATACATATACATATATACATATATACATATACATATATACATATATACATATATACATATATACATATTATGATATATATATATATATATATATATATATATATATATATATATATATATATATATATATTATGATATATATATACAGTATGTTTAAAGTAAATATATTTTATGTAACCCTCTCCAATGCTGTACCATCAACACTTTAGTATGTACCTTTATTTGCTAATTAATAAGGAGATTGATTTGAATTCAGGGATACACACCAAATAGCCCACCAGCTGTGCACTGTTTTTCTCCCATCTTTGCCTGATATATACAATGGTACTGAATTTTAGCAGCAAAAAGGATATATTTTAGTGGCACAACTTTTTTTAAAAAAATAGAGAACTTCCATTCTTACTCCAATAATGCTTGCTCATTTGTTTTAAGCACAAAAACTTATTGAAACAAAATTTATCATGGCACTTTTGCTTTTAGTAACTGGTCACAGAACTGTTTAAATGTAAGTCCATAAATACAGATAGTCCTCAACTTACAACAGTTTGTTTAGTGACCAAAGTTACAACTGCATTGAAACATGTGACTTATGACCTTTTTTCACATTTACGACTATTTTGGCATTCCTGTGGTCATGTGATCAAAATTCAGATGCATTTTGCAGTGTCTTGAGGTTATGTGATCACCTTTTGTGACCTTCTGACAAAGTCAATGGGGAAGTCAGATTCACTTAACAACCATGTTACTAATTTAACAATTGCAGTGATTCACTTAATAACTGTGGCAGGAAAGATCATAAAATGGGACAAAATTCACTTAACAAATATCTCACTAAAGAACAGACATTTTGGGTTCAGTTGTGGTCATATGTCAAGGACTACTTGTACAACACAAACTGTAAAGTCCTTTCTTACTAGTATATTTAGAAGGAACAAACAAATCTAACTTACATTCAATATCAAGGTACATGCTCTTTTGATGCCCTCCAATTCTACTTGCAGCTTCACAGTCATATCTCCCCCAGTCTGTCAGTTTCACATCTCTAATGTGTAGTGATGATCTTCCATGTTGTCCTCTGACTTCTATTCGACCATCTGGACTCTATTTGTAGAAAAAAAATGTTAAGATTAACAATTGTAGAATTGCTACATATGACTTCACAATACCTATTGTATAAATTCTTTGTAATACACACCTAATGCATAAAATAAGTATTAGTAAAAAGAAATCCTGTAGATACAAAAAAAAAGGAATTGCCCATAGGACTTAAATTTCCCTAAAGTATTCAATCTTTTATCAACCTGAATATATGTACAATATGCCATTTGTTACATATTATGCTTATGACAATTTTGGTGGAATTGATTTTTACATGTCACACTTGAATATATTTATGCCATGTATCACAAATTCATATGGCCATCTACCAATATGCCCTACATGAAGCAATGAGAACAATTAATTATTTAAATATACTTTTATTACATGAATTAAAAATAATATTTTATTAAAGAACACTTTTCTGATTATATATCATAGAATAATTGATATTTTTAAAAAGTTTGGTAAATTACAAGGCATTCACAATGTAATTGGTATATCTCGATACAGAGTCAGTACTGGACATTGTTAACAGAAATTGTTCTGTACATCTGAATGTAGCCACTATATGGTTAGAAATCCACTACTACAAGAACTATTGTTTATATATCATTCCTTGGCATATTAAGGATAAATCTTTAACAAATTACAATTATAGAATTGATTGGCCCAACAGCAAGTAACCTAGTTATTAATATATTATATCATTAAAAGCATAATCATTAAAATGATTTTTAAAAAACAAAAAACAAAATGGATGTTTATCAGCTTTGTAGACCATGCAAGTGATTTAGTCAAGTCAATTCCATTACAGGCAGCCCTAACTTAATAACTTCAATTGGGATAGGCAACTCCATTGCTAAGCAAAATAGTCATTAAGTGAGAATTTATATAATCATGATAGACTTACAACCTCAGTTCCGCTGTGGACAATAAGTGAAACATCATGTGATCCCAACATGGCACAATCAAGTTCCAAAATCTATTGTTTATTTAGGTTTGAAATGAAACAAAACCCAGATAGAGTAAACACTGTAAGGTTATTATTAATTGCCCTTTCTCTCCCCTTACGTTAGAAACTGCAGTGGAAACTGCAGTGGTCTACCCACTTCCCTATCATCCTAGCATCTTCTCTTGCTTCCCTGCCTTTCATTAGTGGCCAATGGTTTGTGTGTGTGTGTGTGTGTGTGTGTGTGTGTTTTGCTAACCTTTAAACTATTTCTTTCCAGAACAAAATACCCCATTCTATTCTATGCACAGATTAAGTACCCTGTAAGATTCAGGCACAGACCAACTGAAACCTGGTAGTCAATGCACAAAACAGTTTGTGCACATAAAATTCTGAATATCCCTAGGTAGAAAAAGACAAATATATAAATCTTTGATAGGTTGTCTACATAATAATAGTTAAATCTATTTTATAAGCACTGTAATTACAGTATAGAATCACTTCTACAATTCATTATCTGCCATCAGGTCAATGCCAACTCTTAGTAACTTACAATATTTCCAGAAAACCACTTTACATATTTATAGCTCAAAGTTTCAGCAAACACACTTTATTATCATCTATGGCATATTAATACATTGTAGGCAATTATTATTTTGGTTTCTCTACACATTTTCTTCCCCTTCATGGATTACTGCCTTGTCGTGGCGAAGGGGCTTGCGTAATTCAATGAAGCTATGAGCTATGCCGTGCAGGGCCACCCAAGACGGACAGGTCATAGCAGAGAGTTCTGACAAAACGTGATCCACTGGAGAAGGAAATGGCAACCCACTCCAGTATCTTTGCCATGAAAACCCTATGGACAGTACCAAAAGGCAAAACGATATGACGCTGGAAGATGAGCCCCTCAGGTCGGAAGGCGTCCAATATGCTACTGGGGAAGAGCAGAGGGCTAGTACTAGTAGCGCCAGAAAGAATGAAGCGACTGGGCCAAAGCCGAAAGGACGCTCAGCTGTGGATATGTCTGGTGGTGAAAGGAAAGTCCGATGCTGTAAAGATTTTTTCTCCATAGGAACCTGGAATGTAAGATCCATGAATCAAGGCAAGCTGGACGTGGTCAAACAAGAGATGACAAGACTGAACATCGACATCTTAGGTATCAGTGAACTAAAATGGACAGGAATGGGTGAATTTAATTCAGGTGACCATCAGGTATACTACTGTGGGCAAGAATCCCTCAGAAGAAATGGAGTAGCCTTCATAGTCAATAAAAGAGTAGGAAAAGCAATACTGGGATACAATCCTCAAAATGACAGAATGATCTCAGTTCGAATCCAAGGCAAACCATTCAATATCACAGTAGTCCAAGTCTATGCTCCAACCACCGGTGCTGAAGAGGATGAAATTGACCGGTTCTATGAAGCCCTACAGCACCTTATAGAACTAACACCAAAAAATGATGTCCTTATCATCATGGGGGATTGGAATGCTAAAGTAGGAAGCCAAAAGATAACCGGAATAACAGGCAAGTTTGGCCTTGGAGTACAAAATGAAGCAGGGCACAGGCTGATAGAATTTTGTCAAGAGAATACGATGGTCATAGCAAACACTCTTTTCCAACAACCCAAGAGACGGCTCTACACATGGACATCACCAGACGGTCAACACAGAAATCAGATTGACTATGTGCTCTGCAGCCAAAGATGGAGAAGCTCTATACAGTCAGTAAAAACAAGACCAGGAGCTGACTGTGGCTCAGACCATGAGCTTCTCGTTGCAAAGTTTAGGCTTAAACTGAAGAAAGTAGGGAAAAGCACCAGGCCAATCAGGTATGAATTAAATCATATCCCCATTGAATATACAGTAGAGGTGACAAATAGATTTAAGGAATTAGATCTGATAGACAGGATGCCTGAAGAACTATGGATAGAGGTTCGCAACATTGTACAAGAGGTAGCAACCAAAACCATCCCAAAGAAAAAGAAATGCAAGAAAGCAAAATGGCTGTCTGAGGAAGCTTTGCAAATAGCTGAGGAAAGGAGGGAAGCAAAAGGCAAGAGAGAAAAAGAAAGATACGCCCAATTGAATGCAGAATTCCAGAGAATAGCTAGAAGAGATAAGAATGCCTTCTTAAATGAACAGTGCAAAGAAATAGAAGAAAACAATAGAATAGGGAGGACCAGAGATCTTTTCAAGAAAATTGGGGAGATGAAGGGAACGTTCAATGCAAAAATGGGCATGATAAAGGACCAAAATGGCAGGGACCTAACAGAGGCAGAAGAGATTAAGAAGAGATGGCAAAATTACACAGAAGAACTATACAAGAATGAGCTTAATGTCCCTGATAATCACAATGAGGTCACTGACCTCGAGCCAGACATCCTAGAATGTGAAGTGAAGTGGGCCTTAGAAAAGCTGAGCAACAACAAAGCTAGTGGAGGTGACAGTATTCCAGCTGAGCTATTCAAAATCTTAAAAGACGATGCAGTAAAAGTGCTACACTCAATTTGCCAGCAAATTTGGAAAACTCAACAGTGGCCACAGGATTGGAAAAGATCAGTTTACATTCCAATTCCAAAGCAAGGCAGTGCCAAAGAATGTTCAAACTATTGCACCATTGCACTCATTTCTCATGCTAGTAAAGTTATGCTTAAAATCCTACAAGCTAGACTCCAGCAGTATGTGGATAGAGAACTACCAGAAGTACAGGCAGGATTTCGAAGAGGCAGAGGAACTAGAGATCAAATAGCCAACATACGCTGGATCATGGAGAAAGCTAGAGAGTTCCAGAAAAACATCTACTTCTGCTTCATTGACTATGCTAAAGCCTTTGATTGTGTGGATCATAACAAACTCTGGCAAGTTCTTAAAGAGATGGGAGTACCAGAACATCTTATTTGTCTCTTGAGAAACCTATATGCGGGCCAAGAAGCAACAGTGAGAACTGGACACGGAACCACTGATTGGTTCAAAATTGGGAAAGGAGTCCGGCAAGGCTGTATACTGTCGCCTTGCCTATTTAACTTATATGCAGAGCACATCATGAGAAAGGCAGGGCTAGATGAATCAAAAGTTGGAATTAAGATTGCTGGAAGAAATATCAACAACCTAAGATATGCAGATGATACCACTCTAATGGCAGAAAGTGAAGAGGAACTGAAGAGTCTCTTGTTGCGAGTGAAGAAGGAGAGTGCAAAAGTTGGGTTGAAACTAAACATTAAGAAAACCAAGATCATGGCATCCGGCCCTCTCAATTCCTGGCAAATAGATGGGGAAGAAATGGAGGTAGTGACAGATTTTATTTTCCTGGGCTCCAAGATCACTGCAGATGGGGACTGTAGTCAAGAAATTAAAAGACGCTTGCTCCTCGGGAGGAAAGCCATGGCAAATCTAGACAGCACACTAAAAAGCAGAGACATCACCCTGTCAACAAAAGTGCGTATAGTCAAGGCTATGGTCTTCCCAGTTGCAATGTATGGCAGTGAAAGTTGGACCATAAGAAAGGCTGAGCGCAAAAGAATTGAGGCCTTTGAACTCTGGTGCTGGAGAAGACTCCTGCGAGTCCCTTGGACTGCAAGGCGATCAAACCGGTCAGTCCTAGAGGAGATCAACCCTGACTGCTCTTTAGAAGGCCAGATCCTGAAGCTAAAACTCAAATACTTTGGCCACCTAATGAGGAGGAAGGACTCACTGGAGAAGAGCCTAATGCTGGGAAAGATTGAGGGCAATAGAAGAAGGGGACGACAGAGAATGAGGTGGCTGGATGGAGTCACTGAAGCAGTAGGCGTGAGCTTAAATGGACTCCAGAAGATGGTAGAGGACAGGAAAGCCTGGAGGAACATTGTCCATAGGGTCGCGATGGGTCGGACACGACTTCGCAACTAACAACAACAACAACACATTTTCTTAAAAATACAATACATGTAATATTAATTGTCAAGTAAGTTTAGATTCCAATCTTTAAGCATGGAAATTGGTGGCACTCTTTTACTGCAATGAATCAAATTTGTAAGAAAAAATCAATAAATTTCTACATAAGTGTATTCAAATTAAAAAATATTTGCAACCAAAAATCCCACTGCCCAATCCCTTATATTAATGGGCCTCTTTGCAAAAGAGCCTTGCTATTTGGCTTCTTCCATAGGAAGTTGCAATTATGGAATTTATTCATTTTATTAAAACATCTCATTCTGGAAGTATCCTTCCCTTTTATCATTGCACATTTATCTTTTCTATAATGTCTATAATAATATCTATAAATAAATTTCCAAAATTGTTCTGTTTTTATACTTCCTATATTTCCCAAAAATATTAATGCATTATAAGAAAACATTATCTAGACAAAGTTATTTGTGCTCTCACAATAGTATTAGTGGGCCATCAAAGCATACAAATATATGGATTGCCTACCATTAATCAACAGCAAAGACATACAGAAAATTCTTTCTTGATCTCTAGTGGTTTTCTGGATTTTACCACTTAGATTTAGTATGGGTGGCAGAGAGAGATTGATAAATAACAAATAATATGTACATTTCCAAGAACAGAAAAGATAGACTCTAACTTCTTTCAGTGTTTTAGTCAAAATTTGTGACCCCAATAAGAAAAGTCACTTCCTTCCAGTATGGTAATTTTAGTTTTTTTTTTTTTTATTTCAGTAATAACTTCAATTGAAAATACATTTTTACACTTTTTCACTTCTAGTCTATTGAAATATGCATAATTTTGTAACTCAGTCAAAGTGATGAATGTCCTTCCGCTATCATATATAGTTGTTCAGTAGGCAGATTTTTCATTTTGACTGCAACATAAGAATAGCTCAAAAAGTAATTCCTTTTCCTACTGCTTCGATATAATATTCTCTGCAGATTTCAGTGGATATTAATTGGATTCTTCTGGTAAATGTATTATATAGTCCACCAATAAGAATCTGAAGGAAACTATATTATTTCTATCCAAGAACACGATTCTTTCAACAGAAACAACATTTATTGTGTTTAATTTGCTCATGAGAAACATCAGGTAAAATATGCTAGTATTCGATTTTTATTTTTTTTAAACTTTCTTTACTCATTTGTCATAACATTTTCAAATACACTTCTTTTGGCTTAGATCTAGAGAATGCCATGTGTCACCAGCCATAATGACAGGAAATAATTTTTTTATTATGTACAATACTGCCATTTCTCAAATGTAAGTTGCAAATCATAAGATTGGTAGCTTTGTGGTACTTATACGTAACATCCACCAAATAAATATTCATTAACTAAAGTAAAATAATTTAATATCTAAAACATTGCTATTAAATATAGATGGTAGGAGAGCCAAAGCAATATGATGCCTTAGATAAAAATATACATTATTATCACTGCTATTATTTAGTTCAACCACTCTTTCCACAAACAAATAAAAGGGAGCTATCTCTGAAAGTCAAGTATATGCTACACTTACGCAATGAGGAGAATTTGTATCACTGGATTTCAAAATAAATTTAAATCCTTAACAGAGTATACTAACATTGTCTTTGTAACCTATCAATTTATCAAGGAATACACTACTTGATGAATTAATATCCATGGGACAGATGAATAAATAAGTACTTTTACTTATAAGTCACTCAGGCTTCAATATCATAGACAAGGACTTTCACCTTAAACAATGAGCTAGTTCTTCAGTAGCAGAAAAGCAATGAAAACAGAAAATGCTATCTGAACTGAAGGCATTATTAAAATTCCAGTGGTTGAAACAATTGGTCAAGATTTCCTAGGATGAAAAGCTACCTTTGATGAGTAAGGGCTGTTATTCACAACAGCCACTAATGTGGAGAAGCTGATGGAAGCTTCCTTCTGGGATATGGATGAAACATTCACAATATTCCCCACATTCTTCAGGTAAATGCATTCTATCCATGCACCTGTTGGAAACAGCAGAAAATTCCAGAGTATTGCCACGTGTATTATTGTCTACTGATTCAGTCATGTTTACTTCACCTTGTATTTGAAGCATGTGGCTATGTTTTCAATGGAACACCTTGAATCAAATCTATAAGTCACTTAATTTCTCACATAAATACAAATTATTGCAACATTTTATACTTTGCTAAGTGAGCTGGTATAATTTCCTGTCCATAGGTAAAACAATTATTTGTTGTAATCCATTTAAGAAATATCTGATATTAAATCATTACAAAAGGATTGTTTAATTTTTGTTGCTTTGGCTTTCTGTCCATCTTTATAACTAGTAGCTAATTCAAAGATTGGAAAATGAGGATGACTTTTTGGATGCACCAAAAATTACTTAATAATTATCTGTAAGACACCAGTACAATAATACATTTTTAAGAATATAAGATATGATTTAAGAAATGGTAGCAATATGAGATATGATTAATTACTATTTTATGCTGGTGTTTTCATGCAATACATTTTGGTAGGTTATACAAAGAGGTGACACAGGGCATTGTACATACCAAAACCAATATTATTTCTTCTGTTCTTGTAAGAGCCAGGATTGGTGAACCTGTAATTATAGGAAGGTAAAAAAAGGGGGGGAAAATGAAGCTAGGGGACACTTAAATAGTTGTAATAATAAATTAGCCTAGACACAAATTTGTTTAGAAATGTTTGGATAATATAAACTATCAATACAATTTCTCTTGAGTAATGACTAGCCAAAAACAATATTAAAACAATGCTGTTATTCTATTTAAATTTGTAAATTTCAGCCAGAAGGGGGAAAATGAAATTATTTCAGGTCATTACCTGAATCAGTGGGACACACCATTCCTCCACTGTAGAAGTTATATACTATAACATTGTACAGGTGAAACTCAAAAAATTAGAATATCGTGCAAAAGTTCATTTATTTCAGTAATGCAACTTAAAAGGGGAAACTAATATATGAGATAGACTCATTACATGCAAAGCAAGATAGTTCAAGCTGTGATTTGTCATAATTGTGATGATTATGGCGTACAGCTCATGAAAACCCCAAATCCACAATCTCAGAAAATTAGAATATTGTGAAAAGGTGCAATATTCTAGGCTCAAAGTGTCCCACTCTAATCAGCTAATTAAGCCATAACACCTGCAAAGGGTTCCTGAGCCTTTAAAAGATCTCTCAGTCTGGTTCAGTAGGAATCACAATCATGGGGAAGACTGCTGACCTGACAGTTGTGCAGAAAACCATCATTGACACCCGCCATAAGGAGGGAAAGCCTCAAAAGGTAATTGCAAAAGAAGTTGGATGTTCCCCAAGTGCTGTATCAAAGCACATTAATAGAAAGTTATGTGGAAGGGAAACATGTGGAAGAAAAAGGTGCACAAGCAGCAGGGATGACCGCAGCCTGGAGAGGATTGTCAGGAAAAGGCCATTCAAAAGTGTTGAGGACTTTCACAAGGAGTGGACTGAGGCTGGAGTCATTGCATCAAGAGCCACCACACACAGACGGATCCTGGACATGGGCTTCAAATGTCATATTCCTCTTGTCAAGCCACTCCTAAACAACAAACAACGTCAGAAGCGTCTTACCTGGGCTAAAGAAAAACAGGACTGGTCTGTTGCTCAGTGGTCCAAAGTCCTCTTTTCTGATGAGAGCAACTTTTGCATCTCATTTGGAAACTAAGGACCCAGAGTCTGGAGGAAGAATGGAGAGGCACAAACTGCAAGATGCTTGAAGTCCAGTGTGAAGTTTCCACAGTCTGTGTTGATTTGGGGAGCCATGTCATCTGCTGGTGTTGGTCCACTGTGCTTCATTAAGTCCAAGGTCAATGCAGCCATCTACCAGGAGATTTTGGAGCACTTCATGCTTCCTTCTGCAGATGAGCTTTATGGGGATGCTGACTTCATTTTCCAGCAGGACATGGCACCTGCCCACACTGCCAAAAGCACCAAAACTGGTTCAATGATGGTGGTATTACTGTGCTTGATTGGCCAGCAAACTTGCCTGACCTGAACCCCATAGAGAATCTATGGGGCATTGCCAAGAGAAAGATGAGAGACATGAGACCGAACAATGCAGAAGAGCTGAAGGCCACTATTGAAGCATCCTGGTCTTCCATAACTCCTCAGCAGTGCCACAGGCTGATAGCTTCCATGCCACACCGCATTGAGGCAGTAATTGCTGCAAAAGGGGCCCAAACCAAGTACTGAGTACATATGCATGCTTATATTTTTCAGAGGTCCGATATTGTTCTATGTACACTCCTTGTTTTATTGATTGCATTTAATATTCTAATTTTCTGAGATTGTGGATTTGGGGTTTTCATGAGCTGTATGGCATAATCATCACAATTATGACAAATCATGGCTTGAACTATCTTGCTTTGCATGTAATGAGTCTATCTCATATATTAGTTTCCCCTTTTAAGTTGCATTACTGAAATAAATGAACTTTTGCACGATATTCTAATTTTTCGAGTTTCACCTGTATATAGGAATCCATTATATTTTAGCTTTGGGAGAAAAAAAAACAGAAAACCATTCTGCTCATCATTTTCCCTTCTCTTAGCTTAGCATTTTCGTAATATCACAAGTAATGACTTTCAATCACTCCTGACAGCGCCCTTTTATCCATTGTTATGATTCTAATTTTGAATTTTTTAAACTTTCATAGGCAGATATTTGTACTGAATGAATACTATATAACCTCTATGTTGATATTATCAAAATGTCTCTAAGAAAACTATATTTAACTTTTTACAACCTCAGAATGTTGCATTGCACATTATCATCATGGTTTCATTTTCCCCCTTAATCCTTAAGCAACTCACACCATGGTTCTTTCAAATTCATATGTAAGGTAAAGGTAAAGGTTCCCCCGCACATGCGTGCTAGTCGTTTCCGACTCTAGGGGCCGGTGCTCATCTCCGTTTCAAAGCCGAAGAGCCAGCGCTTGTATGTATGTAGCATTAAAATATTTTCAGCAAGTTTATTTTTGCCTTACATATTTGAGCAGTGTTATTGTTGGGATCAATAAATGTGATGTATAGAAGCTGTCAAAAGAACCAGGAAAATGAAGAATTTCTACAGACAAAAAAACAACTCAATATTTTTTCAGCATATTCTTTATAGATATAACAGAAGAACAAAGTGCTTCTTCAAACTGTATACTAATTTGAAGTGTGAGGGAGCAGTTTAGTGTAGTCATTAAGGCATCAGACTAGAAACCAGGAGATTGTGAGTTCTAGTCCCACCTTAGGCACAAAGCCAGCTGGATGACCTTAGACAAGTCACTTTGTCTCATCCATAGGAAGGAAGCAATGGCAATGCCACTTCTCAGCAAAAAAAAAAAAAAACAAAAAAAAACTTGCCAACAAAATTACAAGGACTTGTTAAGAATTCAACATGATTGAACAGAAGAAGAAGAAGAAGAAGAAGAAGAAGAAGAAGAAGAAGAAGAAGAAGAAGAAGAAGAAGAAAGAGAGAGCTCCTTATGGCACAATATCAGATGTTGTTACTTTCTAAAACACCAGTTCATGTAATCATATTTCAAGATACTATCAAGATACTATAAAGAACTATGATATTTTAGAATACAAGCCATCCAATGCAAAAAAAAATAAAAATTCTTTGATTCTATTTAGTGTAGCTTGTATTTCCCAAACATATGGTCCTATCACGCCTCATCTAGTAACACTGGAGTTGCTAAAAGTAATAGCTGCAATGTACAGCATTTTAATACAGAATTATTTCTATTTATGCTTTCATAATATATTCTTCAAAGGTAAAATATATGATATTTTTATCTACACCATTTGCCCCTTTTGTATATGCAAGAACTGTTTCATAAGCAAAAAGTGCTGAAGCATTTTTAAATCCAGAACTATAAGATAATATTTAGAAGTGAGGCAGACACCTTCCTAATTTACTGAACTATAAAGAAAATGATGAGATAAAACCAAACTTTAGGATTCTGCTATTATAGCCAACCTCAAAAATAATGTTAGCCTTCCTATGGAGTTAATCTAGTCTACTTAGGACTGAAGTAGTATATAAAGTCAAGATCATAGACTTTAATCTATTCTGTGTTGGTCAAACTTTAAATACAGTAGTTATTTTAAATAATGTGGTCAGCTAGGGCAACCAGATAGTCTCCAATTGGAAGAAGTTTAGTGGCAAGTCATAACAGTAAAGTGTCCGGAAAGCTAAATTTTGAGGAAAACCTAAAACATATAGTGTTTAGTTTACAGTAGATATAACTGGGTTGAGATCTGAGGATAGTAGTCAAATATCTGAAGGGTATAGATACATTTTATATTGACCAAGGGGACAGCACTACATTCAGTTGGCAAAGACTGGAAAGAAAGAGGTCCTGACCAGACTGTCATATAAAGTAGTATGTTCTCATTCTTTGTTTTTAGCTCTTTGAGGTAACCTAAATCAAGAAATAGACTCCACAAGGGTATTGGAACTCTATTTTATTATCATGGGTGTTATGTCGTGGTCTCTGGTGAGCAGGAATGAAGACACATAGCTGAGTACAGAGAAACTCATTCTTTTATTCAAGTTGGAACTGTACTAGGACTTGGGGCGCACCCCGCCACAATATATAGCCAAACCCTATGGTAGCAACCAATCAGACTGAACCTGTGCTTGCTGCCCGAGGTTGACCAATTGCAGGACTGGAGACATCCTGTCTGGGTTGCTGGAGAGCCGTTAGCTCTCCAGCAACGCACGTGGTGTGGTACCAAAAGCCCAGTATATAACACCCCTCCCTCCTAAGATCAGCCTATAATCCTCTTAATAAACTTGACAATAGTCAAGACTTATGAATCACTCCAACAACCAAAATACATAATAACAAAATAATAATTAAAAAATAATGCTTGTTAATTCAAGGTGGTTAGAATCGACATTATGCGACCTTTACAGACGTGCCTTGTAGTATGGACTACAGTAAGATTAAACAACGGCTAAATGGCTAGTCAATGCAGTAAGGACTACAAAGAGATGAAACAACGTCTCAATGAACATGCTTGCCAGCAGTTACAAATTGCCCCAATTTCTGTAGGTAGTGGTACAATTGTCACAACATTATGCATCACTTTATTTTACAATATAGTCTGTAAGATGTGCCGGGGGTTTGTGTGGCCTGGAGGAACGCCTTGGAGTTCCACTCACTTTGTGGTCTACCAGCTTACCCGGTGGGCTGGGTGGACCCATGTCCCCTTGTGCTCCATCATCCAGGGGAATTGAAATGCTCTGGCTGGCCTCACCAGGTTGGTCCACCCCAGAGTAAGTCTGTTCTGCAGAGTAGGCACAGCGGTTGCTGAGATTTGGCTGGTTCGCCTGGTCAGGGGTCCCATGTTGCACTTCCAAGCTTCCTTGTTCTTCCTCGGAATCAACTTCAGCTGATAAGGGAAAACCCTGGTGGTTCTGGTGTGGGCTGGCTTGGGTGCCAGTTTGAGGACTTCGGGAGGGACTTATGCCATAGTCCTCACTTAGTGACCGATCTGGAAACCTCTTCCTAAGTTGGTCAATGTGTCTTCTGACCAGTCGCCCTCCCTCCAACCCCACTTCGTAAGATAGGGGTCTGGATGCCTTGGTCACCTGACCAGGAACCCACAAATTTCCAGGCCCATAGTTTCTGGCCCAAACCCAATCACCCATTTGCAGCCCCCTCAGGGGTTTTGGTCTAGAGGCTTCGGATGCCACTCTGTCTGGATACAACCTGTCCAGGTTATTTATTTTATTTATTTATTTATTTATTCAATTTATATACCGCCGTTCTCCCGTAGGACTCAGGGCGGTTCACAAGGTTTTTAAAAACAGTACAGCAATTACAAAACTTAAAATCAATTAAAAAGATTATATAGACCTTGCAATAAAACCCCAGTTAAAATACAGTTAAAATCCCAATTAATATTCTCAGACCAGGCCAGAGAGCTCAAAGAGCCAGGTCTTCAGGTCCCGGCGGAATGAACGAAGGTCAGGGGCAGTCCTAAGATCTACAGGCAGCTGATTCCAAAGGGCAGGTGCACCCACAGAGAAGGCCCTCCCCCTGGGTATTTTTCCGCCGGCAATCCTTTACCAGCGGTACCTTGAGAAGACCCTCCCTGTGGGAGCACACAGGACGAAGGGAGCTTGATGCCGGCAGCAGGTGTTCCCTCAGATATCCCGGACCCAAGCCATTTAGGGCTTTATAGGTCATCACCAGCACCTTGAATCTTAGTAATTAAAGTTTAGTAATTAAACGCCTTCCCCAATGAAGCTCAGCAGGACTTTTACCTGTAGCCGTGCAGGGTGTAGAATGCTGACAGAGCAAAAAATCTGCCAGTCTATGATGCCAGTCACCTGTGATAATGCACTTGAGTGCCTCCTTTGTTGTCCTCACCATGCATTCGGCTTGTCCATTTAAAGAAGAATGAAATGGTGCAGACGTAGCATGTCTGATGAGGTTAGCTCTAAGAAAAGCCTGAAACTCAGCAGCAGTGAATTCAGCCCCATTATCAGAAACCAAAACATCGGGCAACCCATGTGTTGCAAAGAGTTTTCTCAGCACCTGGATGGTCCTAGCAGTAGTCATATTAGGGACTGGAACTACTTCCAGCCATTTTGAGTGGCTATCCACTACTACCATGAAAAGCTGTCCTTGAAAAGGCCCAGCGTAGTCTATATGAACCCTGGACCAGGGAGTATGTGTTTCTTCCCACCTGTGAACTGGGGCCTGAGGCATTTCAGGCCTAGATTGCTGGCAGGTATAGCAACCATGAACTTGATCTTCTACAGCCTTATCCAGGCCAGGCCACCAAAGGTAGCTTCTAGCTAAGGCTTTCAATCTCACAATACCTGGATGGCCTTCATGTAAAGATTGTAAGACTCTGTCCCTCAATGAAGTGGGGATAATGACTCTGTTGCCCCATAAAATGCAGCCCTTGTGTGCAGACAACTCATGTCTCCTGACAAAATAACTTTGAAATTCAGAGCCTGGACTTTTTTCCAACCAGCCCGTGTATACCCATGACAGTACTCTGCTCAGAATTTTATCTGTGGCAGTTTCAGCAGCAATATCCCCTGCATGGAGGGGAAACTCAGGTAAGTCCTGAATGGACAATATTTTAGCAGCAGGAGCTGGATCAGGATCCATTAGTGGCAGTGGTAGTCTGCTGAGGCCATCTGCATGGCCCATTTCCTTCCCAGGTTTGTGAATTAACTTAAATTTGTATGCAGACAAAAATATAGACCATCTCAGCATTCTTGGAGATAGTATGTGGGGAGTCTGCCCAAAAGGGGTTTGTGGTCAGTGTAGACAGTGAAATCCCTGCCATATAAATAATCATGAAATTTCTTAACTCCAGCCACTATGGCCATGGCTTCTTTATCAATCTGTGCATAATTGCACTCAGCAGAAGATAAAGTCCTAGAATAAAACGCAAAAGGAACCTGTTTCCCATTCTTCTCTATGTGGCTTAAGACTGCCCCCACCCCGTAGGGAAATGCATCACATGCAAGACATACAGGTTTAGACTCAATGTAATGAGTTACAGTGGACTTTTCTGAAAGAAGGGCTTTGAGATCCTGGAAACTTTTTTCATGTAAGTTAGTCCATTTCCATGGGGCTTTTTTATCAAATAGCCTGTGGAGGGGTTCTGCTATTGTAGCCTTATGAGGTAGGAATGTGTGATAGAAATTCAGAAGGCCCAAAAATGCTTGTAGCTCTCCTTTTGATTTTGTCCTGGGAGCCATTTTGATGGCTTTCACTTTTGAATCAGCGGGGTGAATTCCAGTAGCATCAATACAGAAACCTAAGACTTCCGTTGATGAGACCCGAATACTACATTTGTTTTTCTTTAATTTGAGGCCCGCATCATGGAGCCTTTGCAAAACAGCCCTGAGCCTATTGGTCAACACTTCTGGGGATTCCCCGGCAATGAGAACATCATCAAAATAGGGGCAGACACCCTGAATACCCTTAAGTGTGCGTTCCATAATCCCTTGGAAAATACCCGGTGCAACACTGACTCCAAACTGCAAGCGTTTGACTTTGAATGCCCCTCTGTGAGTTACTATTGTTTGAGCCATGGCTGTGGCCTCATCAACTGGCAATTGCTGATACGCCTGCACTAAATCAAGTTTAGCAAAAATGGTGCCCCCTTGCAAGGAGGCTAGAATATGGTTGACTACAGGGACTGGGTACGCATGTTGATTGAGGGCCTTATTTAATGTGCATTTATAGTCTGCGCAAATGCGAACTTCCCCGTTGGACTTTAGTGGGGTGACAATAGGAGTTTCCCACTCCCCCCGACAGGCTGTAATATGCCCTGTTTTACTAACTTATCGATTTTGGAATCGATTTTGTGCTTTAGGGCAAAGAGGACCCTGCGAGGCTTAACCCTAATCGGTACAACGTTAGGATCTAATCTAAAAGAAATTGGCGGGCCAGTATAAGTTCCCAGTTTTGACTCAAAAACATCTGCGTATTCCTTGCAAACAGTCATGAGGTCTGCTGTCTGTGTCTGGTTAATGTGTCTGGTTAATTAGACTTGTTCTTTGGCCCTCTACTACTCTGACATCCAGGTGCCCCCAAACCCTTTAAATTTTACCAATAAGGTGGCTTCACCCTTAACTTTAATGTGAGCATTCTGAAAATCTGTTAAAATAATATCTGAGGACCTTAGTTTAGCCCAATGGTTACTGCATCTGCACACAAAGTTGAATGTGTCATGCGAGATGATCGATACCGCTGAGCCAGAGTCCAACTGTTCTGTACCAGCCTACTACCGGCCTTGCAGAAAGGCAACCCCTGTACAAACGGTAGAGACTGGAAAACAACTGAGGCTGGAAGGCGTCTGCCAAGTTTAATTCACAAGCAAAACAACAGAACAAGAAACAAAATACCGGAACTTTGATCCTCAAACGGAGCGGTTGCTTTCAGCAACCAGCCCTTCCCCAAACACTCCCTTTATTTAGAGTTCAGGGCGTGGCCTCCCTGTGCCTCCTTCCAAGGAGTCCCACAGCCTTTCTCTGCTTGTTCCTGCTTGACTGCCTCCTGCGTCGGGCGTCCTTGAACAGGGCCAGCTGTGGGTCATCATCATCCGCACTGTCGGGCTCGCGCAGCTGAGAAGAGGGCCCTGGCTGGGGGCTCTGCGAAGCCTCCAAGCCATCATCAGCAAGTTCGTCTTCAACACCCTCCTCCTCCCCCTCGTCTGAGTCATCCGAGACATCCGAGCCGGCTGCCGGACCCACAGGCTGGCCCTGAATCACAACACCAACTCCATCTTACATGGAACTCCTTGTAGCACTACCGAGAGCTTGACTTTAGGCTTAAGGGGGCGATGAGCCCTAGTGCGGCAAATGCTTCTCCAGCTTCTGAAGAACCCCACACTAACTAGACCCTGGGCTCCATTACCTCTCCTAGTCAGTTCCTCCAACTGGTGTTTGGGTGGCCTGTCTCTCTGGTGGGCTCTGCACACCACCGCAATATGGCCGGTCCTTCCGCAAGCTCTACACGTGGCCAAACAAAATCTGCAATTGGCACGAAAATGGTTGCCTCCGCACCCCTTACATCTAGGTAAGAGAACTGCCTTGTAATCGTTCTCTCATTGGTGGTTGCCACAGTTTTGTGCATTTGGCTGCCTTTGGAGCTTGTTTATTTTGGGTTCTTTGTCTTCTGACAATTCTCCAATGCATTTGGTGACCTCGAGATGGACGGAATTTTCTACTTTTGAAAATTTGGTGGGCTGCACTGTTTGCACTGCACCTCCAGCTGCTTCATCAGCCATGACCTCGTCCTGTGCCTCGGTGAATGTGAGATTGGGTCTGGTAAACAGTCTCTGCTGTAGGGTTCTGCCTCTAAGGCCACAGACGAGTCGGTCTCTCAGTCATTCCTTTAAATTCGAGAACTTAAAAAGGCGTGCGGCCTGCCTTAGGCCCACGATAAACTCTGAAGCTGTCTCTCTGGGAAGCTGCACTCTTTGATCAAATTTAAAACGCCATGCCATCTCTGACATCTTGGCCTGAACATGCCCAGTCAGCTTCTTCTTAAGGTCTGCAAATGATACCGCTTCAATGGGCATTGGCGCGAAAAGATTTTCCACTAGGTCGAAAGTTGCTGGCCCACACACGCACAGCAACGTGGCAGCTTTTAGGCCTTCCTCTGCAATCTGGTTTGCTCATAGATAGTTCTCCACTTGCGAGAGGTAAGATGGCCATTCTTCTGGATGCTTAACATTGAACTCTCTGAGTTTGCTGACCTTCGGCATCTTTCCTCAATTCCTGCGTTCTTGGATCCTGCTTCTTGGGCTCAGGGAATGCGTCCACTGAGCACGCGGCCGCTAGTGTAGCTTTACTAGCTGGCCTAGAGGGGGCGGGAAAGATGCCTCTTCCCTCCAGCATGTAATGCCAACCCCCCGTGAACTTCAGCCCTTTAGGCGGTGAAGCAGGATCCCACCTTCGTTGCCACTGTTATGTCATGGGCTCTGGTGAGTAGGAATGAAGTACAGAGAAACTCATTCTTTTATTCAAGCTGGAACTGTACTAGGACTTGGGGCGCAACCCGCCACAATATATAGCCAAACCCTATGGTAGCAACCAATCAGATTGAACCCGTGCTTGCCGCCTGAGGTTGACCAATTGCAGGACCGGAGACGTCCTGCAAGGCACGTGGTGTGGTACCAAAAGCCCAGTACATAACAATGGGTATAATTGAAAATCTTGAAAATAAGACAAAATTTCTCTTTCTATTCTCTTATATGAAAGAGAATCAAGCAGGGCAATCTTGTATTTTCCCATACCCTCTTATTTATCAGAGTCTAGCTGATATTTGTGTAGCAGTCTTGGCATTTCTTCTTCAAGGTTATCTACATATTCCTGTATAACTCTATATATTCCAAATGTGCCAGTTGACCCAACATATTCCATAACTGCTTAATATTTGATATTTTAGGGCTTAGTGTTTTCATGGCTGCTTAGACAATTACTTTTCTATATTCTACTCTGTCCCATCCAGGCCATAATTGCTCATGTAAAATGCTGAATGGGTGAGTGATTTAAACCCAAACTCTCTCAATTTAGTTTAATGGCTTGGATGTAACATTATGTTAATGGTATGCCTCATAAAATGAATAAGATAACTCCTTCTCAGTCATTTCAAGCCAGCAGCTACTCTCCAGCTGGTGAGGGAGAAAAATAGAATGAGGTTACATACACTACTGAAGCTTAGACACATTACTGAAATCTTGGATAGAGATGAAGAAGTAATAGCTCTCTTCCCAAGTGATGATTAGACAGTGCTTAGAGATATTATATTGGTAACTTTATAGAACATTGGCAAAATTATTTACTGTTTAAAACAATAACATATTTCCACCATTATATCACTACTGAAATATCCCAAAGAACAGAAAAAGGTGACAAAGAAGGTATTAAAAACCTACAGAACAATTAATGATTTTAATTCTATACAAACTTGTCAAAACTAAGTGAAAACATTGCACCTTGTCCAATTAAGAGAATGAGCTCATTTCTGGAATGGATTTGGCATTATAGATCATATACAAAGGATTCAGCATATTATTGAACATTGCACTGAATATCAATTGTCACTTTGCCTGGCTTTCATTAATTTTCAAAAAGCTTTGACTCTGCTAAATTGAACATTATAGCTGAAGCTCTAAATTTTAAGCGTGAAAGAATCATAGATCAGTCTCCTGGAATTAACATACAGAAATGTTACAGCTACTACACACATAAATGAAAACATTGCCACCATTAGTAAATAAATTCAACATGATCATTCAATTTATCAAAACTATTATCAGCTAGTTTGCAGAGATATTCAAACAGCTGAACTGGTCCAAAGTAGTAATAAAGATTAACCAATTATGTGTGTCCAGCAATATTGTTCTTTACTCCAACAAATTGGAAACTTTCAAAGATGAATAATCTTCAAGGATATAGAAAAATGACAATGACAAGTTTTCAGGCTTGAAAATGAACTTAAAGAAGAAACAAGTCATGTCTATAACTACACCCAATCTTTGCCAAAAAAAAATCATACCAGAAAAAGTAAACAGCTACACTACACCTAACTCGCATTAAAAGATTATCATGGAGACTAATAACATTCTGAATGTAATTTACAAATTATTAATCAAGCAACATATAAGAGTAATTTGGATTTCCTAGTGAATTAATTTTAATGCAATACCAAGCAAAAAACAAAAATAATGAAAACAATAAAAGTAAATTAATAAACTTAATAAAAAGTAATACTAAATAAACATCATCACAGTCTTTTTCCTCTAACCACCACCTGTGTAGTCAGGTTATGGTCTAATTGTTTATATGGTAAATATGTATGTTATGAATGAACAATGTGGTGGCCTAGTGGTGAAAATGCTTGCCTCCCACTCAGAAAGTTAAAAGTTCAATCCTAAATAGTGGCAGATGTTTCTCTCCTAGGGCACAAAGAAAAAAAAAATCTGCTGTGAACTCCATGTGACATCAGAAAGGACATCTGGCCAGTAAATTCTCAGCTCCATCCGGTTGCTCCAACTCTACCCTAAATTAAGGTATTACAGGATTGTAAAAAGGAAGTTTTATATATGTTATGAATTACCTGTGAAACAAACAAAACAACCACAAAATCACCTTATAGTAAAACTGAAATTGCTCTGTCTTCCAAAACTGAAAGATGAAGATTTCAGACAACATTGAATGCCCATCTAAATGACTAGTTTTTTTAAAATAAATAAATAAAAAAAATGAAGAATTGAAATAAAACTGTTTTGAGGGAATTGGAGTGCGATATGACAAATACCCTGAGGGAAGCATCTAAATCTAAAACAGTTGCTCATATGAAGCCTTTTCATAACATTAACATTTATAATAACTCCACTTTCAGTTTAGCACCTAAGGCAAAGATGAATTCAAATCTACAATAGCTATACAAACAATTCTTCCAGGGTATACCAAGTACATCACCAGATTATAGAAAACTCAACACTGATCATTGAGTAAAAAATGAAAGTGGAAAACAATGGATTGCACCTTCAAGAAAACAAAGATAATGACAATTGCAGAGAAAACACAGGTCAGGGTGTAGATTGAAACATTGAAACAGTAAAGGAATTCACCTTCCTTGGTTCTAAAATTGATCAGAAAGCACATAACACTTGAAAGAACTGCAATGTCTGGCATGAATAACATCTGAAGAGTAAAGTTATCAGCCTCCCAACCAAATGCATATTAGTCAACAGTAATCCAATTGCTACTTACGGCTGTGAAACTTAGTGTCTGAAAAAGGCAGACAAGAGAAGGGTGGACATCTTTAAATTGTGGTGCTGGAGACAACTATTATGAATTTCATGGACTGCAAAAGTCACCAACAAAGAAGTCCTAGACCAAGCCTCACTCAAAATATCACTCAAAGCCAATATTGTCAAGCAAAGTCTGTCACGCTTTGGCCATGTTACATGAGCCAAGTCACTCAAAAAGTCAATCATGTTGGGAGTGATCAGCAGAAAAAGGAGAAAGGGGCACCCTAGCACCTGTTAGCTTGACACTATAAAGAATGGCACAGGGATGACCATGGAGGATCTGAAGGAGGCCATATGAGATAGAGGGGCATGGAAAGTGCTGATTCATTGAGTGGCCAAGGGCCAGACACAATTGAATGGCTAGCAATGAAATATTGATCAAATGTTGAATGATCCACCTTCCCATGTACACACACATACACACTATTACCTTTGCATTCTTCCCAAAGATATATTAACACAAGTAATTTTGCATTACCTATTAATGCATAACTTAGCAAATAGTTGGAAATGTCTAGCTGTTTAACAATATTATGGTGAAAACAATGACTGCATGTTGACCACTGATTGTAGATAGGCCGAATTGTTTTTATTTAAAACAAAACTGGGCAAAACTGCATCTCCCTGTGTATGTTTTCCTTTTAAAGTTCATGATTAATAAAATCTTCACATAACGCTTTTCCAGATTTCATGTTGTAAATGTGATCTTTAATTTCTAGTTTAGGTACAGGAGATCTTGTCATCAAAGCTTAGTGTAAAATTAGTTTGCAAACAATTTTTAACAGGACTCTGCTGAATTTTGACCTGCCAGCTATAGTCCTTTAGTAAAAAAAAACAAAAAACAACAACAAGAAAACTATTTGCCAAAGTCCTATACGATTATTTCATTCAGTGGATTGCAATAATAATCAAATATTATTCAATTTTTTAAAAGAGTTTTATAACGTTTGTTGATGCTTGGAAGGAATAAAGGCAAGCAGGTGAAGAAGTTTCACAAAATAATTTAAACAGTTTCAGTGCAAACTCCACTAAAGCAAAACTTCAATTTATTGCATATTGACTACACTTAGCAGCATAAAGTTTGTGTAAAAGATTTTGAAGTGACCTGGAAATGCCCTAGTATTATCTGTTCAGCTGAAACACCTGAACATTTGTGTCAGAGGTTCTAATTGAAAATTTGTATAGAAGTATTTATATGATTAAATAAATGTTGACTTGTTTAGGTTTCACTGATTTGTGTCAGTACCATCCACAAAATCCCAAACCTTCTGTTATTTTTGTCAGCCAGTTTTTCATTAGCTAATATGCTTTAGAAATTTATTTCTAATGATAAGAAAATTATGGACACAATGTGGTTTTTATATTTACCTATCTAGTCGCTAGATTTTAGTATGAATGCTTTGTATTTCTTAATTAATCTGCATTCTCTATGGCTCCCCCATTTTTCTAAAAAAACCCCAACAGATTATGTCAAAGCAACAAAGAAATGAAGAAGAAATATATGCCAATGTGCAGAGTGGTTTCAGAATGATGAGAGATTAAATAGAAAAGCAACAACATCAACAGTAATTTCTCATGTCAATTCCAGTAATAAAAATCAAAATGCCAACAAAGAAATGTGAACAAAATTCTCAAATATCCTGAGGGTAAGATAGAAAACAGCCATTTTGCAGGGCAAAATTAACATTAACTCCTGCACAGAAAATAATTGAAGGAAGAATATTCTCCTTAATCTGAATTATTTTGTTTCCTGCAGCCTGGGAAGGCAAAATTTTCATACTTATATATGAATATTTCATTCATAAAATAGTTTATCTAAATGAAATTATATTTACATTTTGAATAAATACTATACTGATTATTGTAGCAGTTGCATACATTAATTTACCTTGTCACCTTCAGAAAACGTTATTCCATCAACAGCTCTTTTCCAAGTAATTTCAGGAACTGGTTCTCCTTCTGCTTCACATATCAGAGTGGCTTGACCATTTTCAAAGGTTGTTTCATTTTTAAGTTGTATTATTTGAGGCTGTACTGTTAGAAATACAAATTATATTACTTGTTCTTGATATCAAACGCTACATACAACACCATGTAATTCTCGATACACACATTTGTTTTACTCCTATTGCTTATCTGTATTGTAGCATTATTCTACTTTTGCTAGAGGTTTTCTAGTCTAGAAAGTTAAAAATTGAAATACATGTCTATTTTCGGTGCACATGGGTAAACTCAATTTAGTTTCATATACTTAATGAAAATAACATTGATTGTATAAAATAATGGCTCTATTCAATCTCTCTTGGTTTTTTCTGTTCTTTTCTTTCTCACTGTACTACGATCCTTTTTAAATTAGACTGGACATTATGAAGCTTACTCCTGCAGTTGCAAGATATGTTATGTTTTTCTTCTTCTCTGTTCCCCAGTTCCTTTGCTGTACTTAACAATCTATATCTAACCCTTGCAGATATCTCCAGCAGCTGGTTTTATGAAAGAGAATTTTTAGTATTTAATGTTGTCACAATATTTTTCCTTTTCAACTTTTCTTATGAATTCACTAATGGGAAGTCCTTGGTACTCTCTGAGTTTGGTTGTTTTCTTACAGATGTCAAGTTCAGAGAACACCAAGGACCCTTCATTTCAACTCTGAAGTACAAATAATTCTTCTTTATTGGAATTCACTTATATCTCTAAAAGTAGTACAATGGCTTAATTTAAAAACTATCAACATATGTAGAATGTGCTGCAGAATACTCTATTATTTTTTAGAATCTTTGACAGGGGTGTCAAACTGCCGTCCCACGGACTGGATGCATCATAGTGAAACTGCGCCCACCCCATTGCTGGCAATGGAAAAAAAGTCTCAATATGTTGCGACATGTCATGTGACATCACGAGTTTGACACCCCTGCTTTAAGATAATTTCAGAATTCCCAAATTTATGGAGACAATTGGAAAGACATGATGGTAAAAACTACTGCTTTAAAATGTTCAAGGTTGAATGTATAAGAAACTACAGAGATAAGCAAAACAACTTTATAAAAGTATGTAGAAACCATTAAGGGAAAATAAAAAAAAATCTCCTGGAAAAGAGGAAAACATCTAATTATTTTGAGTCCTTTTGGTATAAGAAGACAAAGAACCCTTATACAAATAGAGAGGGTAAAACAATTTTAAAGTATAAAATATATATAAATATTTTTTTAAAAAAATATCAACATGACCTGACTATCATCTATCGTTGTTTAGTCTATATTTCCCATTGGAATCTTTCATCTTTTCTCAGACTATAAAAAGTCTAGCTGAGTCTTTGCAAGTGGAACATTATAGATTACCTGATTTTTAAAATTATTATTTAGAGTTCCTCCTCTGTATAAAAGAATAGAATTTTGTTATGGGCACAGGTAGACTGGACAGAGGAACTTATAATTTTTCAGTATACTTTCATCATTATCTATAAGGCAGCAATGAGTATTATATTTAAAAAATAATAAAAAAATTAATTTGTACTAAAATGAAAAATATTTTTCCCAGCACTTTTCCCGCTTCTTTTCAAAAGGTCTGATTTTTTAAAAATATGAATGAAAATTAGTAGCAATTTGGGTTTAGATGGCTTTCCCATGTAAGAAAATGAGACACCTCTGCATTTATTTCAGAATCAATTAAATATTTCTAAGAATTAGACATTCAATAAATTTCAAAGATAGCCAAACCAAACAAAACTTACCAAAAACTTGCATGAAAGTCTGATTTGTCACTCTTCCTGCTTTATTTCTTGCTTCACAAATATAAGGACCAGAATCAATATTTTTTATATCTTTTATGGTTAGTTCCATAGTCCTTCCTCTTAATGTATATTTATCGCTTTCCTCAATACGTTTGCCCTTCCTTTAGAAAGACATATAAATGCAATGGTTTTTTTCATAAGCTAGATGAACACTAAAATTTCAATCATTACAACTATGTAATATACCACTAAGAAGAAAAGCACAAGTTTTTATCACTAACTGGAAAATTAAAAAATGTGAACTTTTCATTTGTGTGTGAAGATTCATTTTAATACGCTACTATGCAATAACATAACATATAAATTAATGTGCATGGTGATGCAGCAATGTTATTAAGTCAAATAAATTACATTTAACATATCTGACTTTCTACAATCACGAGAGTCCAAATTCCATTTGCTTTATTAAACTTATAATGAATCTATCACGAAAGACGTAATTTAAATATCTGTCCTTGTAAAACTTACCTGTACCAGTTGATTTCCGGTTCAGGGAAACCTGAAGCTTTACAGAACAAAGTAACGGCCTCTCCGCGATCTGCTGTGGCATTAAAGGACTTCTGAAGCAAAGTAATTGTTGGAGGAACTGGACAAACACAAAGCATTCAGTTTTTACAATTTACACAATTTTTTTAGACATCAAAAATAAATTTTCAAGCCTGTATATCTAGTAAACTGAAGTTCAATACTAAATTGGCACCAAATTTTTTCCCCTATTTTAATTCCATTTATATACCGCCCTTCTCCGAAGACTCAGGGTGGCTTACAAGCTTAGCAGTAGCCTTCATTCTATGTAATAAGACCCAATGGAATTCAAGGGGCTCGTTTTGGACTTTATGTGGCAATGTATGGAATCTGAAACATTGTGAAAGAGAAATAAGGATGTGGGAAAGTCTCATTTATATTCTTGAAAACATTTGATGTTTTGTTGGTACCAAAATTAAAACAAATTAGCAGCTAATGATCCTGTTTTCAACTTAACCCTATTTGAACTTTCCCGAGATAAGGTTCTTCTATCTTTAGTTCTGGATGGGATTGCACTACCCTAGACAAACCCAGTGTGCAAACTGAGAGTCTTTCCAGAGTTACTGATGATCCTCAAAGAGCAGGTGGCAGGCACGGCTTGGAGGGCCTTTGTGTATCTCTGGGTGGTATGCTAGTTCTGCCCTTTCTTAGACGGGAAGGCCCTTCTCATAGTAACTCGTGCCTTTGTAGCCTCTCATTTAGACTACTGCAACATGTTCTGTATAGGGCTACCCCTAAAGAGCATTCAGAAAGTTCAACTGATGAAGAACGTGTCTACACACAAAGCAAATGGTGCCAGATATATGGCACACACGTAATACCACTTCTGTGCGAGCTGCATTGATTACTGATATATTTCTGGGTGCAATTCAAGGTGCTGGTTGTGATCTTTAAAGCCCTATACAGCTTGGGACCAGATTATCTAAGGGATCAACTTTTTCCAACAGCCTCCACCTATCCAACTCAATCTAGAAGAATAGGTATGCTTTTGATCTCATCAGTCAAAGAATGTTGGTTGACAGGGACTAGAAGATGGGCTTTTTTTTTGCAGAGGCCCCTGTTCCATGGAACATTATCCCTCCAAAGATTAGAATGCTTCAAACCCTGTTAGCCTTTTGTAATGTAATGTAAACCTGGCTATATTCCTGAGACTGAGGTGCTGAATGTGGCAAGGATTTAATTTCCTGCTAAGTATCTCGGCTGCTACCAGTATGTATCTTTATTTTTGATGTTTTTATTATTTTAAAATGTTTTAGTGTTTTAATTGTAATATATTCTTCAATAGAAAGCTGCTCAGAGTTGTTCACTGAGATGGGATACTACAGAAATAAAACATAAAATAAAATAAAGTAAAATAAAATAAAATAAAAAATAAAAAAATAAAATAAAGGAGGAAAACAAAAACCAAAAAAACCCTCTAATATTAGGGTGAAGCACCCATACACCATTCAGGTACTATTATATTTTATATTGGAAGATACTATTTCCATTTGCAAGCAAATAAATAACTTTGCACAACTTGATCTCAGAAATTGGGGTGAGACAACAATCTCTGTTAGTATTCTCCAAGTATTCAAAGACTTGGGTCTGTGATTTTCTGGGGGAGGGATTAATGATCTGTTTAAGATATTGTATAATATTTGTATAATCCTAACATTTTATATACATTTGTGGCAGAATTTTCAGCATTATAAAAATGTCTGTATCTGTAATATTATCTATGAGAATCAACAGATGACATACTGTATTTACCATTTATAGTGAGGGAAAATACTAAACATGTTAGAAAATGCAGACCCAACTTATCTGGAAAGTGAAAAAAACAAAACAAAACACCTAATATGACAATACATTGTCATCATATCCCACCATACTACTGTAAGTACACAGCAAAGTCTTCTAATATAACCACATTTTATTCCATCCCTAATAGTGGAGACAATGTAGAGAAAAGATAATCTGATTCACATAAATTCCTCATATGGGAAGTAACTCAACGTGAAGTAATTTTAATCAGTTTTGAAATTGCAACTATTTTAAATGAAATGTGTCTAGCAGTATTAGATGGTTAATCAATATTAAATATTAAGTCAATAGATTCTAGCATTTGTAATCAAAAAGTAAGCGTTATAATGCCACATGAGAATAACCTTCGCTCAGAAGGAATCAAAAGATAGCCTTTATCACCATCCTTTCAGTCATACTTTGGAATATGCTTGGATAATAAAGACCACTACATTACCTGAATGTTATAAACATTGTTACAGACATCTTGAATATTTAATACAGATGTTCATATTTATCATATTTATTTATTTATTTATTTATTTATTTAATTGTATTTATATACCGCCCTATTCCCTGAGGACTCAGGGCGGTTTACAGGGAATTAAAAATCCAAAATACAAAAATTAAGAACCAAATTAAAAAAAAAAAAATTAAATTAACCCTGTAGTCAGTTAAAAAAGAACCCCAAATTAAAAATTCCTCCTCAGTCTGGGCCCGAGAGCTCGAAGAGCCAGGTCTTCAGGCCCCGGCGGAATGATCGGAGGTCGGGGGCAGTCCTCAGCTCCACCGGCAGCTGGTTCCAGAGGGCAGGCGCTCCCACAGAGAAGGCCCTATCCCTGGGTGTCACCCGCCGGCAATCTCTCACCGGCGGAACCCTGAGCAGACCCTCCCTGTGGGAGCGCACTGGGCGAAGGGCGTTTGATGCCGGCAGCAGGTGTTCCCTCAAATAACCCGGACCCAGGCCATGTAGGGCTTTATAGGTGATAACCAGCACCTTGAATTTCACCCGGAGGGCAACCGGAAGCCAATGCAGCTCGCGGAGTAGAGGTGTTACATGGGAGTATCGGGAAACCCCCATTACAACTCGCGCGGCCGCATTCTGCACCAGTTGAAGCCTCCGAGTGGTCTTCAAGGGCAGCCCCATGTAGAGAGCGTTACAGTAGTCCAAACGGGAGGTCACAAGCGCATGAGTGACTGTGCGTAGGGCGTCTCGGTCCAAATAGGGACGCAACTGGCGCACCAGGCGAACCTGTGCAAAAGCCCCCCTGGTCACGGCTCCTATATGATCTTCAAAATTGAGCCGTGAATCCAGGAGGACGCCTAAGTTGCGAGCCCTATCAACGGGGGGCAACACCTCACCCCCCATCGTTAGAGGTGGAATAACATGGTTAACCCGAGACGCCAATATGCAGAGCCACTCAGTCTTGGCGGGATTGAGACGAAGCCTGTTTCTCCCCATCCAGACCTGAACCGCCTCCAGGCACCGGGACATCACGGAGAGGGCATCACTGGGTTGGTTTGGGGTGGAAAGAAAAAGTTGGGTATCATCGGCGTACTGGTGATACCCCACCCCAAAACCACGAATGATCTCACCCAGCGGCTTCATGTAGATGTTGAACAGGAGAGGCGAGAGAACCGACCCCTGAGGAACTCCACAAACGAGAGACCTCGGGGCGGATCTCTGCCCTCCTGTCAACACCGACTGCGAGCGGCCCTGGAGGTAGGAGGAGAACCACCGTAAAACGGTGCCTCCCACTCCCAACCCCCTGAGACGTCGCAGCAGGATACCATGGTCGATGGTATCAAAAGCCGCTGAGAGATCTAATAGGACCAGGACAGAGGAGCAGCCCCTGTCCCTAGCCCTCCAGAGATCATTCACCAGTGCGACCAATGCCGTCTCCGTGCTGTGTCCGGGCCTGAAGCCCGATTGGTACGGGTCCAGATAATCAGTTTCCTCCAGGAACATAGGGAGCTGATGCGCCACCACACTCTCAACAACCTTCGCCAGAAAGCGAAGGTTGGAGACTGGACGATAGTTGTTTAAAACAGCCGGGTCCAAAGCAGGCTTCTTGAGGAGGGGTCTCACCACCGCCTCCTTCAGGGCGGCAGGGAAGACACCCTCCTTCAAAGAAGCAGTTATTACTGCATGGAACCAGCCTCGTGTTCCCTCCCGAGCCGCATAAGCTAGCCAGGAGGGGCACGGATCCAACAAACAGGTGGTGGAGCTCAGTCTCCCCATGATCCTGTCCACATCATCAGGGGAAACAGGGTCGAACTCAGTCCAGATAACATGCTCAAGACCGCCTGATTCCTCCACATCAGACTCTGCCCAGTCAGAGTCCAGGCCGGTCCGGATCCGAGCGATTTTGTCCGCCAGATGATGACTAAACTCCTCGGCTCGTCCCTGCAAGGGATCCTCTCTCACCTCCTGACTAAGGAGGGAGCAAGTCACCCTAAACAGGGCGGCCGGGCGATTATTATTTATACTAATCTTATCAAATATATATACAGTAATTTCTTTTTTGTCTGTTTTTATCTCATTTTTAACTATTTCATTTTCATGTTTGTTTCTTATGAGATTTTGTTTTTTTGAAAAAGCTATTCAAATTAACAAAAAACAAAAGCTGTTATCTGAGGTGTGTGGATGGATTGATTTCAAAAAGGAACATCAAAGCAAGTGTTCATGCAGGATATGCAAATATTCAAGTCTAGTACTTTTATAAATAAACAACCGTGTCAACTGAAATTCCACTTGTGCAAATGAGTATTCACCGTATTCCTCAAAACCATCAGAAATATTGATTCCAGAAGTTAATATTTAAAAGCTTCAGGAATTGCACTAAATTAGGATGTGTGGAGATAAATTCTTATTCAAATCAAATAATAAAATACCATCTAATTCCTTACAAACAGAAAGTTACACTGCTATCAATGAATCTAGGGAAGCTGGTTTGTGCTGTGTTCTAGAATTTTCAGCTGGGGTCGTTATCAGATAAGATAACCTTTATTGTCATTTTTTTTTTACTGTGGGCACATTGGCATACATTAAAAAATAAAATTTAGTTGCTTTCTCTCAAAAATGTACACATTTAAACATGCTTTATACAACATATGTATAAACCTTCACCCTTACATATAAATAACATATAAATATTAATCACTGACCATCTTGAATACGTTATGGAAAGAGGAATCTTTAGAGTTCACAAGATTAGGAAAGCTATTTGCAGAAGTTAAGAGAACTGTCAGCACAATGAGTGGTAAGCAGGTATTAATAATATTTATATGTACTGCATAGGTCGGATAACACCTACTTCCAAAGCTCTGAAATATGAAGTTGACATTTAAAAAAAAACAGCAATGCCATACAAGACTGGAATGCTTATGTTTGGATTTAAAGATAAAATAAATGAAATGTCAGACATTAATATTGCTCTTCTCCCTCTTCCAGAAAAACGAGGAGGGGGAGATGGTGGAGGAGGTGGACGGAAAGAAGAATAGTATTGAATCATTTGTACATGGTTAGGCACATGGTGTTAGGATCTGCCCCCTCCCCCAAAATGGAGTCGAAGCAGAGGCCCTGTTGGCAAGCTCTGTTTTATATTTGTTCTCGTTGGTACTTGGTCATGATTTTATGGACCTTTTGCTGTATTTTATTTTTGATATTTTATATTACTTAACTCATTTTATTTTACTTATACGAGCTTCAATCTCCCAACTTTACAGAAAAAGAAAGAGTTCTGTTAAGAAAGAGAGTTAATTATGTGTGTATGTGAGACGGTGAAAATGAACTAGCCTGGCAATTCTGAACCAGTTAAGGAATCAAAACAGCTGAATATTAACTAGCTCCTGCTGAATATCTAGTCTCCTGGAACCCCATTAAGAGATTTGAGGTGCTTTCTCAGCATTGGATTCCTTTCTTCTACAGAAGAACAAGGGGTTTTTCTGGAGCAATGATTTTTCAGAAAAACATTACATGCTGCCTACCATCTGTACTTATGACTCTAATGTGGTACTCATAGATAAGCTTTTATAGGAATGTAACTGTAAAACCTCTCTCATATTTTTCTGGTTAAATTTTGTCTTTTAACTTTGTTAAAGTTAAAATTTTGTCTTTGTTTAAGTATTAATTGTCTCTTTAATGTAAGCAGCAGAAAAATAATCCAGTTTATTTTTTATAGTCAATATTGTTAAAAATAAGGAATTGTTAGAATGTCTTCAATCCAAATGTTAACTCACTGACAAATGTGAGACTTCTATTAGATAACACTCTGTGATCCCTGTGATGCTGTGGGTTGGAATTCATTGTTGGAATGTATTTTTATGTAACAACTACAGTAGTATTCAGCCAGTAGATGGCAATATTTACAAGTGTGGATCTAGGGTATATATTCTTTGCTCTTTTATTGTTTCCTGTTACAGTAATATAGTTGAGCAGTAAAGCACATGGTGACTGTATTTATTTGCTCTGTGTGATGCTTAATATAAACAGAATTTCTAACACTGTGTCCAACTGTTCCTGTTACCTGGACTCTATTCCTGTACTCACTGGTATTGTAAATTGTTACATGTACTTTTATTTAGAAACATTCTAGATTTTACTGTTTTTCCATATAAAATTTGTGGGTTTCCCCCCCAACACCAAGGAATATTGTGCTCTATAAACAGCAAAGCTATTAAAATTTGAATAATGGTCTTTTAAGTTTCCTGGGTTAAGAAATTCATTTTTTAAAAAGTTGGAAAATCACTTGGTACACAGGTACCAAGGAAAACCAATAAATTTCAAAGGACCTTTTTTTACATTTAACATTTCACAGCAATGTAGCAACAAATTCACAATGTCTAATTATACTGTGAATTATATTATGCATTTGTTATTTTTTTCTGTGCTTTTTTTCCTAATTTGCTTTCTGGTCTCCTGGTCATCATATTGGAAAATGAAAAGATGATTTTGAGTGTGTGTGTGCGTGTGCGTGCGTGTGCGATCATGCACATTTTTTAAAGTCTTAAATGTAATGTTTGGTTTGGTTTTATCAATGTACTGGTCACTGGACAACTATAATTAATGGTTATAAAAGAATGCAACCATAAAAGCATATTTTATTTGGGCTCATTTTAATAAAACAGGTAGCATATAAGAACTTAATTTTGTTTTGTTTTTTCAAATTCTCGAGTCACTATAATTCTGAGCTAAATCCAATAGTACATTTAGCACTAATGTTGCAGCATTTTTAACCTGATTTTTATTTTTTTCTACAATCCCCTAAAACAGTATATGAAGTCACACTGTGAACTTCTGTAAATGAAAGGAATGGAATGCCCTTCCATTCTTAAGAAGCAAGACTGAATCCAATTCAAAGATTCTGAGTAGACAAATTAGTTCACATAAAAAACCTTAAAGAATTTACTAATCTCTTTAATTTCCAGTAAAAAGAAAGTTTGTTTTCATGAAGAAAGTAAATTAATGAAAACAAAAGGAAAATGTTATACATATCCATCTTATTCAAACATTTCTTATAACATTTGAATATCTTTCTAGATCTCATCATTCTTCATAGCAAGGGTAGTTATCGAGTAATGCATATAAAATTTATAACCCTTTGTCTCTTGTATTTACATTTTTTTCTCTCCGGATAAATTTTGAAACAAAATAATCTTTATAATATTTACATCATCTACATTATTATAACATCGACATCCACATATGATACCAAAGTTATGTGATGATACCAAAGTTAGAGGTCACACTTCCTCAGGGTCTTGCAGAAGAACAGGGTAAAACAATTACTAATTACCTTCTTTTACCGGTCTACTATAGAGGTTGTTCTCTCGCACTTAATGTATACAGAGGGTGGTGAGCACAGCACAAGACATTGTGGGCTGTCCCCTGACACTACTGGATAACATAGCCAGGGCTCGCTGCCTTGGAAGAGTGAGGAAAATTCTCAGGGACGACTCACACCCTGGACGGTATCTCTTTACTCCCCTACCATCGGGTATGAGATATAGGAGTATAGCCAGCCATACCAAAAGGCTGAATAACAGCTTCTATCCGTGGGCTGTCAGGCTTCTGAATGAGAAATAACTCTATGTATGATTGACTTGCGAGGTCGGTATGTTGTACAATTAGCTCACATGGTGTAACAAGATGGTGGGTTTGTTGTCACTGTGAGTTGTGGGGGGGCATGGAGGGAGGTTCAGCCAATCTCACTGTGCACATTGTACTTTGATAACAAAGGTTATTTCATTTATTTATAAAAGTGAATCACATATAGTTATCTTGGAAGTGATGAACTAGTGCTATAAGTGTTTGCATTGCACATATGCAATGCTGAAAAGTGACTATTGTACTTTTACCATTAAAGTTAATTTACCTTAGTCTAAAATGCCACAATATCACAGATATAAATTATATTTCTTACATGAAGAAAAATATTATATAATTTAAATTCTTACCATTTACAATTACAATGATATCCCGAAAGTCAATTTCTCCTCTAGCCTCAACTCTTCCTT
This sequence comes from Vipera berus, assembly GCF_964194415.1. Lineage (NCBI taxonomy): Eukaryota > Metazoa > Chordata > Lepidosauria > Squamata > Viperidae > Vipera > Vipera berus. The sequence continues at coordinate 49,277,189 of NC_138206.1, read as the reverse complement.
CACATCTGTATACTCCTTCATCACTTTTATTAATTTTAAGAATTTGAAGATTGTTGTTTGGCAACATGGCAAATCTATCTGGAGAGCATATAGGAAAGCTATTATCCATAAATAATGGCAATTAGTAAATATAACTTTTGACATATTTAAATACTTCCACTACACTGTTGAAGTATTCAACAACAAAATATTTTCACAGAAGGTGTCATCCTAAAAGCTTAATTCTGTATTTTTCATTTCATACATTTTGTGTTTCTAATAAATCTATGCAACACTACTTGTATTCACTTTAGCAAAGAATTCCACACTGCTGGGTGATATGATTGCTGAATTAAAGACATGAAGCAATGAAAAGACACAAAACCTTGGATATTACTCTTTTCAGCCCAGACTGAGAAGTATGCAATTTGTGTCTCTTTTGCATTTAGCACAGAAAGTGCTAAAAGCATCCTAAAGCTATGCCTGAGATATCATTCATATAAAATCAAATGATAAAAAAATGTCAAAGTAAAAAATAAAGTAAACTTTCCTGTTCTTTCCCAAATATCATTTATAGTGTATTTTCACAGGCTCATCTTGCAAAGTGGCACAGGAATATCTGTGCTATCCATAAAAAAGTGTAGATTTACATTTTAAAAACAGCACCTTGCATGGAAAGCAGTTTTAAACCAGAAGAAAGACCCAGGTTCTGCCAGTAGTCTCCAGCTGGTTTTATCCAGACAAAGCACGTAAGAGTGAGATAGAAGAGGATCATGGGTATTCATAACCCCATAAAGAAACCACTCAAGTTACTTCTGGAAACACATCTATCAGACTTCTGGAAGACCAGTTAACGCACATCAAATACAATCAATCATTAGGCAATAGAAAATTGTCCCATCATACTTTAAGGAGAAAATGTAGACAAATACACACACCCTAACTCAGGGGTGTCAAACTGCCAGCCCACAGGCCAGATGCATCATAGCGAAACCACACCCACCCCATTGCCGGCAATGGCAAAAAGTCGTGATACGTCGCGACACGTCACGTGGGGTTTGACACCCCTGCCCTAACTAGTGATGCTAGGTAGATTTCTAATTTACTTTCTTACAATAAAGCTATAAGGTACAACAATAATAGTTCAGCCATTAGTGTAACAGTAATGCAGTATATTTTCCTGTCAACTAAAAAAAAATAAAAATGCATATTAGCATTCTACAAGCAACATAAACCCATGGTAGATTTTTCACATAATCTTCAAATCTTAGAGCAACCAGTGAATTCAGTTGTAGTAGCCATGTGAATTCCACACAATGCTCTCTTAGGTATGAAGATTATTAAGTGTAAACAATCTGAATATGTAACAAAACATATAATTTAAAGAGTTACCAAAATACTAACTGTCAGGAGTATTTGAGAGTTCCTCATTTTGATATAACCAGCTGACAATAGGTGCTGGTGAACTAATAACATGGCAAATGACTTGTACATCTTCTCCCTGTACAAATTCTTGAGGTGATGGGACATCCTGGAATGTGAGCTTTTCTAAGAAAAAAAATGAAATATATTTATAGTAATAGGTTATTCTTTAATTTGTTAAGAATTTCAAAGCAGTTAAATCATTTATAATGAGTCAACTGGACCACCATTTGTTAGCAATATAAATAAAATTCAGAAAATCTTCCTTGATTTTTTGCAAATATTTTAAAGTCCATATAGTTATGGACTTTTGCACACAGAACTAGCTTTCATAGATGAGGAATAAGTGATCAACTAAAACTATTACTAACATTTTTCAATGTTCTTAGTTTCTTTCCAAGGAAGCTGAGTTATCATTACGTTATACTATGCTAATGTGTGTTGGTTATGATGTACTTGAAATACCAAACTTTGGTATAGACTAGTTACCATACTTGGGCAGCAAAGATCTGGATGACAGAGACAGCTACTCTCTATTGGTTATCTGGATATTTATAGCTTGTACTGTATAGTATACAATGGACCTCTAGTTACTACTTTACTAGATAAAATAGTATCATGTTTTAATACATGCTTTGTAATTAAATTTACAGAGATTTCTACTCAACATTTCCAACACCTTAAGTAGAAAAACAAAGCTTGATAGTGCATTTACTTACGGTAAATTTCCAAAACAACCGTAGCTTCTTGACTAAGTCCTAAAGAATCAGTTGCTTGACACCTGTATATTCCAGCATCTTCCACATTGGCATTGTAAATGGTTAATCGTGATCGTACACCTTCTTTCTGCACCACCACTCTTTGATTAGAAATAATCTTTTCTCCTTGTGGATTATACCAATCTATACTCTCAGGTTCACCAATTACTACAAAGAAAAATAATAAAGAATTAATATAACAAATGCTCAAAAGATACTTAAATGTAAACATAGTATTTTAATGAAATTAAACATCTTTTTTTAAAAAAAATATACCAAATGAAACAGTATTTTTAAAAAACAACAACAACATAATATTATGTCTTATATAACAAATCCTAAAATTGATTTAGATGAGGAGATATGCAAATTCAAACCTTTCTTTTCCATGATTAATTTATTGACTTCAGAGAAAGCCATGTTCTGTCACATTTTGCTTAGGTTTCTTTTTTTCAGAAAAGACCTTGGGTGATCTCCAGGAAAAATTGGACCTTGAGGACTGCAGAGTCTCTGCAGATTGACCTCATATTGAGCTTATGCTTTTTGAAACTGAAGAAACAGCTCCTTTGTGCTAGGTAGCCTGTCTTTCCAAGGATGAAGACATTATTGTCAGTACTTTTCTTTCTTAATGATTGTGGAGAGATCCAGTCCAATGAAGGAAAGCGGTGCAAAGTCAGGGGAAGAGGACTGGACTGTTCAGCAAATAGATAACTCCTAGCAACAAGCAAAATACCCACTATATTTTCTCAGTAAGAACAACCAGTCTAATGTTCTCCAAACTGCTATCTATGGTGGCTTGTCAAGAAGACATGATTATTAAGGCAGGCAGGAAGATGGACATGCTGCTGGTTTTGGTAAGATTGTAATCTATCTAAAGTTTAGACCCCTGATTTGACTAAATATTTCTAAAGCTAGCATTCTTATGTCTCCTAGTAACTACCTGACAGAAAACTCTAGATGGCTTGTAAATGGGGCCTACCACAAAAGAGAGGCCAGGTACCCTCAGAGAACTACTTCTGTGATCCGTGTTCCTAGCTAACAGTGTTATAGTGTGATATTGAGAGGGTGACTTTCCCAAAGACCTATGAAAATAGAGTGGATAAAATTCTTCTCTAGCCTCACTGTTAACTCCTAGACCTGGATAACACAATAACACCACAAAGAGATTTGCTAAACAAAGACTTAGACCATGGGTGTCAAACTCGCCATGTCACATGACGTGTCACGACGTATTGCAACTCTTTTTTTGCATTGCTGACAATGGGGTGGGCGCGGCTTCAGTATGATGCATCCAGCCAACAGGCTGGCAGTTTGACACCCCTGCCTTAGACTAACTTCCTGATAATTCCTCTTATCACTTAAAACAACAGGCCTGATAAGGTGTTAAGGCTATTAGCCTTTTTGACAATCTTTTGTTCAGGCCAGCAAACCTTAATTACCAGACACCTGATAAACCTCTTCTCCTTCAGTCATGCTCTTTGGCTAATCTCAATCTCAATCATCTTCCTTTCCTCCCATTTGTATTTGGTGGAAACACCTGAACTAGTAATAGTACCTCAGAATACTTTTAGGTTGCTTCTCCTAAATTTTAGTCTATGGTCTTTGCAGTAATAAAAAGTTCTACCTGCAATTTTTTTGCTTTCTGTATTATAGTAAAAATCTTATCCTTAAGTTTCTCATTTTGTTCAAATGGGCAAGTAGCTTCCTATTTCTGTACTTATTTTATATCTCTCATCTTACTTTTGAGAGATATTTCAAAATGTAATAGCTTAAACAAATCCAGTGTACTTTATTGAGGTGATTTTTTTTTTATTAAAGAGTTTTACAAAAACAAAATTTTACAATATATCCCCAAATCCCTCCCACCCCAAACCCACCCACTCCCCCCCCACTTCCCAGAGCTAAATACAGGATTATAGTTGCAATAATCATATTCTAAATAAAAATTATGCATAATATACAATTAACCAAATTCATAATGCGCTTTAACTCTCTTTTAACATAACTACAAACAATGTACCAATAACAATATCTCACTAAAATCTACTTATAAGCTAAATGGTACTTTTTGGTCCCATATTTGTTTTGAATATAATTTATCCATCTCCTCCAAACTGAAATATATCTTTCCTGTGAATGATCCTTGATTCGAAACTTTAAACACCCATTCTTCTACAGTGGGCAAACTATCCTTCTTCCAATATTGTCCCACCAGTAACCGTGCTGCCGTTATCATGTTCAACATCAAGTTAGTTTCTTTAACATCACAATCTACAACAATGCCCAATAAAAACAATTGCGGGGAGAACTTTATCTTTCTCTTAAAAATCTTTTGAATGTTCCACCAAATTTTAATCCAAAAAGCTTTTATATTTCTACAAGTCCACCACATGTGAAAATAGGTAGCTTCTAAACTACCACACCTCCAGCATTTAGACTGTACATTAGGATACATATTGGACAGCTTCTTGGGATCCAGATGCCATCTATAAAACATTTTATAAAAATTTTCTCTTAAATTTTGAGCCTGGGTAAATTTAACATTTCTGACCCAAATTATCTCCCAGGTGTCCAGCGAAATAGGTTCCTGAATATTTTGTGCCCACTTTACCATGCAGTCTTTAACCAGTTCCGTTTCCGAATCCAATTCAATTAAAGCATTATATATCCTCTTTATTGAGGTGAATTGACTCTTAAATCCCTTGCTTTCTTTGCCTTCATTTGAGTTTGTTCTTCGAACTGAAAGTTTTTTATTTTTTTTTTATTTTAATTCCATTTATATCCCGCCCTTCTCTGAAGACTCAGGGCGGCTTACAAGCTTAGCAGTAGCCTTCATTCTATGTATATGCCTGCTTATTAGGGCTTTCACACACACCCCAGCGGCATTATTACAAAGTCAGCTTAATTGCCCCAACAATCTGGGTCCTCATTTTACCTACCTCGGAAGGATGGAAGGCTGAGTCAACCTTGAGCCTGGTGGGATGCGAACCTGCACTAATTGCAGGCAGCTGGTGTTACTTAAGGAGGCATTAGTCCACTGCTCCACCAAGTGCTGAACTATTTGATTCCACCACAAGTCCCTAATTTCTCAGAGGCTACTCTCTCTTTAATTTTCCTTATCTGTATATAGAAACACTAATGCAAATATAAATGACTGCCTGACTACCAGAGAGGTAAGTTTACTATTTTGTTTAAATTTAATTTTCAGGAAGTGTTGCATGTGTATTATGTTCTATATTGTGCTTTATTTTATAAGTAAATAGCCATTAAGACACATACAAAGCATTCACAATGTAATGTGTGCACTATACGAGTATTTGTAATGCAACTGAGCATCACAGGTTGTAAATCATAAATGCACAACATTATGATACGTTGGCTTGTTAGATTTCAATACAGAAAGATTGAATTGATTTCATTGGAATGTTGAATATTACTGTATTTCTTTGTGTTCTCAATTCATGCTGTTCTTCATGGCAAACTTTCAGCATAATTACTACAAATGGAAAAACTGTCCTGCTGGTTCATTGACTATTGCTATCCAGTTAGCATTGTGCTAGGTTAACATACACTGCTGGAGATACATAGTACAAATAATTTGCTTCAGAAAAAAACCTTCATGAATATAAAAAACTCACAATGAACTATTCAAATAGTACCATTTCAAAGTGCTTATATAGAACTTCATTTTATTTTGACTTTTGAAGGATAATTTCCTGGTCAGTTATCATACTTTTGATTTAAACATTTGAATTCATTCTATTATTTTTTTTTTACTTCTATGCTTACACTATCTCTAATACTTTTAATACAGTATTTAAAGAAGTCACTAGAATGTACCATAACTTTTCCAGTTAATATTAATAATTATATTGATCATGAAGCTGATACAAAACAATAATGTGTACTATACCTGTGCAGGTGAAGAATTTTGATACACCCACACTGACTTCTACCTTGCTGAGGGATATTGAAACTTGAAGTGCTGTAAGACATGAAGTAATAGATTTAAGGTAGCCTACTTTAATAAGAAAAAATAGAAAAATGCATACAATTGCTATATACATTTTTAATTATAATGAAAATTATATAAAAAACCAATTTTGAGTATTTTTTATTAATCTTAAATTCAGTAGAATGTGATCACTGAAGAATTATTAATAAAGATGCACAAAACATTGGAGCTACAAACCAAGTAAACTACATTCCCAGAAAGGCATACAGTATATTACCAATATATTATTGGTAAATTTTCACTAAATATGTGCCTGTATAAAAAGCTTATAAGGTAAAGGTAAAGGTTCCCCCGCACATGCTTGCTAGTCGTTTCCAACTCTAGAGGCCAGTGCTCATCTCTGTTTCAAAGCCGAAGAGCCAGCGCTTGTCTGAGGACGTCTCCATGGTCATGTGGCTGGCATGACTAGATGCCAAAGGGGCATGGAACGCTGTTACCTTCCCACCGTAGTGGTCCCTATTTTTCTACTTGCATTTTTATGTGCTTTCAAACTGCTAGGCTGGCAGAAGCTGGGACGAGTAACAGGTGCTCACTCTGTTACGCGGCACTTGGGATTCGACCCACCAAACTGACCATCTGATCGACAAGCTCAGTGTCCTAACCCACTGAGCCACTGCGTCCCTTCTAAAAAGCTTATATAAATGGCTTATATTCTTTTTTTCGTAATTATTATAAATTCTTGAATTCCAACAATTGCATAAATAACACTGAGACCCAATTTGGTGCAGTGGTTAAGGTACTAGATTAAAAATTGAGAAACCAAAAGTTCTCAGCTTCCCCTAAGCAAGAAAGCTTGCTTGGTGGCTTTGGGTCTTTCATTCCCTGTCAGCAAAACTACTTAACATGGTTAAGTAAAGAGGAGGTAAGTACAACATGCATGTCACATGGAATTGGAAAAATAAAGGAAGGGTATAAATCAAATAAAAAATAAAAGACAACAAGTTAATCCAACTATTTCAACCATTCTGTTCTTTTAGGCTTAATAGACAAAGAATTGGAAAAAAATGGAACTTTCTTATTATATATATATATATATATATATATATATATATATATATATATATATATATATATATATATATATATATAATTTAATTTAATTTGTATACCGCCCTTCTCCCGAAGGACTCAGGGCGGTGAACAGGGCAATAAATACCGAAATACCAAAATACCAAAAATAAAAACAGATTAAACCATAGTGCCCAAATACAATAAATGAATTACTTAAAAACAACAATTAAAACCCAAACCCATCATACCAGGCCGGCTTGTTCAAACAAATAGGTTTTTAGATCACGTCGGAAGGAGCGAAGGTTGGGAGCCATCCGGAGCTCAACCGGTAAACGGTTCCACAGATCAGGCGCACCCACAGAGAATGCCCTCCCCCTGGGGGTCACCAGTCGGCACTCTCTGACCGGTGGCACCCTGAGGAGGCCCTCTCTGTGGGAACGCACTAGGTGGAGGGAAGTTGATGCCGGCCGCAGGTGCTCCCTAAGCTGACATCAGCAAGAATGCTCTATGCACAAAAAATTGAAAGATACTCTCATTCCCACAATGGATGATTGGCTGGAAAAACTGACTACTCTAACCAAAGAAAAGACTACAGACAACTTTGTTTCCACTTGGAAACCACTTTTGGATTTTGTGCTTGAGGTGGGAAAACAAATGAAACTTTGACTTTGGGTTTTGCTATTAATTGGTTTATTGTTATTGAAATGGCTAGTATATATTGTTACATAAAAGTAAAAAGTTGAGGCCCATCTAAATGTAAATGCCCATCTCACCCTTCCTGTTCAGGGAAGTAATATTATCCAAGGTGTTCTCATTAAAAAGAGTGGAAAAAATAGTGAGCAGTATTTAAGGCCATGATGAAAGCAAAATAAATAGCTGAATGTAACTCATGCAATGCCATTTACTATACCTTGCAATAATGCAAAATATCCTTTCTCCCAGTAAATCCATACACCAGTTCATAGATTGCCTTTTTTCACATTTCATTTCTGTTTGAAGATACCAATAACTCCATCCAGAGTGTGTCTTTTTAACACACTCACTCTTCCCTCATATACAGTATTTGTTCTGCAATTCTATCTCTGTATGCCTAAAACACCTTTGTATTTGGAAGTACTTCTTTCATACTGGTCACTAAGTAACCCACTCTTCCTATATTATGCTGACATTTGTTCTGATGCATTGAACTCTTATTTCCATAAAACAATGTGGAAAAACTATGCTTTAATAAAAGTATGCTGTTTTCATATATTTTGACAAATATTCTTTTCTCAAAATAGACTGCATACAACCTTTCTCCTTTCTACCAGCATTTTTTTAAAAAATTCTCCATAAACTTTTAAAACCCTGCAAATGCTATATTCTACCAAGGTATACTAACATCTGATAGTTGTAAATTAATTATTTAGGTAAGACTTGCAATCATTTGTTCCAGTTTCTTAGCTTTTGGTGTAATGATTTTCAGCTCATGTGTTTCATTGCTTGATAAGATCTATGTAAAATTATTTTAATCTCAGCCAAGAGGATGGCTTGATCTGTTTCAAAAAAAAATCAAGAAGATTCATGTCCCCATTAATGTATGTTTAACAACTTTATAATAATACTTTCACACATATTGATACACATGTTCAGTAATCAGGACAACACATCTTGCCTTAGTGTTAAACTACCGGTATTCATTATAAATTGATCCTCCACACTCACAGAAACACATGGATTGTGCCTAGTGATAGTGAAGGAGCTTGAAAAATCTTCCAAGAATATCAAAATGATAATTGTGGACAAAAGACTCTGGATTATAGTGGAAAGTGCCCACCACCGCTCATCACCACACCTCAAGAAGATACTGGAGAAATGGAGAGGTGAGATCACCAAAGCTTATGATAGGCCTAGAATAAACCTGAAAAATGTGCTTTCTCGGATGTGCTCTGAGAAAATCAGAGAAATGTACTAATCAGTTTTAAATATCAAAGTCAATGCTTGGCTATACCTCAAAACTTGATAGAATGATTTCAATTCAAACTTAACATAAACCGATCAATGGTACGTTTTTCTAAGACTATGTTTGCAAATGGAGAAGAGGTTAACTTTGAGCCATTATATGCCTACTTGCAGCATCTCAGAATAAACCCAATAAAGTCATATTCATTAAATAAGACTAGAATGCTAAAGTTTAAGATAACATATCTTCTGGAACAGGAACATTTAGCACTGGTTTATCAGATAAAATATGGGACAGACTAATAGAGTTCTGCCAAGAAAATGCAATGTTTATAAGTATCTTCCAAAAGGCCAGAAGATAACTCTACTTGGACATATCACAAAATGGATGACACTAGAACCAAATTGATGATATAATCTGCAAACAAATAAGGATAAATCTATTCAGTCAGCAGAAGTTACAATAGCTCTGATCACAGATCTATTGTAAAACTATAAATTAAAGTAAGGAAAATCAAGTCATCACATCCAGTGATACATTGTCAGCAATGTTTCATACAGTTGTTCAGTCAAGATAAAAAACATATATTATGAATAAGATTTTACAAATAACATCTAAAATGATATTTGTGACATTTTAAAGATGAAGAAAACAAAATTAACCAGAAATTCCAAAAGCAGATCGAAGTGATATCTGCTAATAAATTGAAAATACTTAAAGAAAGGTAAGAAGCAAATAAGTCATCTTTATGCAAATAAAAATAGAAACAGAAATTGGAGGGCAGAAATAAACAGAAGAACTAAACAAAAATGACCACTATATGGGTTGATCTCTGAACTAAACCAGACATTCTGGAAGGTAAATCTAAGTGGAGCCTAAAAAACCATCATAATAACAAAGCCTCTAGCGCTGATGAAATAAGTGCAGAACTTTATTATTTAGCTTAGTGATTAAAGTTAAAATGCTACCTCTTATGTAAGAAAGTATGGGACTGAATTTATCCTTTATATTCCAAAACTAAGAAAGGGTAATGTTAAAGGATAAGCAAATGGTTGAAAAGTTGTGTTTTTTAATCCCACAGAGTCTTCTATGTTCTATTATTTCTTCAAACAAGACTGACTCTTTTTATCTTTCTGCAGTTATTCTACTTTCACATCTGCCTCTTCGTCCATGTCATTTTCTTACCTAAGCACACACTTTTTCCTACCACGCTGCACTATTTTACAATAATAAATATACTGTCACACTATGATCTCCCTTTTAAATTATTTTCAATACTTTTGCAAACTATTACATTGTTGTTGTTATTGTTATTGCCCCCCCTCTCCCATAGATTCTATGTGGCTATATACTGTAAATGATACCTTGTTAATCAGTTACTACTGCAGTAGTTATCCTGCAGTTAATTACTACAACTCTCCTTGGAGATGGATTCACCCAATACAGTGGCCAATGCCACTGAAAGTCAGCCAAAAGCCATCTAGAGTTGCTTGGTTGAGTTGGCAGCTATATAAATTGAATAAATAAATGAAAATGCCTATAAAACATCAACAGGGTCAGGGTTATCCGAATGTTAGGGGTCAGGTGTTCCATAGAGCAGATGTTGTAATGGGAAGCACATTTCCTGGGTTCTATCAGATAGTATTGCTTGGTAATAGGGACCTCTGGCATGCCAGCTCTACTGAATCTAAAGGGACAAGCAGAGATAGCAAGTCCCATAAATAATCGGTGCTGTGAAAAGCTTTTTGGTAATATCCAGTACCTTGAATTGTTCCCAGAAGTCTATTGGAAGCTAATGCAGTGATATAACTGTATATGCGTTGCACTGAGACATGACCATAATTATCCATATTGCTGCATTTGGAACCAGTTGTAGCTTCCAAATGATATACAAAGGCAGCCCCATAAAGAGCTCATTGCAACATTTCAAATGACAGATGACTACATGAGTGACCATGAGCAATGCCTATAAAGCCAGGAACAGGTACAGTCAGTGCACAGTTGTAAAATGGAGCTTCTGGCTATGACTATCACCTGCTCTTTCAGCAGAGCTTAGAAACTGGAAAAACTGCCAACCTGTGTACAAGTTCTGCCTGGAAGAGTGTCACCCTATCCAGAAAAATGGATGGAAGGTGCCCAGTATTGGGGAAGAGGGGCACCTAAAACTCATAGCCAATGGGTCTCATGAGGGTTCAGCTGAAGCTTATTCATCCCATCCAGGACCCTTCTATCCCACTTCCAAAGACTGAGAAGGAACCTAGACAGCATCTTTTGGTTGATCATGTCATATATACTATACATGCAAATGTATGCATATATTCATTAGCATACATATGATAGTTTACCTGATGCTGTTTCCCAGGGTTCAGAGAAGAACAGAGATAAGATGGACTCCTAGTAACCCTAGCTTAGAACTTGATCTCACCCACACAACCCAATCAAATTAATAATTGTGCAAGTGTCCTTTATATTTGCCAGGTCAAGACTTAAATCTCTATGGAGACTGTTTAATTTTTCTGCTTATATTTAGGAAAGAGCATTCTCCAGAGTCCCAAGTTAATAAGGCTTGTTTGTTACATTTTAATGATTTGGCATTAAGTTCAATAAGTAATTAAGAAAAGGAAAAGTTTGAACTGTTTATCATGAATAGTTTGTGTTCAGTGTTGTGTTTATTAGTCTTTCTATTACATATGTGTGTTGAAATGTGTATGTATAAATTGAATCAATATCACTAGCTTGAGCAGTGATTGTATCTAATGATTTTAATCAATATAATTAAACTGTAAATCACTATGCAAGTATATTAAACTCCTAGTCTGATATGCAGCCTGAATTATCTTTTACATCAAGTACAGTAAATTTAGTTTGTCTCTGATGGGACTGAACTAGAAGTCAAATAGAGTTCACTCAACCCATGGGATATACAAATGTTTCTATGGTGAAAAGTATGATGCAAGGGTTTCATTCTTAATTATATGAAATAAATATAGTGCATGACAGTCCACAAAAAATATGAGTATTAAAAACCCATAATCCCACTGATTTTAAATCGCTGTATTATATACATCAAAGAAAAAAATCTAAAATCTATGTAATGTAGAAATTAAAAATCAATAGGAAATTAGCTATGTGCTGCCTTAAAAATGAAAATATTGAGTAAATTACATTTTCAAAGATTAATTAGTATTCAAAGAAACCTGATGAACAGTTGCTCTGGTATCCCATGCTGAATATTATATTATGCAATTTCAAGTACTTGAAATAAATTATTACCTACTGTTCTCTAACCTTTAATATTTTTTCATTAGCTATTTTCAGAGTTTAAAGAGCATTAATGAGGTTCTTGGTATGAGCCTAACGAATCTTGCAGATCTACGTTCATTAAGAGTATTCTAAATAATAACCAAGTCTACCTACACAATTTATTGAAAATTCTGCCAGGTGAAGTGATACAAGGTATAAATTGCTGTAAAAAATTAGCATGTCTAAAAATAGTATGCTAATATCCTCATTAGCAACAATATTCGTGATAAGGTCATTAGGAATCCCAATATTAAAAAGAAGTATATTAAATGTTGTCCTCAGTGCCTAGTAGAACTCTGTTATATATTTTTTTATTAAAAGGTAAGATAAAGGAGTCACTGTGGATTTTAATTTGCTACTCATTGCTGACTATAGTGTGTGATGCTCATCTCCTTTTCAAGGCCATTGAGCCAGCACTGCCAAAGACATTTCCATGATCATGTGGCCAGCATGATGTCATGGAATGTTGTTACCTTTGCACCAGAGGCACTTGCATTTGTGAGCTGTCAAGCTGGAGTAAGGACGGGAGCTCACCCCATCATGTGGCGCTTGGGTCTCAAACCTGACTGCCAGCTTTCTAGCTGACAAACCCAGCATCTTAACGTGGCGCCCGTTATATTTTAAAAGTATACTTGAAATAAATTTTAGTCAGTGACCAGAGTGGTTCATGAATTAATCTGCAAACCTTAGGAAACTTTGAAAGCACTTTATATGGGATGTATTCTTGCTCTCTTTTAAAATCTAGTCATGGAGCTACTCACATCATATATTTTTGTCTACCTGTTTTTTTAAAAAAAATCCCAGAACAACTGAGAAAGACCCAGTCAGTTAATAAATTAAATAAATAGATAAATACAAGTATTTTTTTAGTATTTTACCTGCAGCTGCCAAACCTATATTCCCTTTCAGCAATGACAAATGTTTATTTGTCCTTAATTATATATGAGAAATGGTATAGTTCATTTTACCAATGAAGGAAAGATATAATTATCAACAAAACTCAAACTAAAAGACACAGCAACATTGCACATGAACAGTGGTTTCATTGTTCTAGAAAATGCTCTTCAGTTTTATAATTCAGTTTTACAATTCTGTGTTACTTCTTTCCCAGACTTGTACTTTTCACTCTCTTCATTACAGTAAAATTCTCCAAAGATATACTAACATGAAAACCATCCAGCACAAAATAATACCTTCAACATAACAAATTTTCACAACCAGATCTTTCAGCCATTTTTGCTCAAATCAATATGACCAACTACCAAGAATAATAATAATAAAAATGTCTAAAACATTCTGTCATTTAATTAAACAGACCTGCTAGAATCTTTATATACTTTGGCTGAAAAAAGATGAAAGAAAAAGAATGTAATTTTATAACAAAGAAATAAAAATAGGGAAAAAAGGCAAAGACAAAGTCCTTCTGCTCCCAAACTTATATTTTTTTTCTTCGTAAAATGCTTTTTCATTTTCAAGATTTGAGAAATCATCAACAGTTCAAGGTGTAAGTCACATTAGCATTATAGCCCACAATTGTGGCTTATTTTGTTTGGTTTAAGATTTAGAGCAGGGCTTTTCAACCTTTTCACCCATTGTACCACTTTTAGAATATGACAACCTCCGAGTACCACCGGTCGCCTAGCAACAGCCGTCTCTCACTCAGGCTTGTGCGGTGCTGCCACCGGTTCAGCTCATTCCCCTTCCCCACTACCACCTTTCTAGGATGGTCGCATACCATCTGCCAGGTGGCAAATGTACACAGGTGGTACCCGTACCACTGATTGAAAGGCCCTGATTTAGAGTAATTATTATTACAATCTAAAAATGCACACATCACGTGAATAGCAAAGAGAAGGACATGCTTACAATCACTGAAGGCTTTAGTTGATTCCTGTTTGCTTTTGCTTAACTGCAAGTAATGTTGTAAAGTTTCAACAAGTGAAAACGAAATGAAGATTGCTTCAAACATCTAGAGCACGGGTGTCAAACTCGATCATGTCACATGACATATTGTGACGTATCATGACCTTTTGCCTTTGCAGAGCTGGGGTGGGTGTGGCCTGTGCATGATGCATCCAGTCTGCAGGCCACCAGTTTGACACCCCGATCTAGAGGAACATAGTGAGCTTGGGGAGGAAGTGCAATTAAGAATATTGAGGGCAGCGCTAGCATGCATGAAAGTTTACATAAATTGCATACATCTTATTCAAATTTAATATCTGATTTAATTTACGGTTCCAACTTCTAATTACATTTTAATTAATGATTTGCCTTTTCCTTGTACAATAGGCATTTTCATATTTCAAGGGAAAATCAATAGCTACAACTAAAAAAACAATATTATTTATACTCGTGGTATTTTAATGTCCTCAGATTACACCACTTCCAGAACTGCTTGTTAGTTAATTGTGCATATACATATGTACAGAAATAATTATGCATGCACAAGATTTTATCTGCCACCAAAGACTATGTTCTAGAGACTTGCTTCAATACACAAAAGGTAAAATATTTTTACATTAACTTCTGATTTATGCTTGAAAAGAAATCTTCACATCTGTACAATCACTCAAGCAAACCGAGATGCATAAATGGCTATGGCTGATGTGCACACATACATTCTTACAGATAAATATAACATAAAGACAATAACTTTGAATACCCCTTCCTCCTTTGGGCTGGCAGATGCAAGTTTAACTCTTCTTCATTTGGCCTATTTAATTTTCTTCAGAAAAAACAACCAGGGGATCCAGTTAAATGGCTTGTTATCATGTCTTCCTATACCAACAACTGTCTTTATGCCACATCCTAATGATAGTACCTTTTGCCTTATACCCACAGTTATAACAGTTGAGTTAGCTCAAGACTTTCTTAGTTGTTCCAGTTTAAACTAACATTTTTCCTCTTCTACCAACACTATTTTTTTGTATAGATATAACCTAAAAGCATAATTGATCACACATTTACTGAGACATCAAAGTTGGGGTGTCTTCAGCAATTTTAGGCTGCTTAGATATGAAGATAAAAACTGCCTTCTCAGGCTAGTTTGAATTGGCTTTTATAGAGCCAATTGCCAACATAGGTAAGTAGTTTTGTTTAGCAATCACAAAGGTGACTGGCAACTCAGTCACAAAGCAACATGATTACCAAGAGAAAAATCAATAGACCACAACTGTAACATTTTTACACAGGACAACTGACTAAGGCGCTCCCACAGGGAGGTCCTTCTCAGGGTACTGCTGGTTAATGAATGCCAGCGGGTTATTCCCAGGGGAAGGGCGTTCTCTGTGGGTGCTCCTGCCCTATGGAACCAACTACCCACGGAACTTAGGACTGCCCTCGACCTTCGCTCATTTCACCAGGACCTGAAAACTTGGCTCTTTTAGCTGTTTGGCCCAGACTGTGGGGTTTTTAATTTAATTGGGTTTTAGATTTATTTTTGAATTTAATTTAATTGTTTTAATTGATTTTAATTTTTTGTATTTCATGGTTTTAACTGCCCTGTAAACCGCCCTGAGTCCTACGGGAATAGGGCGGTATACAAATTCAATAAAATAAAATAAATAAAATAAATAATGGCAAACACATGACTGAGAGATATGTACAAAGATCTAAACACAGTGACTGGTCAAAAATTACTTTTTCAGTAATTATGAACAGTCCTGTCTGAGGTAGTCACTATCTGTATAATGCGTGTTTGGTAGTTACTATGTGTTGGGCCTTATGGGAGCTTGTTGTACACATAGGTTTAGTTTTATTGTATTATAAAGAAAGTAGATTTCCACTATGAACAAGAACTGACAGTGTGGCTGGGTATTGCTTCTTCTATCATCTTTGGTGTGTTTGGGTTTTCTCCTGCTTTTGATAAAAAAGACTTTAGTTAGCTATACAGTTTATTGTTTTGGATTTTTATTGTTTTATTACTTCAATGAAGAGGCTGATGTCACTTTGTCTATTCCACTCTGATTGAATAGGCATTCATGAGGCACTTCCCATCATTTCACTTCACTTCACTCCATTTCATTCTAATCCTATACATTTCAGAAATGGTTTGCCCTTGCCTTTTTCCAAGACTGAGAAAAAAATAGCTAGCCAAAAGTCACCCATCTGACCTTGTGCCTATGGTGGGACAAAATCCTATTAGTCTACCCTGGGAGACTAATTGCTAATTAAGCTAGTTATTTTTTAAAAAAATGTATACTTTATTGATTTTTTTTAACCTAATCATCATTAATATTTGATAAACTGTGTGGTAGTCTAGGTTTATATTTACAAACAATAACAATTAATTTCTATAATTCCATACTCCACATAATAGTTTTCCTTGATTTTCTCTTCTTACAATAATATTCTCTTTTATCAACCTTAAATTAATACATTTCTTAGTAATTTTAGTAGATAACAATTGAATATAGACATTTTTCTAGTATTTCTACAAGTAACAACCACATCAATATAAATTTTCTTTCCTAATTATTATTTTTTTCAATTTCATAGTTCTCGCTTTATAGATAGCCCTAAATGTTTTCTTTATTATGGCTATTCTTTGTTTAGTTAAAGCGTTGAAGGTCACAATAACACGCTATCTTTTCCCATGCTTGCCAATTCCTGTAATTAGGTCAGCCATAATTACGTATTTTTAATCCACCACTAGATGTCAGGACCAGATCATTTTTCAATTTTCAAAACAGGCAATTGTCTTTTGTTTTCATTAATAATATTTTGCTAGGAAAATCTTAACTATTTCCAGCAATTTCACACTTATTCAGGTTTAAGTCTTATATTTATTTCATTTCAATATGTTTTTTTTCCCTGTGCAAATTTAATTTGCTGCTTCCATCTGTAGGAGGGTGGAGCAAAAATCCCCTTACTCTCACTTTTTGGGGATTTTTGTTTTCTTGGATTTTTTTTCCCTCAAGAGATCAATCAGGTAGAAGAGAGAGAATCAATATCCTTACCCATTTTCAGACATGTTGTTTACAAGCTTAACTTAGTGCTTTTTGGCTTCGGCTGCTTGTAGCTTGGGCTAGACTCTGAGTGACACTAGCCTTTTTTCTGGAGGGATTTCCCTGACTGACCGCATTTACTGCCATCTCTCCATGGTCAGCATGGCTTCCTTCCTTCTTTGCCACCTCTTTGGGGTGACTTTTGCCCCATTTGGGGTCCCCAGAGAAGAATCAGCCGTAGGGTGTGGAGCCCCATGATCCCTCAGCTACTTGCGCTACTGCGTAAAATCGGAAGCCCTAATTAAGCTAGTTCTACTGTTCTCTGTCAGGTATCTGTATAAGCTCAGTAACTGTGCTTGTTTCATGTAACTTTGAAACCTCTTTAACATAGAGCTGCATCTAAATTAGCAACAGATCTGCAACCTTTCATCTCATGGGCTCTACCTTGCTGCTGCTGCTTGACATGTCAAAGACAGAAGAAAAATTGGCCAAAGAAAGTAGCTCCAGAGACATCTGGAGAGACTG
Organism: Vipera berus; assembly: GCF_964194415.1. NCBI lineage: Eukaryota > Metazoa > Chordata > Lepidosauria > Squamata > Viperidae > Vipera > Vipera berus. The sequence continues at coordinate 49,259,288 of NC_138206.1, read as the reverse complement.
AAGATGGCAAGCACTCAATCTGGCAAGGATGTTGTGAGTGCCACATTTAATACTGCCTTCTTACAAGTGTCATTAAAATATAATTTTAACGATTTTTTTATTTTTTTTAAATGTAAACCAGTTACTAGCTGTATTTGAAGTTTTCAATAAAACATCTAAAATACAATCTGAATAAAAAAATATAAATAATGAAATCAAATAAAGAGCCTTGGTGGAGCAGTGGGCTAATGCCTCCTTAAGTAACACCAGCTGCCTGCAATTAGTGCAGGTTCGCATCCCACCAGGCTCAAGGTTGACTCAGCCTTCCATCCTTCCGAGGTAGGTAAAATGAGGACCCAGATTGTTGGGGGCAATAAGCTGACTTTGTAATAATGCCGCTTGGGGTGTGTGAAAGCCCTAATAAGCAGGCATATACATAGAATGAAGGCTACTGCTAAGTTTGTAAAGCCGCCCTGAGTCTTCGGAGAAGGGCGGGATATAAATGGAATTAAAATAAAATAAAATAAAAATAAAATACACAATCAAAGCATTAAACAAAGCACAGTTGTCGTTTAAAAATAAAAATGAAAACACAGGTAAATACAATTAAAAGACAGTTAGAACACCTGGCCCCTTCATGGATTACTGCCTTGTTGTGGTGAAGGGGCTTGCATAATTCAATGAAGCTATGAGCTATGCCGTGCAGGGCCACCCAAGATGGAAAGGTCATAGCAGAGAGTTCTGACAAAACGTGATCCACTGGAGAAGGAAATGGCAACCCACTCCAGTATCTTTGCCATGAAAACCCTATGGATAGTACCAAAAGGCAATATGATATGATGCTGGAAGATGAGCCCCTCAGGTCGGAAGGCATCCAATATGCTACTGGGGAAGAGCAGAGGGCTAGTACCACTAGCGCCAGAAAGAATGAAGCGACTGGGCCAAAGCCGAAAGGACATTCAGCTGTGCATGGATCTGGTGGTGGAAGGAAAGTCCGATGCTGTAAAGATTTTTTCTCCATAGGAACCTGGAATGTAAGATCCATGAATCAAGGAAAGCTGGACGTGGTCAAACAAGAGATGACAAGACTGAACATCAACATCTTAGGTATCAGCAAACTAAAATGGACAGGAATGGGTGAATTTAATTCAGATGACCATCAGGTATACTACTGCGGGCAACAATCCCTCAGAAGAAATGGAGTAGCCTTCATAGTCAATAAAAGAGTAGGAAAAGCAATACTGGGATACAATCCTCAAAATGACAGAATGATCTCAGTACGAATCCAAGGCAAACCATTCAATATTGCAGTAATCCAAGTCTATGCCCCAACCACCTGTGCTGAAGAGGATGAAATTGACTGGTTTTATGAAGCCCTAAAGCACCTTATAGAACTAACATCAAAAAATGATGTCCTTATCATCATGGGGGATTGGAATGCTAAAGTAGGAAGCCAAAAGATAAACGGAATAACAGGCAAGTTTGGCCTTGGAGTACAAAATGAAGCAGGGCACAGGCTGATATAATTTTGTCAAGAGAATACGATGGTCATAGCAAACACTCTTTTCCAACAACCCAAGAGACAGCTCTATACATGGACATCACCAGACGGTCAACACAGAAATCAGATTGACTATATGCTCTGCAGCCAAAGATGCAGAAGCTCTATACAGTCAGTAAAAACAAGACCAGGAGCTGACTGTGGCTCAGACCATGAGCTTCTCATTGCAAAGTTTAGGCTTAAACTGAAGAAAGTAGGGAAAAGCACTAGGCCACTCAGGTATGAATTAAATCATATCCCTGTTCAATATACAGTAGAGGTGACAAATAGATTTAAGGAATTAGATCTGATAGACAGAGTGCCTGAAGAACTATGGACAGAGGGTCGCAACATTGTAGAACAGGTAGCAACCAAAACCATCCCAAAGAAAAAGAAATGCAAGAAAGCAAAATGGTTGTCTGCGGAAGCTATGCAAATAGCTGAAGAAAGGAGGGAAGCGAAAGGCAAGGGAGAAAAAGAAAGATATGCCCAATTGAATGCAGAATTCCAGAGAAGATCTAGAAGAGATAAGAATGCCTTCTTAAATGAACAGTGCAAAGAAATAGAAGAAAACAATAGAATAGGGAGGACCAGAGATCTTTTCAAGAAAATTGGAGAGATGAAGGGAACTTTTAATGAAAAAATGGGCATGATAAAGAACCAAAATGGCAGGGACCTAACAGAGGCAGAAGAGATTAAGAAGAGGTGGCAAAATTACACAGAAGAACTATACAAGAATGAGCTTAACATCCCTGATAATGACAATGAGGTGGTCACTGACCTCGAGCCAGACATCCTAGAATGTGAAGTGAAATGGGCCTTAGAAAAACTGAGCAACAACAAAGCTAGTGGAGGTGACAGTATTCCAGCTGAGCTATTCAAAATCTTAAAAGACGATGCAGTAAAAGTGCTACACTCAATTTGCCAGCAAATTTGGAAAACTCAACAGTGGCCACAGGATTGGAAAAGATCAGTTTACATTCCAAATCCAAAGAAAGGCAGTGCCAAAGAATGTTCAAACTATCACACCATTGCACTTATTTCACATGCTAGTAAAGTTATGCTTAAAATCCTACAAGCTAGACTCCAGCAGTATGTGGATCGAGAACTACCAGACGTACAGGCAGGATTTCAAAGAGGCAGAGGAACTAGGGATCAAATTGCCAACATACACTGGAGCATGGAGAAAGCTAGGGAGTTCCAGAAAAAAACATCTACTTCTGCTTCATTGACTATGCTAAAGCCTTTGATTGTGTGGATCACAACAAACTGTGGCAAGTTCTTAAAGAGATGGTAGTACCAGACCATCTTATTTGTCTCTTGAGAAACCTATATGTGGGCCAAGAAGCAACAGTGAGAACTGGACACGGAACCACTGATTGGTCCAAAATGGGAAAGGAGTCCGGCAAGGCTGTATACTGTCGCCCTGCCTATTTAACATATATGCAGAGCACCTCATGAGAAAGGCAGGGCTAGATGAATCAAAAGTTGGAATTAAGATTGCTGGAAGAAATATCAACAACCTAAGATATGCAGATGATACCACTCTAGTGACAGAAAGTAAAGAGGAACTAAAGAGCCTCTTGTTGCGGATGAAGAAGGAGAGTGCAAAACTTGGGTTGAAACTTAACATTAAAAAAACCAAGATCATGGCATCCTCTCAATTCCTGGCAAATAGATGGGGAAGAAATGGAGGTAGTGACAGATTTTATTTTCCTGGGCTCCAAGATCACTGCAGATGGGGACTGTAGCCAAGAAATTAAAAGATGCTTGCTCCTCGGGAGGAAAGCCATGGCAAATCTAGACAGCACTCTAAAAAGCAGAGACATCACTCTGTCAACAAAAGTGCGTATAGTCAAGGCTATGGTCTTCCCAGTTGCAATGTATGGCAGTGAAAGTTGGACCATAAGAAAGGTTGAGTGCCAAAGAATTGAGGCCTTTGAACTCTGGTGCTGGAGAAGACTCCTGCGAGTCTCTTTGACTGCAAGGCGATCAAACCGGTCAGTCCTAGACGAGATCAACCCTGACTGCTCTTTAGAAGGCCAGATCCTAAAGCTAAAACTCAAATACTTTGGCCACCTAATAAAAAGGAAGGACTCACTGGAGAAGAGCCTAATGATGGGAAAGATTGAGGGCAAGAGAAGAAGGGGACGACAGAGAATGAGGTGGCTGGATGGAGTCACTGAAGCACTGCCTCACCAAGAGGCAGAAGACTAATCCCAGGAAAACTTTCTGGAAATGGCCATCCAAGTAGGAGTGGAATAACCACTGAAATCTACATTTCAATTCTCACAGCCTGTTTGGACATACATCATGATTGATGGTATCAAAACCCACACAAGAAGCAGGAGGACCAACAAGATCACATCCCACTCCACCCCAGCAATAATAATAATAATAATAATAATAATAATAATAATAATAATAATAATAATAATAATAACAACAACAACAACAACAACAACAACAACAACAATAATGGTGGTGGTGATGAATTGACAAATTCACCATTAGTCAATTGAAAAAGGTGGCCTTAGTAGGACTGCTTCCATCCTGTGACGCTATCTGTAATACCATCAAACATCCATATCTGCCTATCCCAGGTCCTTGGTAAGGACTCGATGGGTAGACAAAAATGCCAAATCCAGTCTGAAGATCTGGCTGACTACGCGAAGATGTAATAATAATAATAATAATAATAATAATAATAATAATAATAATAATAATAATAATAATAATAATAATAATAATAATAATAATAGTAGTAGTAGTAGTAGTAGTAGTAGTAATAGTAATAATAATAGTAATAATAATAGTAATAATAATTTGGAAGGGACCTTGGATGTCATATAATCCAACCCCCTGCTCAGGCAGGAAACCCTATACCATTTCAGACAAATGGCTATCCAGTCTCTTCTTAAAAACTTCCAGTGTTGGAGCATTCACCACTTCTGGAGGCAGGTTGTTCCACTGATTAATTGTTCTAACTGTCAGAAAATTTCTCCTTAGTTCTAGGTTGTTTCTCTCTTTGGTTAGTTTCCATCTATTGCTTCTTCTCCTGCCTTCAGGTGCTTTGGAGAATAGCTTGACTCCCTCTTTTTTGTGGCAGCCCCTGAGATATTGGAGCACTGCTACCATGTCACCCCTCATCCTTCTCTTCATTAGACTAGACATACCCAATTCTAGCAACCATTCCTTACATGTTTTAGCATCCAGTCCCGTAATCGTCTTTGTTGCTCTTCTCTGTACTCTTTCTGGAGTCTCAACATCTTTTTTACATCATGGTGACCAAAACTGGATGCAGTATTCGAAGTGTAGTCTTACCAAGGCATTGTAAATTGGTATTAACACTTCATGTGATCTTGATTCTATCTCTCTGTTAATGCAGCCTAGCACTGTGTTGGCTTTTTTGGCAGCTGCAGCACACTGCTGGCTCATATTTAAGTGACTGTCTGCTAGGACTCTGAGATCCCTCTCACAGTTGCTACTACTGAGCAAGGTACCACCTATACTATACCTGTGCATTTGGTTTTTCTTGCCTAAATATAGAACCTTACTTTTTTCACCACTAAATTTCATTTTATTAAATAGCGCCCAAAGTTCAAGATAATCTCACAAATTGCCAGGGCAATTTCTGTTCCATAGTCTGGCCTTAAATCAGATTTCAATGCATCTAGAATATCAGTTTCCTCCAGGAAAGCCTGGCCTTGACTGGCCATCATCTGCTCAAGCACTCTGCTTAGCAAGGCAGCATTGGCCACTGGCCTTCAGTTATTTCCATTCTCTGAGTCCAGATTCAGCTTATTTAGAAGTAGCCTGATCACTGCTTCTTTTAATGATGCTGGAATTGTTCCCTCTCTCAAAAGATATTTATGACCTCATGGACCCAGGTGGATAGCTTCCTGCTCCCAAATTTAATAATCCAAAATGAGCATGAGTTGAGAATATAAGTGGTAGACTGAACATGTCTAATTACTTTGTCTTCCCTCTCATGCCTCAAAGAATATATGTCATCCATTAGGAAAAAAGAACTTTACAAGATATATTAAGTGAACCGTTGAAAGATGTTTGCAATGAACTTTTCTTGGAGGCTAAACTCCCAAAACATGGATAGAAGCAAATATTATCTTATTACCAAAAAAAAAAAAAGATTCAGATTTGACACAGATAAAAATTATAGACTGATGTCATTACTAAATGTGGATTATATTTTTTTTACTTCAATAGTGGCAGAGAGACTGAAAAGATTCTTAACTGAATTTATACATTCAGACCAAAATGGTTTTTTTTTACCAAGGAGACAAATTTAAAGTAATTTAAGGGTGATAATGGATGTATTGGTATATTATGAATTACATCCATGAAAACAACTTGCACTAATATTTCTAGATGCCCAAAAGGCATTGCATAATGTTTCCTGGCAATTTATGATTCAACAATTAAAAATAATGGACTTTTGACATAACTTTATAAATATGATTAAAACAATATATAATAAACTGTCAATGCTGCTAACATCGAATGTTATTGCTTGACAAGAGATGAAGTAGCCATTTCATATGTTAAACCTGTGTATTGCTTTAAGAGATTGAGTTTAAAGTTGGGAGTGGGGTAGAGGAGGATTGTACCTTCAAGGCCATTTCTAACTAAAGAAGATAAGACCTTGGCAGGTTTTCTAACAAAAGGGAAACTGATTCTTTAAATTAATTGGAGAATATGATTAATGACAAAATTAGAAAGGTGGAGAATTATGTTTTAATATATTGTGCAAGGGACGGAGATTTCAGATTCCAGCTTCCTTCGAGCAAGCATTTGCCAGTGTATTAAACTAATAAAGGACTTTTAAGGTAAACAATGCCTCAGAGTCACTTGAAAAGCCCATACATTGGAAATTTGACACAAACAGAGAAAGTTATTATGAATGGAGATTATACTGAGAACTTTGAGATAAGAAAAGATACAAGGCAAGGATGTCCATTATCTCCATTGTTATTTAATTTGACCTTGAAAGTTCTAAATAGAAATAATAGACAAGATACAGAAATTAAAGGACTAGAAATAAAAGGTGAAACATATAAATTACAAGCATTTGCTGATGATTTAGTATTTATTTTAGAAGAACCCTTGGAGATGACTCCTAAACTACTGGGAAAGATAGAACAATATGGAGAAATGGCAGGACTGAAAATAAACAGAGGAAAAAAACAAATTAATAGTTAAAAATCTTACAGATAAATAAAAAAATTGTCGGAAAAAATAAAATTGCAAATAGTTAAAAAGGTCAAATATCTGGGAATATATTTACCAGCAAGATGTTCAACAATAAAAGAAGATAATTATGCAAAACTATTGAATCAAATAAGAGTAGATTTGGAAAAATGGAAAAACTTGCAATTGTCAATATTAGGAAGAATTGCTACAGTGAAAATGAATATACTACTGAAAATTTTATTTTTACTCCATACAATACCTATATAACTTGAGAATTATTTTTTTTGAAGATTTAAATTCATTAATTTTGAAATTTATTTGGCAAGGAAAGAAAGCTAGAATTAAGATGAAAATGTTACAAGACACCAAAGAAAATGGAGATTTTGGTTTACCAGAGTGGGTTTTATATTATCAAGCATCTGCCTTAACATGGGTAAAAGAATGGATAACTCTTAGAAACAAAAAGCTGTTATATCTGGAGGGGGATGATTTACAATTGGGGTGGCATGCTTTTTTATGGTATGGAAAAAATAAAATTCATAAATACTTCCAAAATCACTATATAAGAAATGCATTATTAATAACATGGGAAAAATAAAATGTAAAATATATTTGAAAATTCCAGAGTGGTTGTCAATAATGGAAGCATTTGTACACCCAAATTTAGTGGACTTTGAAAAAAATTGGACATAGAGAGATATTCTAAACTCTGAAGGGAATTTAAAATCTAAACAAGAAATGAAAAAATCAGGGTATCAATTTATCATGGTGGGCACAGTTACAAATGCAAGCTAGATATGATAAAGATGTTAAACTGTATGGATTTTATAAGGAATGTGTTTGATAAGATATTGTTAACTTCTGATGAGAAACGAATTAAGAAAATGTATAATTTCTTATTAACTTTGAAAATGGAAAGCGAACAAGGTAAAGAAACAATGATAAGATGGGCGAAAAATTTTGGATACAATATAGAACTAGAAAAATGGCAAAATTTATGGGAAAAAATTATAAACTGACAATGTCAACTTGCTACAAAGAAAATTTGTTTTATAGATGGCACTTGGCACCAGCAAGACTAGCAAAAATGTTTTAAAACATGTCAGATAGATGTTGGAAATGTAAACATAGGTCAGGCACTTATTACCATGTTTGGCGGACATGTGACAAAGAGTTATTGGGAAAAGATACAGGCTTAACTAAAAAAAGATGTTGGGAGTACACGTAGATTTTAAATCTGAACTTTTTTTTACTAGATATAATGCCAGAAAAGACTAATAAACAAAGTATATATTTGATTTTGCATGTTACAACAGCGGCAAGAATTATATTTGAGCAATATTGAAAAAATGAAGGAATAACATCAGATGAAGAAATAATTAAAAAAAATACTAGAATGCGCAAAGATGGATAGACTGAGTATGAGACTGAAAGAAAAAGCTGAAACAGAATATTACCAAACTTGGGACTTATTTGATCGATGGCTAGAGGAAAGAATAAAGGATTAGGAACTAAATATGTAATAGGTAAAGGTAAAGGTTCCCCTGCACATGCTTGCTAGTCGTTTCCGACTCTAGGGGCCGGTGCTCATCTCCGTTTCAAAGCTGAAGAGCCAGCGCTTGTCCGAGGACGTCTCCGTGGTCATGTGGCCGGCATGACTAGATGCCAAAGGCGCACGGAACGCTGTTACCTTCCCACCAGAGTGGTCCCTATTTATCTACTTGCATTTTTTTACGTGCTTTCGAACTGCTAGGTTGGCAGAAGCTGGGACGCGTAACAGGCGCTCACTCTGCTACGCGGCACTCGGGATTCGACCCGCCAAACTGCCGACCTTCTGATTGACAAGCTCAGCGTCCTAACCCACTGAGCCACCGCGTCCCTAAATATGTACTAGCGAATGTAAACTCAGACAGCACGTTTGTTGAATAAATATTACTGAATGTGTGGGGGGAAAACCCAATAAAAACTTTTTTTAAAAAAGGAGAGACGAACAGTCTATTATTGGAGGCTGTGCATTTGTCATCACTGAAAGTTTTTAAGAAAAAGCTGGAGAACCAAGCTCCATGTATGTTTAACTGGTTTTCTTACATATTGTAAAAAAAGATGGCCTATATTATCATTTCCAGTGTTAGAATTATTTGATTTTACTGCAATGGGAAATTGCTGAAAAATTTGGTAAAAGAGGGGAAGTGCTGAAACCAGCATGTTGTATCAAATAAACATTGTTAATTTAGACATTTATCCTAGTATATCATCATCATAATATATCCATAATAAAAATATATTTTAATTTGATTTGATCTGATTCAGCTACTACTACTACTACTATTTGGGGGCAACTTGTCTTCCTGAAACATGACGTGTAACATTGGCAAACTCATTAACAAATTGACACATTCAAGCAATTATGTCTGATTATAATTTGTAATCACTGACATTCCAAAAAGTTATTACTTATTTATTTATATCCAACCTTTATTATTTTTACAAATAACTCAAGCTGGCAGACAGAATGTCGATTGGTGGCCCCCAGGGGGAGGGCATTCTCTGTGGGCACGCCAGACCTATGGAACCGCTTGCTGGTTGAGCTCTGAATAGCACCCAACTTTCGCTCCTTCCGGCACGATTTAAAAACTTATCTATTTGAACAATCTGGCCTGGTCTGATGGGTTTGGGGTTGGATCTAGTTTTAACACAGTTTTATTATTGTATTATATTGGGCATAATAATTTAATCCTTTTTAACTTCTTTTTAACTTTTGTATTTATATTTTGATATTTATTGCCCTGTAGATCGCCCTGAGTCCTTCGGGAGAAGGGCGGTATAAAAATTTAATAAATAAATAAATAAATAAATAAATAAATAAATAAATAAATAAATAAATAAATAAATAAATAAATAATAAATAAATAAAGAATAGTCCTTCTTCCTCCTACTTCCCCAAAGCAACAACCCTGTGATGTGAGTTGGACTGAGAGAGAGTGACTGGCCCAATGTCCCTCAGTTGGCTTTCATGGTTAAGATGGGGCTTGAACTAAGTGTTGACTTCTAAATCTAAATTAGGCATTCTTTTGTTTTAGACTTGGCAATCCACCGAAATAAGTTGCAACTGATTTAATATTTAGCATGTACTTCAAACTGGCAAGGCAGTCACATGCATGCACCCAAATAAATACAAGGAAGGCAAGACCTTGGCCAGTAGGTAGTGTAAGGACCTGCCTCAGTTAAACCTCCCAAGAAAGCAGAACTCTTGAATCTTGCATTGTTTCAACAGAAACTTTTATTGGAAAGTATTGACTGCAGGAAAGTAAGGGAGGATCTGAGAATTTACCATGCAAAACTTTCAATTAAAATAATCCAGTCAAACCCCATCCCAACTGTCCATCAAACAGAGCCAATCCATAGGTGTTAAATTGTTGTGGGAAAGAACCAATAAGGCACTGTTCTCAAGGCTGTCAGGTCTCTCTGCGGCTTCTTCCCTCCACCTGGAGATAAGGCAGATGGCTGGAGGCACATTCCATTCTCACCCCAAGAAGGAAACCTCAAAGAGGAAGGAACAAAGCAAAGGAAATACAGTGCAGAATACCCATAGGTCCCCCTCCTCCCCCATCAATATAGCAGAACCTGAAAATGAAGAGAAGGGATAGGAAAGAGAGGGAAAGGAAGTTCTGACAGGTAGGATGCAGTTCCAGTGGAGCCAATTCATGTTGCAGCCATGCGTTCAGTGATCCAGAGTTAAAAGTCCACACTAGTCTAAAATCATAGATATAAAAGACAAGAGGCAGGACTAGACAGCTGGTAGTGCAGTTTCAAGAAAACAGAATTAGGTAGTGGCAAAGAAACAAGAATAGTCCAAATCAGTCCAGTATTCACAATTCCATAATTCTTGCCCAGCTGTAAAACCCACAGTATGGCATATATGCTATTACTGTAGTTCATATGCTATTACTCCACTGAAAGCTTTCATTGACATTTCCCTTTGACATGCTTTCATGTTGTACTTGTGACCAATCTTCTCCTCAGGAACATGTGCATTTGCCACTTTCCCCCCCAGATCCATATTTACTTGAGGAAACACTGTTTTAAAATGCTCTTGTTTGCACATGGGCCCGATAGATAGTACCTGCATATCACATTTTAACATTATAATACATATGTGTCCTCTTACTCCTCACCTTGTCACATTTTGTAGCATTGTAGCAATAAAAAAAGCATTGCACTTTCAAATTTTGAATGACTTGTGCTTCAAACTTTGGTGTTAGCATATTTAATATGACAGTCCATTTTTAGTTATACTAAAAATGAAAGTCAGGCTTTTTATGGATGTATTTTAATTTTGTACTCATTTTTATTTACTGGTTACTTAAGCGTAAATGTTTTACAGGTACTTATAGATCATTCCTTTTGGTACTGTCCATGGGATTTTATTTTCCTGGGCTCCAAAATCACTACAGATGGGGACTGCAGCCAAGAAATTAAAAGACGCTTACTCCTCGGGAGGAAAGCCATGGCAAATCTAGACAGCACGCTAAAAAGCAGAGACATCACCCTGTCAACAAAAGTGCATATAGTCAAGGCTATGGTCTTCCCAGTTGCAATGTATGGCAGTGAAAGTTGAACCATAAGAAAGGCTGAGTGCCAAAGAATTGAGGCCTTTGAACTATGGTGCTGGAGAAGAATCCTGCGAGTCCCTTGGACTGCAAGGTGATCAAACCGGTCAGTCCTAGAGAAGATCAACCCTGACTGCTCTTTAGAAGGCCAGATCCTGAAGTTGAAACTCTAATACTTTGGCCACCTAATGAGAAGGAAGGACTCAATGGAGAAGAGCCTAATGCTGGGAAAGATTGAGGGCAAGAGAAGAAGGGGACGACAGAGAATGAGGTGGCTGGATGGAGTCACAGAAGCAGTAGGTGTGAGCTTAAATGGACTCCAGAAGATGGTAGAGGACAGGAAGGCCTGGAGGAACATTGTCCATGGGTTTGCGATGGGTCGGACACGACTTCGCAGCTAACAACAACATAGATCATTAATGGGCATATTATTTGTACTCATCTGAAACCACAATGGCTGACTGACTAACTACAGGTTTAACTCTCTGATATATCTCATATAGTTATAAAGTAAATTATTTTAATTGTGCTTCTTACTCTTCTTGTATAATTGTGTTGTTTTTACCTTTACTTTTTTTGCAGAAAAACCCAATATTTTTAAATTCTAGTTTTAAATGCATTGCTTTTACTCTTTGACAATGTCCTTTCACCTGTATTAAGTAAAATGTAATCGACACATGGACCTTTTCCAGAATCAGTAATGAGAAGTTAATTGCTTTATCCAACAAACAGTCATAAATGAGTGGAATTTTTATCAACTATTAGCAGTTTCATAGAATATATGCACATGGGCACAGAAGGGAATTACAACATGTGCCGTAAAGGTGCTATTTATATTAATTAAATCTTCACTGGATTTCTACAAAATCCTTTACTACAGAACTATATCCACAACAGACAATATATTTTTTCTCACTACAGCCTAAAATATGCCTTCAGAAAAGGTGGTCATTTTTTTCAATTTTAATAAAAATCAAAGAAGTTAAGGTTCTTCTGGCAGTCTTGTTCTTTTCTTCTTGGTTTTATATATTTCTAACTTCTTTGCACAATATAATCCCTAGATGTATATACAGGTAGTCCTTGATTTACAACAGTTCATTTAGTGACCATTCAAAGTTACAACGGCACTGAAAAAAGGGACTCACAACTATCTGCACACTTACGTTGCAGCATCCCCAAGGTTACCTGATCAAAATTCAGATGGTTAGCAACTGACTCATATTTATGACAGTTGCAGTGTCCCAGGGTCATGTGATCATTTGTTGTGACCTTCTGAAAACTAAAGTCAATGGGGAAGCCAAATTCACTTAACAACCATGTTACTAACTTAACATTGACAGTGATTCACTTGACAAATGTGTCAAGCAAGGTCACAAAATGGGCCAAAACTCATTTAACAAATATCTCACTTAGCAACAGAAATTTTGGGCTCAATTGTGGTTGTAAGTCAAGGACTACTTGTACATGCAACTAGATTCATTGCTCAGGTTATACGAAACTTTTCAAGAGGAAAGAAAAATAGAATGTTTATCCCCAGAATACTTCTGGGATCCACTCTTGGCCTGATGTTTGACATGCCCAGACAACCATGGAGGAAGAAAATGATGAAATGGGTGTCATGCATACAACATGCTTTTCAAATTTACCACATGGAAATAAGTAAATAAATAGGCGACATTTTATTTTGTTTGTACATATCCTGGCAAATAGATGGGGAAGAAATGGAGGTAGTGACAGATTTTATTTTCCTGGGCTCCAAGATCACTGCAGATGGGGACTGTAGCCAAGAAATTAAAAGACGCTTGCTCCTTGGGAGAAAAGCCATGGCAAATCTAGACAGCACACTAAAAAGCAGAGACATCACCCTGTCAACAAAAGTGTGCATAGTCAAGGCTATGGTCTTCCCAGTTGCAATGTATGGCAGTGAAAGCTGGACCATAAGAAAGGCTGAGCGCCAAAGAATTGAAGCCTTTGAACTATGGTGCTGGAGAAGACTCCTGCGAGTTCCTTGGACTGCAAGGCGATCAAACCGGTCAGTCCTAGAGGAGACCAACCCTGACTGCTCTTTAGAAGGCCAGATCCTGAAGCTCAAACTCAAATACTTTGGCCACCTAATGAGAAGGAAGGACTCACTGGAGAAGAGCCTAATGCTGGGAAAGATTGAGGGCAATAGAAGAAGGGGACGACAGAGAATGAGGTGGCTGGATGGAGTCACTGAAGCAGTAGGCGTGAGCTTAAATGGACTCCAGAAGATGGTAGAGGACAGGAAGGCCTGGAGGAACATTGTCCATAGGGTCGCGATGGGTCGGACACGACTTCGCAACTAACAACAACAACATATCTAGGATTAATGTACAAAACAGAGATGTGCATAAACCAGAAAAATGTATTTTGATAGTTCATGTCCAAACTGAAACACACAAGTACAGAACCAATGAGCTTTATTTTTATTTTTTTCATGGATATAGGCTGAAATGTGGCTGTTCCAGACAGTGGTGGCATACAGTGATGGAGGGGGCCAAGGCTAAAGGATTTCTTGAACAATAGTGGAACCTAAGTGCCAAGTTAGCTCAAATGTATATAATCTCTATGCTATCAACTGGCACTTCAGATTAATTGCAGCTTCTTCACAGCTCTTTCCCCAGCATACAAAGGAATGCATGAAGCCTTTTGTAATAGCAATCGTTCCTGTTAATATTACAAGTCAGTAAAAATGGTTGCACATTTCTTTTTCCTGTTTATATATCCCTCTTATATGGTTAATTTGTTTTACTGCTTCAAATTTAAAAAGTATAGCTTCATTTTTGTCCTGTCATCTTTATACATGCATTCCTTCCCAACCACAAATGATGCTAAAATGATAAAACATTCCTTGCAATGACTTGAAGTTATTTACACTCTTCCATATTTACAGTGCAATTTTACACACAGATATGCATAAGGTGAACTTTATGTTTTGATGTTGTGGTGTCTGGCCATTTGTTCCCCTTGTCCAATCTCTGTTTTTCTATTTTACTTTAAATCATCAAGTCTGTTTCAATAAAAATAATAATTTTCTTTTGAAGATATTCTAGAAATTGTAGCACTTTATATCAGAGCTCTATGTAGTACTGATTTATTTTGGATGGGTAATATATACCACAATGATATTTTGCAATGTTTCATTTTCTGCTGTGTTGTTATTAGCTACTTACTTTTCATAGAGAAGGGGAAAAGAAAATCTATTCATAATGTCAGGCAATACTCCTTGTAGCATAAGGCTAAAAAGACATTTGTTTTCAGAATTAATATCTGCTTCCTCTGGCATCATTTCTCACATATTAGTTTAAAAAGGAAGTTAAAAAGGATAGCCCTAGTTTCCTTTGCAGCTCTTAAAATGGCAGATTTTGCCATCGCTCACAGCAGGAAGGCGCATGGCGCTTTGGGCCATTGCTGTCGCTCGGGGCAGGACACCATATGTGCTTCAGTCTGTTTCCGCCGCTCATGGCAAGAAGCCTCATCTCCCCCTATGCCCCCTTGCCCCCAAACTAGGGCTTACTTTAGGGGGGCTTATATTAGGTCCACCCCCAAAAATCAAGTTGAGGCTTACTTTCTGGTGGGGGCTTATTTTGGGGGAAATAAGGTAGGTCTTTGAGTATCATGTCTACTTATCTTGATGCTATTTCTGGATCCAGAGAATACTTATGACATTCTCTCTTCTTTCTTTCTTTCTTTCTTTCTTTCTTTCTTTCTTTCTTTCTTTCTTTCTTTCTTTCTTTCTTTCTTTCTTTCTTTCTTTCCTTCCTTCCTTCCTTCCTTCCTTCCTTCCTTCCTTCCTTCCTTCCTTCCTTCCTTCCTTCCTTTCTTTCTTTCTTTCTTTCTTTCTTTCTTTCTTTCTTTCTTTCTTTCTCTTTCTTTCTTTCACACATCTCAATCCAAATGACTATGTATACTTTTTATATAAAGATTATTAAATAAGCAGTTACTGAAATCATTTTTTCCACCTCATGTATCAGTTCCAGTTCCAAGAACTCAGCATTTCACGAAGCCCAATGTTTCCAGGAATTTAGCATGTTGTTCTTAAAAGCATGCAGTGAATCAAATATGTAGTTAAATGAGCAATCCATAATTGTCAATATAAAAATATACTTGTCACATGTACTTGTATCTTTGTATAGGTTTCAGTTCTATAACCTTTAAAAATACTAGAATTACCAAGTAAGTGTTAATAAGATTTATTTCATTTTATTTTCAGGTGTATATAGTAAATATTTTACTTTACTGATGGACTTGTTTTTTCACATTATTAGTTAACATTTAAATTTCTACTCTGGTTTTCATTCAAATCATTTCATGCAAAGCAAATGAGACATTTATATTACTTGAGTGGTGCATTGCAATGTACAATTATGCACATTTTTACTGTTGTACTAAAATAGGACTTTTGCACTTGTCCTTTTTTAAAAGTTGGTCAAAATATTTTGTTTTGTCTCCCACCTCCATTTTATATCCCTATGAATTATTCATTTAGAGATTAATTAGACTAATATGTAATTAATATTTAAATAGCATTCAACTTAAACTAGTTTTGTGATTCCTTCCACTTCATGGAAAAAACTAATTATTCTATTGGAGTTATGGAGCTGGACTAAAAAAATAAACATACCAATTATTAAAATAATTATATTTTACTCATGATTCATAAACTTTGAGGAACTACAAATGCTCACTATAGGCTCACTATAGGCACACACACACACAGAGAGAGAGAGAGAGAGAGAGAGAGAGAGAGAGAGAGAGAGAGAGAGAGAGAGAGAGAGATTAAACATACTATATACAACATATGTATAGGCCTATACCCTTACATATAAGTAACATATAAATATTAATCACTGTCCATCTTGAATACATAATGGAAGGAGGAAGCTTTAGAATTCACAAGGTTAATACTGTATGGAACAAAACTGTGACTGAATCTGGATGTTCTGTTTCAGATACCACAAAGCCTCCTCCCAGAAGGAAAACAGGTTGTGAAGAGGATGTGTAGTGTTCCAAACAATCTTACGGACCCTACTCAAGCAACACTTATGTGCTATGTCCTGGATGGAAGGGAGGGAACTGCCAATAACCTTTTCGGACATCCTTACCACTCTCTGCACCACCTTCCTGTCTGAAGCAGTGATTCTTCCAAACCAGACTATGATGCTGTATGACAGGATGTTCTTGATTGTCCCTCTGTAGAAAGTGGTAAAGATAGGAGAAGGAAGATGTGCTTTTCTCATGCAATGCAGAAAATGCAGGTGCTGCTGTGCCTGCTTCACCAGTGTCTCGCTGTTGAGCGACCAAGCCAGCTACTTGTTAACTGCACACCCAGGAATTTGATCCTGGTAACCATCTCCACAGGTGAATCATTGATGCACAGAGAAGAATGGCTGTGCCTGCTTTTTTTGAAATCGACAATGATCTCTTTGGTTTTTCCACTGTTTAAAACTAGGCTATTTTCCTAACACCAGTTCACCAAAACCTCAACCTTCTTGCAGTAAGCACCCTCATTATCATCATGAGTAAGACCCACTACTGTCGTATTTTTCTGTGAACTTCACAATACAGTATGGTTGGTGGCAAACCTAGCACTACAGTCATGGGTCAACAGGGTGAACAGCAGCCGACTTAGGACCGTATCACCATAACAAAACACCATAATCATAATTCAGTATTATAAGAATTTTTTTATCTATGAAAAAAAATCCTGTTTTATTTCTGGACTGAGACACATTGATAATACCTTATTTGATATTCGGTACAACTACAGGATATCACATCCTCTCATTGTACATATTCCGCTGCTATTGTGCCAACATCTTTTGTTTCCAAGAAAGCAATAGTGAATTGTTTTTCTTTCAGTGTGCTGATATTCCTGGACATAAATACTTGTATATACTGTATGCATGTATGTATATGTATACATTTACACAAAAAAAATCTGCATGAAGTCACACATTTATATATACAAAGTATCAAAATGAGCATCCCTTTGTTGTCAGCCTTTTGCACTCCAATATCTTCTAGACTTACTTTTATCACCAGTGCCAGGAAGGCACAGTAGCTAAGAGCTTTGCACAGTATGTAAGAGGTGATCATAACAAGGAAGCTAGCAGTGCAGATTAGCCCTTAGAGAAATAACTACATAATGAAATGCAGGTCACTTACTACATAACCAAGTGCATACATGCCTCTGTGAAGAAATTTGCCATCATATCTGAAACTATACACCCATACAAAGAAAACAAAGTATTCTTATTTTGCAAAATAACATTGTTATTTGTTACTGAATGTGTTGCAGTAAACATGAGCTTCTTGCAATGACCTTTTCATGCATTGTTATAATGCACTGTGGTGTTCATATTTTCCAGAATATAAATGTCATTATATTTTATATTCATAAACATATACATATAAATTCATATATATATATATGAATTTATATATGTTCCCTATATATATATATATATATATATATATATATATATATATATATATATATATATATATATATATATATATATATATATATATATATATATATATATATATATATATATATATATATATATAAAATAAAGGGAACACAAGATAAGACATCCTACTATTAAATACAGTATATTGTGTTGTTTAAGTATTTATTTTATTTTATACACACACACACACACACACACATAATTCTTTATTAGCAATTTGAATAATTTGCATATATATATATATATGTATATATATATATATATATATATATATATATATATATATATATATATATATATATATATATATATATATATATATATATATATATATATATATATATATATATATCTCACAGGGACGCGGTGGCTCAGTGGGTTAGGATGCTGAGCCTGTTGATCAGAAGGTCGGCAGTTTGGCGGGTCGAATCCCGAGTGCCGCGTAACAGAGTGAGCGCCTGTTACTCGTCCCAGCTTCTGCCCACCTAGCAGTTCGAAAGCACGTAAAAATGCAAGTAGAAAAATAGGGACCACTACGGTGGGAAGGTAACAGCGCTCCGTGCGCCTTTGGCGTCTAGTCATGCCGGCCACATGACCACGGAGACGTCCTCGGACAAGCGCTGGCTCTTCGGCTTTGAAACGGAGATGAGCACCGGCCCCTAGAGTCGGAAACGACTAGCACTCATGTGCGGGGGAACCTTTACCTTTGACCTATATATATATATATATATATATATATATATATATATATATATATATATATATATATATATATATATATATATATATATATATATATATATATATATATGTAGGTCTAGAGTCTCGGGTTTCTTCCCGCGTTCCTTTCATCTTCAGAAAGTTGTGGCGACGTTTCGACGAAATCCCATCCGTCATCATCAGGCCGGAGTGTTCCTCCTGCTGCTTTCAGGAGCAATGCGTGGTCTGTCTGTTCCTTTCCTTCCAACTGCCGGTGGGGCTGTGTTCCGACTGGGTGGAGGCGTGGCTGCTTTCTGATTGGGTGGGGGTGTCCTCCAACTGGGTGGAGGCGTGGTTGTCTTCTCATTGAGTGGAGGCATGGCTGTCTTCTGATTGGTTGGATGTGTGGTTGTCTTCCGATTGGTTGGAGGCGTGGCTGTCTTCTGATTGGGTGGGGTGTGTTCTGAATGGGTGGGGTTTTTTGTTGTGTCGTAATATCCTGAGTGTTGTGATTTGGTGTCCTGAGGAGTGGGCTGTGTAGTGGCCTCCAGAGCTTTGGCTTGGCTCCGAGTTCGAGGACCCGCCATGCATCTCTGGTATGGGTCAGTCAGGTTCGTGTGTGCGTTCTTCTGCTTGGGTGATAGCACTTTTGCTTGACTTGTTCTGTCTTCTGTGTGGGAGAGTTTTTGTTCTGGGTGTGGATGAGTCTTGCTGGGGCTGGTGGCATTTGGGGTTGTTTGTTGTTTTTTTAAATCCTTGTTTGCTGAAATTCGTTTGTCTATCAATGCTGGTTTCCAAATGGCATGTAGGCGGGAGGTGTCGTCTCGCTTGTTCATACTGTCTGGGTGTTTTTCTATTTCAATGGCTTCTCTGATTATTCTGCTATTGAGATGTTCTATTTTGGCGATTGTTTTTGTACCTTCAAAATTGATGTTGTGTCCCGTAGTGTTTATGTGTTGTACTAGTGAAGATGTGTGATCTTTCTTCTGTACTGAGTTCTTATGTTCTTCTACACGTACCTCTATTCTTCTGTTAGTCTGTCCGATGTATGTTGCTGGACAGGAGGCGCATGGGATTTGGTATATGCCCTGGTTTTCCAGTTCTATTTTGTCTTTGGGATTTCTCAGGATGGTTGATATCTTTCTGTCAGTGTTAAATGCGGTTTTGATGTTATGTTTGCGTAGTACTTTACTGATTTTGTCGGTTGTTCCTTTTATGTAGGGCAAGATGGCTCGTCCTTTGTTCTGTTCTTCTTCTTGGATGTTTTTCTGTTTCGGAGTCCCCTGCTGAATTATATTGGTGATTTTGTTTTTTTGGAACTTGTTTGCTGTCAATATGTCTGTCAGGGTGTGTAGTTCTGTTTGTATATGTGTTTCATCTGCAAGGCGTCTGGTTCTTGTTATTAGTGTTTTGGCTACTGAATTTATTTGTGCTGGGTGATGATGTGATTGCGCATTGAGGTAACGGTTGGTGTGTGTTTTCTTTCGGTAGACTGTGTGTCCTAGGGTTCCGTTTTGTTTTTTGTATATAAGTACATCCAGGAAAGGTAACTGGTTGTTTGTTTCAATCTCCATGGTGAATTTTATTTTGGGATGTAGGCTATTTAGGTGTGTTAGGAAGTTTTCTAGCTCCTTTCTTCCGTGGGGCCAGATCACGAAGGTGTCATCCACATATCTGAGCCACAGTTTTGGTTTGTTTGTAGTCTTTTCTAGAGCGTTAGTTTCAAATTCTTCCATGAAAAGGTTGGCGATAACTGGTGATAGAGGGGATCCCATTGGTGCGCCTTCTATTTGTTTGTATCTCTGGCCTCTGTGTATGAAGTATGTGTTTGATAAGCAGTGTTCTGCTAGTTCTATAATATGGTTTGGTGGTTGGTATTTGCTTCTTATTGTTGATAGAGCTTCTTGGACTGGCACCTGGGTGAATAGTGATACCACATCGAAGCTGACTAGCAAGTCTTTTTGGTCTATCTGTAGATTTTTCACTAATTCTATAAAGTGGTATGAGTTTTGGACATATGAAGCTGCCATTTCTGCTTGAGGTTGTAATTGTTTTGCTAGGTATTTAGCTAAGTTTTGTATATATATATATATATATACAGTATATATATAAAATTGTGCCAGGAGAAAGCAGGACATAAGCATTTTCAATGTGACTGTGTTCACATTATACAATGCTTTAAGTAAAACTGTGGTAAAACTACAACCCTTTATGCAAAAGAGCTACTGTTTGTATGATAGCATAGCAATTTATTTTGTAAATTGTTTCTTTTTTTTTATTGAAAAGTTTTAAAATACAATTTTCCTTTGAAAAACCCCCCTTCCCCCTCCCTCCTCCCCTCCCTACCTCCCCCCCTCCCCCTCTCCCTCCTCCCTCCCCTGCCTCCCACCCCTCTACTTCCCCTCCTCCCCCCCTCCCCCCCCCCCGACTTCCCAGAGCAAAATACAAGGTATATATCTAAAAAGCAATCATAAACAATCATATACTAACAATTATAAACTCTAAAATCCATCACTCTCTAGCTTATATAGAGTAAACCAATCCTTAACAATACTAAATATGTATAAAGAACTAAAATAAAAGAAAACTAGCATCATTCCCATCTATGTTCTTCCACAATTCACTATTACCTAGACATATTCTCACTTACACATCACAAGCACCAATCCCTATTAACCTCTCTAGCCAAAATAGGCTATAATAGATAGTTCTTACACAAATTAACCCGCATTAACCCACAAAATTTTCTTCCTCTTCCTCTGTAGTAAATTGTCCATTAATTCCAAATTGAACATTCTGTTACCATAGATATCATCCCAAAACTCTTAAAAACACAGCTACCACTTGACTATAAGTATATTGTGGAAGTTCCATAGATTTCTACTGGTCTTATTTTTTAATCTTTTTTGAGCGTTTTAAGGCAGCACGCGTCACCCTCTGTTCTCTAGGATCATCCAAAAGAGTTGCAGCTTGATCTCCTCCTGTACCCTTCTCGTCTATCTGTCCATCTTCATCCTCTTGATGTTCTCCTTCTCCAGATCCCTCTGCAGCTTCCAGAAGTGTTGATGGGGTTGCTTTTAAAACATTGTTGTAAAAATCATGCGCTTGCTTCACAGTACCCAAACAGTACCTTTTGCCATCATACATGAAGCTCAACCCAGCTGGGATCTCCCATCTGAACCTTATATCTCTTTGCTTGAGCTCTTGCACAAGAAATATAAAGTCCTTCCTTCTCTTTAAAATCTTTGGAGGAATTTCTTTTAGAACCAAAACTTCTTGACCAGCAATCACAACTTTAGTATCATAGGCAGCTTGTATAACTTCATCTCTAATTTCCCTTTTTACAAAATAAACCACCACATCTCTAGGCAACTTTCTCTGCTTAGCAATCCAGGAATTCACACGAAACACTTTGTCCATGCCTTGTTTTATTTCAGATGCTGGATGGTTCAATACCCCCTCAAAAGCCTCAGAAACCAGCTGCTTTAAATCTTCCTTAATATTCTCTTTTAGGCCTCTAATTCTAACAGCAAACTGCATCTGGTAAAATTGAGCCAAACTCTGTTCGCTATCCATTTTGTCTTTTAAATCTTCAATTTCCAATACTTTTGCTTCTAATATAGCATTCTTTTGAGTCAAGTCTTCCACTTGATCATCCAGCACCTCCACACATTTAGCTACTTTATGCACTGAGGACAAAATGTCTACCTTCATCTCTCTAAGTTTCTGCTCCATCCTTTCTTCCATTCTCTGCTCCAATTTCTCCAATTTCTCCTCCATCTGTGCAAATTTAACACCCATTGACTCCAAAATTAACTGGGTATGTTTTTCAAGATCCTTCGATGTCAATACATCAGGAGAATGCAACGCCTGCAGTAATGATTGTTGTTGCACCGGAGAATTTCCAGCACTCCGAAAAGTTCTAGGGGGAGGTTTAGCCGCCATCTTTTACTTACAATTGTGACGCACTTTCACTTTAAGTTTTAAGCATAGTCCATCAAGCTTGAGAGTAAAATAAAATAATCCTCTTCATCTCTTCACCTTTTCCTCTTGTACCGCTCTGCCTGCTCCTTTAAATCATAGTCCTTTCTTCAGGCAGGGATGGTTCGCAGACGCCTGGCTCTGCTCCAGGAAATTCGGAGCAGAGACGACGGCCAGCTGGGAGCAACCCAGGCTTCGGGGGAGTTCGATCCTTCAGCCGCCCAAGCTCGAAGCTCAGGCGGCCTCGGAGAACTCTACCCCTACCTGGGGCCTCACCCCCTCCTCTTCTCCCGAGGAGGGGGCTTCAATTTCGCCCGAACAGCTGATCGGCGCTGTTTCGGGCGAAAAAACAAACAGCTGAGCCGCGGGCAGCCAGGGGAGGCTGTCTTCGGCGCCGCGCCGCCAGCGGAAGTCCCTGTAAATTGTTTCTTGACCCACCATATGGATATTTATGTTTCACTGTTGTTACAAAATATTTCATAAGAACAAGTTGATGTAGTTGTCCTTTAGTTGTTAGTTGCTCAAACTTCTAATTACGGTATCACACCAGATTTCATAATTTATTTATTTATTTATTTATTATTGGGACTTATATGCCACCCTATCTCCCAAAGGACTCAGGGCGGATAACAAGAATAAAATACAATAATACAGAAGTTAAAAGAAAATTAAATTAATGGCCCCTGTAGAATAAATTAAAATTAAAATTAAAATAAGTTAAAAATTAAAAACATAATTAAAATACCAAGCTATTCAGCCTACCTTAACTGCTGATTGATCCAGGTTGCATTTTCCTTAAATAGTCCCCTTGGGTTTTTGAAACTGCTATATGAGTTTGTAATTCATATTAGTACCGATTTTCATTTCTAGTCTATAGTATTACTTACACCATAGGCACAATGACTCACTTCCCAACCTGTTAACTTTCTAAATTGCCTGGGACCTAACATCTGAAATATTAACTGTACATTTCCATTTATTTCCCTGAAGTGCATGAACCAAAAATTTCCTAATCAATGAAGTTGTTAAGCACCTGCTTTTAACAGACACTTAACAACTTCAATTTGGAAAGAGATTAATCTTCTTCTCCTTCTCCCCTCCTGTTGATCAATTAGTTGCAACAAGAATTGACTGACCAGATTGTTGCCCAAGCCTGACATCACAGACTTATAGAAAGTTATTGGCCCAAAGTTACACAGCTGACTTTCATACCTAAGCAAGAACTAGAACACACAGTCTCCTGATTACTAGCCTTAACCACTAGATCAGACAGGCTCTATCTATATCTATGAAATTTCTATTACAAATTAAATCCTGAATTAACACTATCACCATTAATAATTACCGTACTCGAGTATACTAAACCAGGACATTTGGTCACAGAATTCTTTTTGATATAATCTGTATGCATGTATACAGATTCAGTTAGTGCTTCCATTCTAACAAATAAAGGTCTTCCTTAGAGTTCATAGATTGCTTAATAGATTTCAGAATTCATAGAATATGCCTACTAGGGCCTAGATTCATCAATCCCTTCAATTTTCTTTAAGAATCAGTGCAAGAATGGACAGCTGAAGTACTGAACTATTAACAACTGGTTTGACATGTTACATTATACTGTACTATATGTAGTTTCACTGCTTTCAGTTCCAAGCAATATGTTAATTTTCAATTTTGGCTTGTAAATCTCTAAAAATTTATGGCTTAGCCAACTGGATTGTTCTGATGAATGAAGTAACTGTAATAGTGAAATGAGACCAAATTATTATTCTTTCAACATTCAAATCTCAAATCTCTTTAAAATTTAATGAAAAAGAAAAAAAGTCCTACATGACTAATCATATTATTAATCATATTAGCAATATATACTTTTAATTAAGTATAAAGATAAAAAAGACAAGTAAAGGACTTAGGCTTTAAATTATATATTGAAATAAGCCAAGATTAAGGCATGCTGTTCAAAAAATAGTTTAATCATACTTTCTTGATTGTCATGTCATTGGCTGCCTCATAGTGCACTTTTTATCATTGTATAGAGCAGTCTAGAGAAACAAAATTTACTGATTTACTGAAAGACTGATTAAGTTGGTTTATATATTGCTCTACTTGCAAAACAAACTTATGAACAGCTTTCAGACCCAAGTACATTATTAAAACAGACTAATGAAATAGCATGCGCCTTGGTGGAGCAGTGGGCTAATGCCTCCTTAAGTAACACCAGCTGCCTGCAATTAGTGCAGGTTCGCATCCCACCAGGCTCAAGGTTGACTCAGCCTTCCATCCTTCCGAGGTAGGTAAAATGAGGACCCAGATTGTTGGGGGCAATAAGCTGACTTTGTAATAATGCCGCTTGGGGGTGTGTGAAAGCCCTAACAAGCAGGCATATACATAGAATGAAGGCTACTGCTAAGCTTGTAAGCCGCCCTGAGTCTTCGGAGAAGGGCGGGATATAAATGTAATAATATTAATAATAATAATAATAATAATAATAATAATAATAATAATAATAATAATAATAATAATAATAATAATAATAACAACAAATGCACAATTACCAAAGAATAGCTAGATTACATACAACAGTATCTGCAGTATCAAACCTTTCTCCTGCAGCAAGCACAATTAAACTAATCACATCCTAAAATGTGCTGAAAAGGCTAATTCTTAATTGCCTTACGGAAACTCAACAACAGAAGTCAAGTAATTTCTCAAGGAATGCTGTTTCAGAGGTGTGCTGCATAAGCTCTTGACGGGCCCTTAATATTGGTATCCAACATATATAATACATATTCGTTCTATCTATCTATCTTTCTGTCTGTCTGTCTGTCTACCTACCTACCTAGCATATTTTTTCATAAAATATCTCATGAATTTATAGTGCATGATTTATGGCTGACACAGAAACCATTCCTTTAAATTTGCCAGTAGCATTGTAGCAATAAAGTAACTGGGTGTCCCTCAAATGACTGGGGCGGGGGGGGGAGAGAAATGAGATGGTATACTGGTAGATGTGTTTTAAAACAGAAAAAAGGCAGAAGAAAAACAGGATGCTCAGGAAAAGTAAAATGGCAATTAAAACAAAAAATAAATAGACCACCCTGCCAGCTTCCAAAGCAAGGTTGTTCTTCACATAAGCAGACCTGCTGTTAGAGGCTCTGTAGCAGGTGTTCTTCAGGGGAATATGGTGAAAGGACATTCCGACCTCTGTGAAACAGCCAATTAAGGTGCAGCAGTTGGTTTAAAAGACAGTGGAGCACAGCAGGCAACCTGAACAGCAGCAAAAAATACTACTTGAAAATAAAACTGAAAAACATCTTGAGAAGTTGCATTTGCAGTATTTCAGTACAGGATGACTTCTAGATAGAAGCCATAGGATAGGACAGTGATGGCAAACCTTTTAGAGACCGAGTGCCCAAACTGCAACGCAAAACCCACTTATTTATCGTCGAGTGCCGGGTGGGCGTGGCCCACTGGGTGGGTGTGGCTGTGGTGGTCATGGCAGATTGGGTGGGTGTGGCCAAGGTGGGCATTGTCACTTCAATGTTGCTCATGAGGATGGACGCCTGTGAGGGGTGGACAGGGATGAAGGAGGTCCAGGGAGTCTCTGGCAGGTGGGGCAGGAGGCAGGAGGCTCGTCCTGCGGGTGAGGCAAGGCAGGGTGGGGGTGCCATTGCTATGGGGCAAGGCAAGGGCCAGGGCAGCTGCTGCTTGACACCATTGGTCTCCGCACACAGAGGCCAGTGAGTGCATGGGGACCAACGGTGTCTCTCAGCAGCCACAGCCTGCTGGCCCCTCGACCGGTGCACTCTGGGGCTCCGCAGCCCACTGCCAGCAGTTCAAAGATGCCACCTCTGAGATGGATGGCCATCCGACAGCTGAGGAGGCGATGCAGTGGGTCATACCTGGGAAAAGGAGAGCACGTGAGGCCAGAAGGGATGGGATGGGGGGAGGGAAACCAGCCGTGCTGGGATGCATCCGGCCATGTGGGACCTTGGCGAGTTACCGGGCGGTTGCTTGAAGAGGGATGGTTGCCATCTCTGGGGCATGGCAAGTGTGCCCACAGAGAGGGCTCTGAGTGCCGCCTCTGGCACGCGTGCCATAGGTTCACCACCACTGGGATAGGAGTTGTTGCTTTCCTAAAAAGAAGCCAAGAACAGGATAGTTGGCATGATTTTTTTTCTTTTTTTATTAAAAGTTCTGAAGAACCCTGGCAGGCAGTGAACTGACTGACCTATTAGCCTTTGGTTACCTGAGGGTTCTATAAACTCTGTTTAGACAAATTTGCATGCCAAATGCTCTTCAGGTTGCATTTGGAGAAGATAAAATGGGTAAAATATTTGAATGTATATGCATTGGGAACAGCTTGCAAATGTGTTGGATGGAGTAGCAGAATTTATTGTCTATTTTATAATGGTTATTTGGTCCATAATTATCTGGATTCACATATTGAGTTAAATCATAAGCCATTGGTTACAAATTACAGTGGTTAAGTTATTATTAACTTATTGTTTTTATTAAGTTATTATATTGGTATTTTCACTAATTTCAAATAAAATCACTTTGATTAGAGATTCCAGATGTACTGCCCTACCAAAAAAATCCAATTTGCTCATCAGCTTTCCTCACTATTGCACTCTTGGACTTCAAGCACCTGAGACACCTGCTCAGCTCTATAAAGACACTGTGTAAATTCCTATATCTGTATATGTTTGATGCCTAGCAGGAATGAACTTAGCAAACACTCATTCAGTGATTATTTAAAGTTACACTAATGCTGCATTATGAGACTTAAGACCAGTCCTTGAATTTGGAACTGTTAGAATGCTTGGCAACTGGACTACAATTACAATACCTGTGGTGTTCCATGGCCATTTGCAACCATTTGCAACCTTCCAAAAGCAAAGTCAATGGGGAAGCCAGTAAGTTGTGATCATGTGGTGTCAACCTTAAAGATTGTGTATGATTCATTTAATGACTGCAATTGGAACTGTCAAAACTGCTATTGTAAGTCATATGCTTTTTTTGCTTTAAAACTTCATTACTTAATGGTAGAGTTGCTGGTTCTGATTACATTAAACATAGAATATAGAATATCAGATTTGGAAGGGACTTTGAAAGTCTAGTTCAATCCCCTGCTCAAGCAATTAATTGTTAACAGAGGACAACCTATGCATTGAACCATTTCATCACAGCTTAATAGAGTGTATCTTTTTACAAAAGAGCTTATAAAAGGGACATTTAGAAAGTTGGAGATGATTTGTAGCTGATGATCCACCTGGAATGGACAAAATTAGAAAAAAGATTACAAAGAATGATACAAATTTTTGACTATGCTAATGATTAAAAATGGGATTTACTTTATAAATGGAAAGGTTTTTGTTTTTCTTTTTTGCTTTCCATATTGGTCAGAAAAGGAATACAACAGGATAAATATAGAAGATGAAGTTGAAAACTGAATGCAGCATTGACATTCTTTAAAGCAGAGGTGGGGAACTATGGCCCTTTTATGACTTGTGGACTTCAACTCCCAGAATTTCTGAGCTCAGGATAGTTCCCCACCTCTGCTTTAAAGGGTCAGTGTGCCTTGCTGAGTATTCTTGTTTTAGTGACATTTCATGTATATTTCACTCTTGCAGTCCTGGAATGACTGCTGAAACTGTTGAACATCATGCTGAGAATTCACCTTTGACTGATCATGTGAAAGCTTATTGCCACAAAATCAGTAAGCATTATCGATAAACTTACTTTTATCTGGGTTTTCTTTTTCATTCTTAGGTATTTGAAAAGGAGAAGGAAATAAACTAAAGGGAAAATAAGAAAAAAAAACTGATAACAACAAAGAATAAAGAAATTTGTTGAGATACAAATACAAGATAATGCATTTAGAAAGTAATTCCTATATTCAGTGAAAGAAAATAAAAATTCTGCAAGATTTCAAAGCAAAGTTCTAGGAAATAAAGTCTATATTTTCTTCACTACAATCAAATTTATTTTTTGCTTTCATCCACCAAATACTCCCCTGGTTTAAAGTAAAAGTTCAGGAAGGAGCTGAGAAAATCATTGCCACATCATAAGGTGGCCAGAGCTCACATTACCCAAATTTACTGAGAGACTGTAATTATATTTGCCAAACATAGTGACAAAGCTGAATGCTGCAGGCATTTCCAGTTTGATAATGATGCTGTTTTCATTTGTCATACATCACTTAAAAAGGTAAAGGTAAAGGTTCCCCCGCACATGCGTGCTAGTCGTTTCCGACTCTAGGGGCCGGTGCTCATCTCCGTTTCATAGCCGAAGAGCCAGCGCTTGTCCGAGGACGTCTCCGTGGTCATGTGGCCGGCATGACTAGCACGGAATGCTGTTACCTTCCCACCGTAGTGGTCCCTATTTTTCTACTTGCATTTTGACGTGCTTTCGAACTGCTAGGTGGGCAGAAGCTGGGACGAGTAACAGGCACTCACTTTGCTACGCAGCACTCGGGATTCGACCCGCCAAACTGCCGACCTTCCGATCGACAAGTTCAGCGTCCTAACCCACTGAGCCACCGCGTCCCTTCATACATCACTTAGTTGAATATAAAATATATCTGTAGTACACATTTTAGAAGGAAAGAAGAGATTCTGCCAGTTCACAAACATTATTACCCCAAAGTAATTGAAGAATATATGAAACATTAAGATTCCTGTTTGCCAGTACAAAGATTTTTATTAGTGTATTTAACATTGCTAAATTGTGTAATTTATTTAATTATTGAATATGTATCCATTACTCCTTTAATCCCCATCATTTTATCTTATTCTTTCCATTTACTGATGGGAAAAGTTCTGGAGGAGAAATGGGAGTAACTCAGTAAGTATCAGGAGTGGATGAACAGTAGATTGATCTATGGGAGCCAATTTAAAGTGACTCCAAAAAAAATACAGCAACTCAGGTGATTTCTGATAAGATGATGAATTGTTGAGATACAATTTGTTTTACTCTCTCCCTGTCTGTGAGTTCTTGAAAACACGGTATTTCCAAATCAAAGTGCTCAACTTGAATGTTAACGAAATTGTTCTGCAGTTCAAAAAAAATGGGGATATAAAATGCCTCATAAACATAAAAATAAATAGCCCATATATCCTGTTGTACAAGTAACTTGTTCTGTCCAAGGGGCAGAACTTTTGCTATAACTGTTAAGCCATAAATTATGAACTGTACAGAGAGCAGTTCTTAGAATAGCAAATAGACCAGTTATAAGCTTTTAATTATGATGCAGCTAAAATATGCTGACTCCTGCCACCAGCATCTTTGGCTGACCCTGACTCTAAGCCACTGAATCCCCAGATGATTCATGTAGACATTAAAGTTCAAGAGAAGGCACTCTGAGGCAATTCCTCTTATGTTGTTCTTATATTTTTATATATAAAATGAGACAGGTAATCTACATGGGACATTAAATGTATAATCAACTCTGCCTAGTAACCAGGTGACACTACTAATGTGATTTACATGGGGTTGTCTTTGTAGCACTTGCCACGTGCTGGAAGTCAATGGATACTAAAAGGTAAAGGTTCCCCCGCACATGCATGCTAGTCGTTTCCAACTCTAGGGGCCGGTGCTCATCTCTGTTTCAAAGCCAAAGAGCCAGCGCTTGTCCGAGGACGTCTCCGTGGTCATGTGGCTGGCATGACTAGACGCCAAAGGCGCACGGAACGCTGTTACCTTCCCACCGTGGTGGTCCCTATTTTTCTACTTGCATTTTTACGTGCTTTCGAACTGCTAGGTTGGCAGAAGTTGGGACGAGTAACAGGCGCTCACTCTGTTACGCGGCACTCGGGATTCGACCTGCCAAACTGCCGACCTTCTGATCGACAAGCTCAGCGTCCTCACCCACTGAGCCACCACGTCCCTTAACAATGGATACTATAGCCATATAATAACATTGCATTTGTTTCAATAAGTCTCTGGGTACAATTTGAAATCCTGGTTGGGATTTTACTACAGAATATCAAAATTGAGTATTTTCCAAATGTTCATAAAAGGAATGTTGATTATGAGAGGCTTTCAAAAGGCAAATGCTTACATAATTTCATAAAGCTAAAGTGTCTAATGAACATATTTCTTCTTTGCTTGTTGGGATTATTTTTTTCTCATGGATAACTGCTATTTCTATTTTTTTTCATGCTTACTGATAATTCTTCCCTCCCTGTTCATAAAATTAACACCTCTGCTTATAGTTCCCCTTACAAAAATAATGCCTCTTGTTGCTTTCTTTTATTCTAGTTCGGTAACAATTGTTTTTATATAAAAAGCTCCCCTAGGTAAAATAAACTAGCCACGCAAGCAAAGTTTTGGCAGTGAAATATGTATGTTTCTTTCCTCTTTTTTGTCTTTCTTGTCTAAACTGTTTTACAAGATGTGTGGGGAAAAGATACAGAGAAAGCAGGAAAGCAGTGGTTATCTGTTTGAGCATGACCCAAATCTCTTAATTTGCTAAAACCAAATTCTCATTCTTCATGATACAGCAAAAATGTTTTTTTTCTATTGGTAATCAATATTCCCTTCTTGTTTGTAAGCATTCATTTAGTGGAAATAAAACCCTGAACAATGTAATAAAATAATGCCCATATTTTAACCCATTTTATTTGGAATGTTTTCAACATGACATATTTGGGAGTTACTCACAGAAGAATCATCAGAAACAGCCAATTTAAAACAACAAAGAATGGCAAATGGCAAATGAGGGATTTCAATTCCTGTGCTGAATAAACAACAAAGTAGCATGAGATTAATTAATTGTCAAGTGTTTCTTCTGATGCTTTCTTGAAATCAGTGTTTATCAAATTATAAATGAAATGAAACTTATATATATATATATATATGTGTGTGTGTGTGTGTGTGTGTGTGTGTGTGTGTAAATTACTAACAAAGAATTAAGAGAGGCTGAGATGCATTTCTGACTCATTAGTCTTCATCAGTCAGTCATACCCTTCTGAGATTCGAACCTGGGCTGATTGCACATTAGGCAGTATATTTACCTCTTGAGCCACAGGTTCTCTCTCGCTCTGTTAGCTTTCTGCAAGGGAGGAGATATGTGTCATATGTTAACTATTAGATTACCTTGCTAGGCCCCAGACTTGGGGCAAATCTTTATTTCCTGTTTTCAGCCTTATCTCAAAGGCCATCGAACAGGCTGTAGTCACACCGGACAGTTCATATATTTGTGTAAATTACTAACAAAGAATTAAGGGAGGCTGAGATGCATTTCTGACTCATTAGTCTTCATCAGTCAGTCATACCCTTCTGAGATTCGAACCTGGGCTGATTGCACATTAGGCAGTGTATTTACCTCTTGAGCCACAGGTTCTCTCTCGCTCTGTTAGCTTTCTGCAAGGGAGGAGATATGTGTCATATGTTAACTATCAGATTACCTTGCTAGGCCCCAGACTTGGGGCAAATCTTTATTTCCTGTTTTCAGCCTTATCTCAAAGGCCATCGAACAGGCTGTAGTCACACCGGACAGTTCATATATTTGTGTAAATTACGAACAAAGAATTAAGGGAGGCTGAGATGCATTTCTGACTCATTAGTCTTCATCAGTCAGTCATACCCTTCTGAGATTCGAACCTGGGCTGATTGCACATTAGGCAGTGTATTTACCTCTTGAGACACAGGTTCTCTCTCGCTCTGTTAGCTTATATATATATATAAAATCTGGGTACTGTAGTCTCAATATATTTGAAAAGCAAGAGCCTGAGAAAGACTAAATATGGATGATCATATTATATGTGATCACCTCTAAAGTTTCAGAATGCCACTACATAGTATATATTCTTCAAAAGTGGCTACCATTAATAACATAAGCATAAGTAATTCAGACAAAAAATATTGCTACAGTAGCAGTTCTAAAACATTTTTCTGAAGGCTAAACTCACAAGTCATCCTATCTCCTACAGATGAACTATAAACTTCTATATATTTTCATTAAAATATAATTTAAAGTTATGTAATTTTAATATTAAAGTGATTGAATACCATTGAACCTGGAGGCTCAATTTTTGAATGGATTGCTGACTTTATGTACAGCATGTAAACTGTTTTAGAAGCATAAAGAAGTTACAGCAGTTATATTTTAGCAATACGTTTTTGATGTGAAAAAAATGAAAAAAAAGAATGCAAGCAGCATAATTTCAATGCAGTCCATAATTTAGTTCAGGAAAATTACCACCACCCCGCATCCCATCACAGATTTTATTTTCCTTTATGAAAATCTAAAAAGTGGCAAAGGATACACTTGTATTGTCTGAATTTCCCCCCCCCCATACACACTACCCTGCCATTGGATATACATTGCAAACATTTTCAGAGTTTTTGCTTCTTGATACCAATAAAGTCATTGTTACTAATCAAATTGGCACCTTCATAATACATAAACATATGTTCTATTAAACATAGGGTTCATTGTTTAGCAAGTGAGGGGAAGTATTAGTCTCAGACCCATACACAATCTATTAATTTATGTAATTTGTATTATTTTAAAAGAATATCATGGCAGTTTACCTTTCTGCCTTACTGAAAGAACATGGCCTACCACATGCAAACCAAAATCACTGTACCTTTCTCCTCTGACACATGCACAGCCTTATGATAATCACCTTGATGTTGGTATATACACTCAATAATTCCCTAACCTTGATAATGTGAAGCCTTACTCTGTCTTTTCCTTTTTCCCAAAAATAGAAGAGTCTATCACTCATAAAACAAGTTCGTGAATATGCAGCTTTATTTAACTAGATGTGCTAGCAAGGCTATACAACACAGAGTTTATGGCAGTTGCAAGTGGTTTTGTACAAAAAGATGTGGATTTTGCAAATAAGAATTTTTTGGTCATGTACTTAAAATCTTTAAACCTAAGTTTTTTTTAACTTAAAAGTTTTTTTGCCCACTTTATATTAAAAGAAATATATCAACTAAATTTAACTTGGAATATACATAGGAACATCCGAAGGATAAATTTTTAATTGATAAATTGTAAACATTTTGCTTATGATGAATGCATGGTTGTAGAAGACTATACATCATGATACAGAAATAAAATGTGCACAAATGCTTTTACTTTGTTGAAATCTATGGTGTCTGTGGACATTTATGGAGATAGATTTTATATTAAATGACATTATTGGGGACAGATTTGATCTAGAGTAATCAGGTGATTAATAATCTCTCTCTTTAATCTTTCATAGTGCTGCAGTAGATCATAGAAACAAATGAAGTCTATCAGATATAGCTTATGAAATTTGCTAGCTATTAGAGTTGGTTTCCTTAGCCAAAACCGCCATTTCAGAAGACACTCTGAAAGGGGCTTAGCTTCAGTTTGAAGCTTGTATTTCCTTCAATAATATTACATGGAACATGTTGGAATATTAGTTCATTTTCCAACTTTTTCCACATGACATACTTATTAGGATAATGAGCCTTGGTGGAGCAGTGGGCTAATGCCTCCTTAAGTAACACCAGCTGCCTGCAATTAGTGCAGGTTCGAGTCCCACCAGGCTCAAGGTTGACTCAGCCTTCCATCCTTCCGAGGTAGGTAAAACGAAGACCCAGATTGTTGGGGGCAATAAGCTGACTTTGTAATAATGCCGCTTGGGGGGGGCAAAATCCTTAATAAGCAGGCATATACATAGAATGAAGGCTATTGCTAAGCACATTGATTTGTGCTTAGATTGTAAGCCGCCCTGAGTCTTCGGAGAAGAGCAGGATATAAATGGGATTAAAATAAAAAAAAATAATAATCAATGAGCTGGATATTACTTGTTTGCAAAAATTCTTGAATAAAGAATTAGATTTATTCCTTATTAATAAATGTTACATATTGGGATCGGTGAGGCATTGAGGAGGCGAATGTGGTTAAACAACAGAACGTTTATTAGGTTAACACAGAAACAGCTCTAACAGCCGCTTAACTTCTATTTATATGGACCACTGATAGGCAACAGCCAATGGAATTAAAGCAATTATTCCCCCCTAAAAACACAACGTTACATTTCTACAAAAAGGCAGTCTGGAGTTTAAACAAGCACAGCAGTTATCACTTTAACAGTTCCCAAGTAATTTACATCAATACATAACACCACTTCCCCCTAGACCAGGGGTAGGCAACCTCGGCTCTTTTATGACTCATGGACTTCAACTCCCAGAATTCCTGAGTCAGCTATGTCCATGAGTCCATGAGTCATAAAAGAGCCAAGGTTGCCTACCCCTGCCCTAGACAGTTCATAATCTCAATTATTGAACATAGTCCTGCAAATACTTTGGTGTCCTTCGTGACTGCTCCGATCATCTTGGAAACACCAGTGTTTCCCGATCTACCAGCTCGCCTGTCAGGCTGGGCAGACCAGGACTCTGGGACCTGTTCACTATAGGTAGACCCATGTCTCTTTGGCTGGTCTGGTTGGGTAGACATGAGCCAATGTCCATTGGTGGAACAGTTTCAGTGGGCTGGAGGTCAGAGCTGTCTGCCAGTTTTGATCAGTGGGTGCAGTCTCTGTGTTTTGGGGTGACTCACTTTCCACTAGTGCCCCGTCCCCGCATCTGGGATTCTTGCCAGTACTTTGAGATTCCAAAGCAAGGCTGCTGTCTTGCTGTTCCTGAGTTTGACTCTCAAGTGAGTCATGAGCCAGCGACTGGTTCGCTAGCCTACAGTGCAGTTGGTCGATGTGCCAGCATAGCACTCGACCATCTTCCAGGACCACTTTGTATGAGAGTGGCCCTGACACCTTGCAAACCACAGCTACCACCCATGGTGCTCCTTGACAGTAGTTCCGTACCCAAACCCAGTTGCCAACTTGCAAGTTCCGCAGGGGTCTTAGCTATGCTGTGTCCGAAGCAACTTGATCTGGATGAAGCTGATCTAGCTTGGTGGTTAAGCATCGTCCCCATCTGAGTTCTGCTGGGCAGTGCAGGGAGTTGAACGTTGTCCAAGTAAAAAGTCTGCCAGCCTATGCTGCCAATCACCGGTTATGATTCTTTTTAATGTCTCTTTGGTTGTTTGAACCATGCTTTCTGCCTGACCATTCGAAGCTGGGTGAAAAAGGGCCGAAGTGCCTGATCATGTTAGCCCTCAAAAAGGGCTGAAATTCTGCAGCGGTAAATTGAGCCCTGTTGTTGGATACAATTAAGTCGGGTAACCTGCATGTGGCAAAGATTCTCCGCAGTTCCTGGATGGTCCTGGCAATAGTCATAATAGGGACAGGTGCGGCCTCTAACCACTTGGGGTGACTGTCCACAACAATGAGGAACAGTTGTCCCTGAAATGGCCCTGCATAGTGTATGTGGATTCTGGACCATGGGGTTTGCATGGTTTCCCAGCGATGTACCGGGGCTTGAGGCATCTCGGGTCTGGATTGCTGGCAAGTGTGGCAACTTTATACTTGGACCTCAATATCCTTATCCAACCCTGGCCACCACAAGTAGCTTCTCTTGAGTGTCTTCATCCTGACAATCCCAGGATGTCCCTCGTGCAGAGATTCTAAGACACTAGTCCTCAAAGAGTTGAGAACTACAACCCTACCACCCCAAAGAATGTAGCCTTTGTGATCAGACAGCTCACCCTTCCTTCTACTGAAGCTATGAACTTCGGGCCCCAGACTCGCGTCTGGCCACCTTCTAAGCACCCAGTTCAAAATGCAATTTAGCATTTTGTCAGAGGCTGTCTCAGCAGCCACATCCCCAGTGTGAAGAGGAGACTCCAGCAAATCCTGGATTGCCAGGATGCGTGTAGCAGGTGCAGGGCCTGGCTCTGAATTTGGCAGAAGCAGTCTGCTGAGCACATCAGCATGGCCCATTTCCCTGCCCGGTTTGTGAATTAGACTGCAATTATAAGTGGCAAGGAAGATGGACCATCTCAGCATCCGTGGAGATAGGATCTGAGGCATCTGTTTATCTGTTGTGAACAGACCAAGAAGTGGCTTAGGTCAGTAAAGACTGTGAAAGGGCAACCATAAAGGAAATTATGATTTTTTTTGATACCGGCCACTATGGCCAGTGCCTTGTTATCTATTTGGGCATAGTTGTGTTCTGCCGACAACAGAGTCCTTGAATAATAAGCTATGGGAGCTTGCCTCCCATCAGCCATTAAGTGGCTCAACACAGCCCCTATTCCATATGGGGATGCATCACAAGCAATGCTGATAGGCAGCTTTTCATTAAAATGTATCAGTACAGAGTTGGATGACAACAGTGATTTGACTGCCTTGAAACTTTTCTCATGGATGCTCATCCACTGCTATTGTGACTTCTTGTCCAAGAGCCTGTGTAAAGGCTCTTCCAATGTGGCTTTGTGTGGAAGAAAGGCATGGTAGAAATTGAGTAGCCCTAAAAACGCCTGTAGCTCTCCCTTTGACTATGGTCTGGGAGCCTGCTGAATAGTCACACAAGAATACACTGAGTTATAAAAACAAAAAGTATTTTACTTTTGAGGTGGTGTAAAAACAAAAATGCACAGTCAAAAATAAACAGTCCAAGTCACAAAGTCTTCTTACCGGTCCAGAGGTCAATACACAGTTTAGGTTACAACAGTAGTAAACCAACAGCAGAGCAAAAACAGTAACAGTAGAGATCAGTGAATTCAGAGAGAGAGAGAAGCTACGTTCCTAGCTTCCTCTTATGGCCATGAGAACACTTGCACACCCATTGGCCAATTAACTTCTTAAAGCCATAGCATTATGGTTAATATATTTTCAACCCAACATTGTAGGCTAACACCATATGCCTAACATTCTCCCCTTTGGGTAGAATAATATATAACTCTTACAATCTAACTTCTTTGCATCCTCTTCATCATCTGGATCCCAAGCAGTAGTATCTGGTGGGTTATTTACTAAAGTCCATAGTCCTTCCTTGCGCAAAAGCAAGCAGCATTTTGTGGACCAGGAAACATAGTTTGTCCCATCCAACCGGGTTATCCAGGAGATGCCTGACAACAGTTCTTGTGCCATTTTACACCAAATACAAACTCAGCTAGGAATACTGTGTGTACTTACTCTCAGTACAGGCCTGGGCCCATAACCAGTGTTATGGAATTTATTGTGCAGAGGTCTCCTTGTGCTACCAAAGAGTTGCACAGACAAGGAATGGTACTGAGAGCAGTAAAAGTCACACAAGAATACACTGAGTTATAAAAACAAAAAGTATTTTACTTTTGAGGTGGTGTAAAAACAAAAATGCACAGTCAAAAATAAACAGTCCAAGTCACAAAGTCTTCTTACCGGTCCAGAGGTCAATACACAGTTTAGGTTACAACAGTAGTAAACCAACAGCAGAGCAAAAACAGTAACAGTAGAGATCAGTGAATTCAGAGAGAGAGAGAAGCTACGTTCCTAGCTTCCTCTTATGGCCATGAGAACACTTACACACCCATTGGCCAATTAACTTCTTAAAGCCATAGCATTATGGTTAATATATTTTCAACCCAACATTGTAGGCTAACACCATATGCCTAACAGTATGTTAAGACAACTAATTCAGCCAGTTTGCTTTTTCTTCTGATTTTACATTCATATAAAATGTACATTCAGTAAAATGGTCCTTAGAGTGGACCATTCTAAAAATGTTTTAAAGCTTGGCTGTTAACGTCATTATGTTGATGTAAAATGGGTAAGAATAAGAGAACACACACACAACACTGAGAGGTAAGGGATATTTTTATGGGACTTGGAAGGTGGGACACACTTGTGGAAGATCCTTAGGGTGTTTAGTAATTATGATATATTTCAGATCTTTGCACTCAGCCCCAGGCCCTGATCAGAAGACCAACAGAGACTTGGGCTTTTGGCTGCTGCT
Organism: Vipera berus; assembly: GCF_964194415.1. Taxonomy (NCBI): domain Eukaryota; kingdom Metazoa; phylum Chordata; class Lepidosauria; order Squamata; family Viperidae; genus Vipera; species Vipera berus. Next base: position 49,220,946 of record NC_138206.1, on the reverse strand, counting down.
ACTTAATACCAAATTAAGTGACAAAGTTCCTCTCTTTTGTAATCTTATTATAGAGGAGCAGGTTGACCTGGCATGTATTACTGAGACCTTACTGGGCCCTAAAAGGGGGAACAGATCCCTCTCTCAAATTTGCCTACCAAGGTTTAGCGCAGTGGCCCCCAACCATTTTAGCACCAGAGACTGCTTCCACGGAGAAAGGTTTTTCCGCAGACTGGAGGAAGCGTGGTTTTGCAGGCTGCCTGCATCTTGCAGATGGAGTTTCACATGTTTGCATGGCCCAGTTGCTGGCATGCTGGACCGGTGCCTGTCCATGGGCTGGGGGTTGGAGACCACTGGTTTAGGGTATGGCAACACACCCCACAACAGGGGAGAAAGTGTAGTAGTTATTATCCAAGAATCGTAGATAGCCTTCAGTGGCATGGCTCCACAAGTAGTGGATTCTGAGACCCTGTTTCTGAAGTTAGCTTCACAGGATTTTTCTCATTGTAGCAGCCTCCCTACTGTATAGCAACTTCTCTGTCTGAATTGATGGAGTCCATCTCAGGGTTGGCATGGGACTAGGGAACCTGAGGACCCATCTAACTCCCATCACATTGACATGTACCATATAGGCAGGAAAGGTAAGTTATGGATCCCATCAATTAAAGAAATTTGACTGGCGGAGTCCAGGAAGAGTCTTTTATGCCATTGTTCCTGCCCTGTGGAATATTCTGCCTCCAGAGCTGAGGAGGCCTCCTACTCTCCTGGCCTGGCTGGTAAAGATAGATAGATAGATAGATAGATAGATAGATAGATAGATAGATAGATAGATAGATAGATTAGATTAGATAATCATAAAGTTATATATAAAACAGCCTGATAAACAGTATCTTCATGCATTTCATCAGGAGCAGTCATGCTTAATCAACTTTTAATTATAAAACTTCTCACAATAAATACACTTAATATCTATGATTTATCTAAAGAAAATGAGATATCAGAGATGAATGATAAAGCTAAACAGAAATAACATAAAAAGTAAAACCTGCCTTTGAAAAGAAATTATTCTAACCTGCAAATCATAAAAGCAGAAACAATTATATCTGAAGCAGACAAAGCTATGTCAAAATAGTTGTGGAACTATGCTATGAAAAATGTCATATGTGGTATGTTTTTTGTTCTATGTCTCAAAAATAAATGAAGCCACTAGACCAGCACGAATTGCATAAGAGATGCAAATCATTCCAGAATACATAATAATTGTACTTTGTTCAGTATTATATTATTCAAATTATATTTTAGAGTTCCTTTCATATCTAACTCTTTCTCTTGTTCTCTTCTCTCTCTCTCATGCTCACATCACACATTCCTCAGCCTATATACCAACATAACTAAAACTGCAGTGGAAAAATAGACAATTAACAGATTATGTATTTCAAAAAGCACCCATTAACTTGGAAACAAAGAGCTGTGCACACATTAATTAAAGTACATTTGTTAACCATCTAGAATAGATAGATCCCAGTTGGCCTTCAGTTTTAGAAGTTACAGAACTTCATCTCACTAAATGAACTGGAAAAGAAGTTTTATTCAGTAACTGAGATATTGTGTCTTATTATTTCTGGGTAATAGTGCTTTGCAATTTGCTTTACATAACAACTGGCATTTTTGTTCAAAGTTTCTATGTTCCCAAAAGTGCAGTAAAGCAAATTGCTTTGATTTTGTGTGTGTGTGTGTGTGTGTGTGTGTGTGTGTGTGTGTGTGTGTGTGAATTAGGATGACACTCTGAAGAACATAGCAGCGAAAATTGTATAGCCAAGAATATCATTCTTCATGTAGCAGTATCTAACAAGTTTGTCTAAAGATCTTATATTTTCTTTGTTCTATCACATTCTGAGTGCTACTTCAGAGTCGTTGAGTCCTTACTGTGTTATTTTTTTTGAAATTCATCTTAAAAATATATTGGAAGCTATCTTTTTTCTTATGTGTATTCCATTTCCTATATACTTTCATTCTCTTTCCAAGTGATCTGTCCCAAGACTGATTTAGCTTGCACTCAGAATATCAGACAATTCTATGCTCTTCTTGAATAATACCATCTGCTCACCATTCTAGTTCCAAATTTTCCTTTCTAATGATAAAAGTGCTTCAGAATCTTAGGGTTGGAATGGTTATTCAAGTCCAAATTAAAGCATCCATAATCACTCAATTTGTCTTCCTAACTTAAATTTTGTCTGCAACTAAAAAAATAAGAGAAATCAGGTCTTGGCTTTCTCTTATGTCAGTTTTGGGGGGATAGCTGAAGACTGCCATTAATTTCCCTTTAGTAATCTTTTCTCAAGGTTAAATAGATTATATTCCTTCAATCTCAGTCCTACTCCCAGAACAGTCTTGCTTATATATCATCCTGATAAATTTTGGAGAAACTGGTGAGGTATGGGTTACTGAATACAAACAAATTTATTTTCTCTCTTTTTAGCTTTTGAAGACTAAGGCAATGTTTACGAGTCACTTTCTTGTATTAAAAATTAAACTGACCAATACGAAATTGTCTAAAATAAAACATAAGACTGAATTAACATTAGGATGCAGGAACAGGTCTAGGATTCAAATGTAATTTGGGAGTGGCCAGGAGAGCCAAAGTGGATACTGTATCAAGAAATCGATTGTGTTGAAGCTACATTAAACTGTTTGCTCAAATAAATCAGATTTCTATATGCCATGCATTAATCATATTCGCATATAAATCAGAGAAATATAGCATTAGCAGTAGCAAGTTTAACTTATCAGATTTGTCATTTATATGTAACCTGTGACGAATTTATCATGTTGAAAATATTCCATAATGCAATCCCTATTATATAAATTATACGAGATTACTCTAGCTTTGCTGCTTTCAGATAATTAGAAACTTCCCTTGTTTTCAGCAGTAGTTTATATGATGAACAATGTATACAATGTATAAAACACCTCTGAAAACAGCTCTTACTGATGTATTTTTGGACATGGTGGTCAATCTTTTTTTTTTCAGCAGGTATAAAATATATTCAATAGAACCAAACTCAAAACAATTATTTGCTAACTTTTTTCACTTTTTGAAACATTGGGTGCATTTTGTTTCTTAAAAAATAATTATTGGGATATAAGTGTAAAATGAAATCATGAATACTTAAGTCCCATTTATTTCAACTATTTCAATTTTCAGAAAAACTGGAAAAAGCAAACTGAAAGCAATCTAGAAAACAGTTTTGAAATAATCACTAAGAATGTGTTTGATCCTGACAAAATAATTCCCAGCTAAACTGGTCGAATTTGAACAAAATTATGTTACAAAAGTCTCTAAATGACACGAAATAAATCAGGATTTATAGTATCACTCTAAAGTGTTGTTAGTGATTTGGAATTTGTAGATTCACAAATACAAGTGACCAAATTCCACTTATTTTTAGGAGAAAAAGGAATAAGGCAGATTTTAGCATAGTGTCCTTTTTACTCATAAAAGTTATCCAAGTCATTATGAACTATGCAGCATAAAACTCTTTGATTATATGAAGAGGATCCACAGAGGATATAATATATAATATGACTAGGGGGGCTTTCGCCCAGGTTCGCCTGGTGCGCCAGTTGCGGCCCTATCTAAGCCGGGATGATTTATGCACGGTCACTCACGCGCTCGTGACCTCTCGTCTAGACTACTGCAACGCTCTCTACATGGGGCTTCCCTTGAGGACCACCCGGAGGCTCCAACTGGTACAGAATGCAGCCGCGAGGGTTGTGTTGGGAGTCTCCCGATACTCCCATGTGACACCTCTGCTCCGTGAGCTGCATTGGTTGCCAGTTGTCTTCCGGGTGAGATTCAAGGTGCTAGTAATGGTGTTCAAAGCCCTCCATGGCATGGGGCCGGAGTACCTCAGGGAACATCTGCTGCCGGCATCAAGCTCCCTGCGCCCTGTGCGTTCCCACAGAGAGGGCCTCCTCAGGGTGCCACCGGTCAGAGAATGCCGACTGGTGGCCCCCAGGGGGAGATCCTTCTCTGTGGGCGCCCCGGAGCTATGGAACCAGTTACCGGTTGAGCTCCGGACGGCGCCCGATCTGCGCTCCTTTCGCTGCGATCTGAAAACATACTTGTTCGAGCAAGCCGGCCTGGCCTGAGGGGGGATTGGTGGGGTTTTTATCATTTTTATTGGGGTTTTTACTATGTATCAATTGTATTTTAATCGGGCATGCATTTAATTATCTTTTAGTTTTTGTAAATTTCTGTGTTTTTTTTTTGTTTTTTTTTATTGAAAAGTTTTAAAATACAATTTTCCCTTGAAAAACCCCCCTTCCCCCTCCCTCCTCCCCCCCTACCTCCCCTCCTCCCCCCTCCCTCCTCCCCCCCCTACCTCCCCCCCTCCCCCCCCTACTTCCCAGAGCTGAATACAAGGTATATATATATAAAAAAAAGCAAACCTAAGCAGCCATATACTAACAACTATAAATTCTAAAATCCATCACTCTCTAGCTTATATAGGATAAAACAAACCTTAACAATATTAAATATATATATATATAAAAACTAGAATAAGAAAAGGACACTCTCTAGCTTATATAGAATGAAACAAACCTTAATAGTATTAAACATATATTAAAAACAAAAAAAAGGAAAAAGAAAAAAAAAAAAACCCTTCTCAACCCTATACTTATCCTAAATAAACTCCATCCATTTTATCCATTCCATGATATAACATTCTTACAAATAATTTTCCAAATTAACCAAGGATCCCAAATCAAAAAACTTTAAAGTCAACTCTTCTGTAATCGACCGTTCCTCTTCCAGTACCACATCTATAATTATTCCAAACACAACAAAAAAAAAAAAAAAATTGCAAACAAAACTTGAACTTTAATCCAAAAAAGCTCACCCTTTCCACAAAACCACCAAATATAGAAATATATTGCGTCTACACCCAAATCTTTTCCCCCCTCCCCTACTTGACTACTTGACTATATCGTAAAAGTTCCAAAGACTTCTGCGATTCCTGCTACTTTCTCTTCTTAGATCGTTTTGCAGCAGCACGCGTCACCCTCTGTTTTATAGATTCATCCAACGAGGTTGTATCTTGATCTCCTCCAACACCGTTGTCTTCTATCTGACCATCTTCGGCCTCTTGATGCACTCCTTCTCCAGATCCCTTTCCAGCTTCCAAAAGTGTTAATGGCGTTGCATTTAAAACATTATTGTAGAAATCACGCGCTTGCATCACAGTAACCAAACGGTACTTTTTACCTTCGTGCGTCACCATCAACCCCACTGGGATCTCCCATCTGAACCTTATATCTCGTTGCTTGAGCTCTTGCACAAGAAATGTAAAATCCTTCCTTCTCCTTAGAATCTTTGGAGGAATTTCTTTTAAGACCAAAACTTCTTGATTAGCAATCATAACTTTAGTATCATAAGCAGCTTGTATAACTTCATCTCTAGTTTCCCTTTTTGCAAAATATACCACCACATCTCTAGGCAACTTCCTCTGTCTGGCAATCCATGAATTCACACGAAACACTTTGTCCATGCCTCCTTTTATGTCAGATGCTGGCTGTTTCAACACTATTTCAAAAGCCTCAGAAACCAGCTGCTTTAGATCTTCCTTAGTATTCTCCTTTAAGCCTCTAATTCTAATGGCAAACTGCATCTGGAAATATTCAGCAAGACACAGTTCCTTTTCCATTTTATTTTCATTCTCCAATACTTTTGCTTCTAATATAGCATTCTTTTGAGTCAAGTCTTCTAGCTTTTCCTCCAATTCTTCCACACACCGAGCCACTTTACACACTGAAGTCAAGATGTCTACCCTCATCGCTTTGAGCTTCTGTTCCATCCTCTCCTCCATTCTCTCCTCCAATTTCTCCAATTTCTCCTCCATCTGTGCAAATCTAATATTAATTGATTCCAAAATTACCTGGGTATGTTTTTCAAGAGCATCTTGTAAGTCCTTTGATGTCAATACATCAGGAGGATGCAGCGCCTGCAATAATGATTGTTGCACGGGAGAAGTTCCAGCACTCCGAAGAGTTTTAGGGGGTGGTTTAGCCGCCATCTTTTACCAAATATGACGCACTTTCACTTCAGATTTGTAATCCAAAAAAGTCCATCAAGCTGGAGAGTAAAACATAGTAATCCTCTTTACCATTTCCTCTTGTATCGCTCTGCCTGCTCCTTTAAATCATAGTCATTCCTTCAGGCAGGGGTGGTCGCAGACGGCTGGCTCTGCTCCAAGAATCAGGAGCAGAGGCGACGGCCAGCTGGGAGCAGCCCAGGCTACGGGGGAGTTCAATCCTTCAGCCGCCCAAGCCATAAGCTCAGGCGGCCCTGGAGAACTCTACCCCTACCTGGGAGCTCGCCCCCTCCTCTTCTCCCGAGGAGGGGGCTTCGGATTCGCCCGAACAGCTGATCGGCGCTGTTTCGGGCGAAAAAAACAACAGCTGAGCCGCGGGCAGCCCGGGAAGGCTCCCTCCGTCGCCGCGGAGCCACCGGAAGTCCTAAATTTCTGTGTTTTATTCTTGCCCTGTACACCGCCCTGAGTCCTCCGGGAGAAGGGCGGTATAGAAATATTAATAAATTAAATTAAATTAAATTAAATTTTACAGAAGTTCATACTTTATACATCAGGGGGTTCCAACTGGGGATGCTTCCACTCCCTGGGGATGCGAGACGATATTCCAGGGGGTGCAAAAATGTGGGTTTAGAACAGTCGTGTCAAACTCGCGATGTCACGTGACTTACCGAGGACTTGTGCGCGGCCGAGGCTTTGGTGCTTCCGGGATCGCGCGCACCTCTCCCAAGCCACCGCCATCCGGAGACCTGCCGAAGTTTGGGGAGGTTTGGGGAGGTGCGCGCGCACCTCCCCAAACCTCCCCAAACGTCGGCAGGTCTCCGGACCTCCGCGCCTTGCCTGCCTGCTTCTTTCCGCAGCGGAAAGAAGCAGGCAGGCAGGGCGCGGAGGAACGGAGACCTGCCGACGTTTGGGGAGGTTTGGGCGCCTCCCCAAACCTCGGCAGGTCTCCGTTCCTCCGCGCAGACCTGCCGACGTTTGGGGAGGTTTGGGCGCCTCCCCAAACCTCCCCAAACCTCGGCAGGTCTCCGTTCCTGTTTGGGGAGGTTTGGGCACCTCCCCAAACCTCCCCAAACCTCGGCAGGTCTCCGTTCCTCCGCGCAGACCTGCCGACCTTTGGGGAGGTTTGGGCGCCTCCCCAAACCTCCCCAAACCTCGGCAGGTCTCCGTTCCTCCGCGCAGACCTGCCGACGTTTGGGGAGGCGCCCAAACCTCCCCAAAGGTCGGCAGGAGGAACGGAGACCTGCCGAGGTTTGGGGAGGTTTGGGGAGGTGCCCAAACCTCCCCAAAGGTCGGCAGGAGGAACGGAGACCTGCCGAGGTTTGGGGAGGTTTGGGGAGGCGCCCAAACCTCCCCAAAGGTCGGCAGGAAGAACGGAGACCTGCCGAGGTT
>NC_138206.1:48240983-48600983 GCF_964194415.1 Vipera berus | reverse complement strand
ATAAAGGCCAACACCAGCTAAAGAACTAGCAACTGTGATTTCACATTACAATATTTAATAATATTTAATAATGATGAAATGTTTAATAATAGTGAAGATTGTACAAATTCAAATTAGCGGAATGCAGAAAGAATGACGGGAAGGATTTTAAAGTCTAAATCTGTTTTATCTTTAGAAATCGTAAATACAGTAGTGGCCAAAATTGTGGAAACCTCTTGAGAAAAGCGTACATTTGAGGTTTGATGGCTAATAACACCACTTCATTTTGGAGTAGTACCATACAATTATATATCAATGGAAATATAATCAAGAATGTAATGCAACAAAGTTTGTTAATTATCTGTATTCTATGAAACATTATAGCCAAATAACCAGAAAAAGGAAGCACAACTTGCTTATGTTGATATCAGGTAGCTTTCCTTCGATTGTAGGCAATGAACATAAGTGTTTAGAGGGCCAATCGGGTGTCATCTTGTTTTGGCAATGAGCCAATCAGATCACAGTAGGATTCAGTTATTGATGTCATGTATTGAAGCTGAGAGGAGGACATTTGTCAGTGTGTTATGTGATCGCTATCAAGTTGGTTGGGTTTTTTTGTGTTCTCTCATTTAGTGAGCTTGTAAAATGTAATAAAATTAAAGTAATGGTGCAAAGAGTTGGCTGGTCACCCAGAAAGCGATGTAAAATAGTGTTATTAAGTTAACAAGGCTACAGTTACAAAGAAATTAGAAGAAAAATTGGTGGAAAGGTGGCATTTCTAAGTTTGTGAAGAGGTATAAAGGAGACTCAGTCACTACAAAACCACACTGGTAAAAAAAAGTGCAAGGTTTCCTCTTGAGCAGGGGATTGGACTAGAAGACCTCCAAGGTTCCTTCCTACTCTTTTATTTTGTTATTATGTAAATATAAAGTCAGGTACATCATGAGAGACAAATAATTTAGACTGCTCTAAATATAAAACTTCCAAGACAACTTCCTACATTGGTATTATTATTTAGAATATGGCATATTTGGATTAGCAATATATATTAACCTAGATTGGTAACTTGGCCTTATCCATTTATCTTACAAAAATAATCTAACATTCCTTTGAATATCTGAATTCAGATAAATAGGATTAAGATTAATTTAACTACAGATCTGATTTTCATTTTTTTGTTTTTTGTTTATTCCATTATATTTGAAATGTAGTCCAAAATTATTTAATTGCTGAAATATCATTGCTTACTTTTTGTGATAAAATCAACAATCATTGTTGGTGTTATTCTTTATTAAGCTAGATTTTTTTTTAAAAAAATGGCTATGTCCTTAATAACTGCAAGTAGTCTGACATGATTCTGCCTCAGCCAGCAACATTTAGTATTCTGATTTCTCTTCAGATTTGTTAAGAATCAGTTTTCCTTTGCTAGATGCCTTTGGCAATAATGTTTTTGCCTTCACCAAGGTACATCTAGTTTGATTACCGTATTTCTGCCTGTAATTTGTTAATTTGTAAAAGGTTCAGACATTTGTCCTTGAGACAAAAGACTGGAAACTTCTCTGGAAGATAACAGAGTAATGCTACATTGCCCTTGAGGCTTCAGGCAACATTTTAAATTATGTTTATTATCAAAAAGATGTACATTGCTTCTGTTGTTTTCCTCTGTTTGCTTGATTACAGTTGCTTGTTCAGATGTTAGATGTAACTCCAACAAATAAAGCCTTGAGTGATTTTGATACATTTCAGCCTGTTAGAGTGTGTTCTGAATGTACCTTAATTAATCTTCCAAAAGCAACATAGTCTCAGATCTTTTTTAAAAAAAAAATCATTGTGAATGCACTTGTACTAGTCTCAAAGACTCAACACTTGGGCAAGCTTCTACCCTAGAGGCATCTGTGGTATCTTATTCTTTCATCAAAATAACAAAAGTCCCATCATGCTACTTCTTACAACCTTGGTTTCCCTTTGACCTCCCTACTTCCCAAAAGGGACTCTCTCTTTTTCTCCCCTTTTTCTCCAAAAGGAAAAGGATTCTGTCAGAACTAGAGTGAGGTTGTACTGATATATCCTCCAGACAAAATTAGAAAATTAGATTATAAAACTATAAAAATAAACACAGAGAGAAGTTTCAAACTTCTCTTCCTGGTCTGTTCATAAGTATTTGGTAAGCAGTTATTTTTATTAATAGAAATATGCTAGTAATTTGTTAGGTGAGTGTTATAATATGCTATACTAATCTATTGATATTAACCTGTTGGAACATATAATAGACTGGTAGAAAGAGAAGCTAGTAAACAGAGAGAAACATACATTTACCTCAGAATTTTGTAAATATAATAGATATATCTATGGTCACAATAGCAATTTATTGCCAAGGAAATTTCACAATATAGTTAAAAACTCCAAACATATCTTATACCAAACAAACTAATAGTTTAAGACATCATATAAGACTTAAAGATGTTTCTCATGGTGCATATAATTCTCTATCTTAAAACTCCTGTTTTATATACTGTATTTGATTCACTGCAAATATGCAATCTTTAGTGTTCATAGTCATGTTCCTAATATTTGACTCAGTAATTAGATTTGGTCTCTTTCATCTGGTAGTATGGAAAATAATTTAACATGTCACTCATGTAATTGCTTCAAAAAATGTTCACTGCAAAAGCATTTGTTCCATTGTTCTGCTCATCCCAAACTTTCTATATTCTTAAAACTACTTATAAGAGGCACCATTAAGCAAGCTGATTGAACCCATGTAGGTTTTTAGGCATCTGATAGAATCTATAGAAGAAACTTGATAAGGGAAGATAGGCTTTTTATTGACAGAAGGTTTTTTTATCTCTTCCACGTTACATTTTCTTTTTACTTTTAATAGAATGTATGGCTTTGCCATTCTAAAATTTTACTCAGTATTCTTTTGTTTCATAATATGTATAGCAACCAGATTTCACATCTCTTCATACACACCCAAACACAGAGAGACAAACATAAACAAACTAAAACACATGTAGTTTGATAGAATTTTATTGTTAAAAATTATTTCTTTGTCTTTCTGCCCTAAGGAGCAATATTTACAGGTTAGGGGTCTTTGAATTTTTAATCAGATTCCTTTAAATTATGTCTAACAGGCATATAGATAACACTTTAACTATTGTGTCTTATGAATATGATTTTGAAAAATATTTAAAATATAATAACTTGTATATTTCCATTGACAGAAAAAAAAGGTTTCAACATCTGCATAATGCCAGCCTTATTTCTTCCTCTGATCTATGCAACACTCAGTGGCAGTAGAATATATTAATAAACTTCCCAAAGGTAGAATGCAAATAATATCCTTAGCTTCTACTTTTGTTGATTCTTCTACTTAACACATAATAAAAAATGTGAAATGCAAAGAACATAGAATATTTAGACTTATGAGAATTATTGTGGGTTGGAAGAAAAGTTGGTTCTTTCCAATTTATCTCCTATGATTCTATATTTTAAGCAAATATAGAAATTATGTAGAAACATGTTAAACTGTAAATAACTTTAGAAAACTACAAATTACACCATATCTAGATATCTTCGGAGAAGGGCGGGATATAAATGGAATTAAAAAAAAAAAATAATGTATTCTCTCTCTCTCTCTCTCTCTCTCTCTCTCTCTCTCTCTCTCTCTCTCTCTCTGCCTCCCCTCCCCCCATGTACGTGTCCAGGGCTTTTCAACCAGTGATACGGGTACCACCTGTGGTACATTGGCACCTAGCAGGTGGTACATGACCATCCTAGAGGTCATAGCGGGGGAGGGGAATGAGCTGAACCAGTGGCAGCACTGCACAAGCCTGAGCGAGAGATGGCTGGAGTTGTAGGGCTGTCAGGGCTCAGCGCAAGCACCAGGATCAGCACCAGGCTCCAGCTGGAGCTCGGCACTGATCCTGGCGCTTCTGCTGAGCCCAGAAGAAGCGCCGATTAGCTGGAATGTTGCAGCATCTCCAGGGTCTTGTGAAGTGACCAAAACCTGCTGCAACCACTCAGCAGAGGGGGGAAATAAAAACCAAACACCCCCCCCACCCCATCCCCGCTGCCAATCCTCAACAGAAATGTTCACAACAATGAAAATCTCGGACAGGAGGAAGAACGCCACCGGGCAGGTAGGCAGGTGTCTTGCTCGGCTGTAGCTTGGGGGGCACTTTTTCCAGGGCCGTTGTAACTTTGAACAGTCACTAAGCAAACTGTTGTAAGTTGAGGACTACCTGTACTTCATCAATTTTTTCCTTTTTTTTCGTTATCAAGTTTTTGACACCTTGCTAGGCGACTGGTGGTATTCGGATGTTGCCATATCCTAAAAGTGGTACAATGGGTTAAAAAGATGAAAAGCCCTGTACGTGTCTATCTGTGTATATCCTGGCAACTGTCTTTATAAGTGTCTTTAGTTTTCTTGGCAAGTTGTTTTGATGTAGTGATTTTACATCCTGCTTCTTAGAGCTAAGAGAGTGATACAACTGATTTGTGCCTAAAACAGGACTAAAACTCACCCTTTCCCAGTTTCTAATCTTGTGCTTTAACCATATAAATTGGCTATAATAAAATTAGTTCATTAAAATATTAATAATGGATATTAAATTAATAATGAACAAGCAATATTAATTAAAAATAAATATTGAATATTAAATAAAGTAAGTAATAAAATAATAAGTTTTAAATATTATTTAAGTTTTAAATAAAACTTATTAAATAAATAAACACATTTCCTTTATTTAACCATTATTTTATAGATTCTGAATCTGAAAAGAAGTCATTTAGCCATTTTGCTTCATAGCTAACAAATTCTTGGCACTGCCGAATCAAATATTCCTAAATAAATCCTGAAATTTAATATTGTTCATCAACATGTGCCATTCTGCTGCTACCTATTTTAATGTACTTCCATTATAAGTAATTTCTTTTTTTCCCTCCTTTGTCTGCTTCTTTCTTTCAGGATAGCTACACATTCTAAAACAGATCAAAAGTCTTTTCACCTTGCTTACAAGCTAGGGCATTACTGTGTCAAAGATAGCTCAGTGTGGATTGCATTGTGTTGCCTTGTGTTCTGACTCTGATCTGTCAACTCCAGATTCAAAATACAGCTTTCCAGACCTGAAACAGCTGGCCTGCAGAGCTGAAGAGTGCACAAGGGGTGTGTTATTTTGTTATTACATTTTGTTTCACGGTGTGCAGCAGTTGCCTTCCTCAATAGAAAATAAAAGCCCATCTACAAGGATGCTACTAAGTACATCGGCAAAAAAAAACACACCACCTTTCTTTACCCTAGTGTTAAACTCTCAATTGTCTTTCCAAACCTGTTCTGATTACTCAGTGCTCATTTGATTTAGACATTACACTTAATGGTCTGTAAATGTAAATGAAAGGAATGGAATACTTTGTATTAATTAACATTACAAGAATTTGCTAGTGTTGCTGCTAATGAATATTAAATAGCATGTGCTTCTAAACTACATTCTAAAATATAATGTATGTCACTTAATAAATTTAAAAAATAAAGCAATTTGCATATTACAGAAAGAGCTTATCTGATGAGCTTGTCTGAATAATTTGCCCAATAACTGTCCTCATCAATACGACTCAATTAAAAGGAAAGCCTATGTCTCTGTATGAAGAATTCATAATTCCCCAGATACTTCTGAGAGACAATGCCCAGCGTTCTTTACCAATAGCCACATTGTCTTGGCTTCACAGCAACTGAAATTCAACAATCTTTAGAGAGTCACAGGTGATATTTTCTAAGTTTTTTTATAATTTAAATCATGATGCCCAGTATTGAAAGACAATAATAGAGACGCCTTCTTACAACTATGAAATCAAATGAACAAATCTAAAATTCATTACATTAGAGAAATTTACTTTTTAAAAAGATTTGTAAACTCATGTTGTCTAGTTCCCTGTTCATAGAGGCAATATAAATAACACAAAGAAGGTTCCACGTGTCTTATTCTGTACATTGTAGTCAGCTTCTGGTATTTCATCTTAATATCCCTATTGCCTGATAAAGATTCAATGGTTCTCAATAGGTGTTCTAAACCTGATTTTTGTAGTATCTCTTCACTAATGATGTGGTCACGATATGAGACAGGCTCAAGCAGTATGTTGGAAAACATTTAACTGGATAAATAAATAGGATATACTTAATAAATAAAAAAAAAATTAAAAAATCTTTGAAGAAAGAAATAGTTTTATTGAACTGCTGGATCAATAGTACCTCTTCTACCTTATCACTCAGTTTTTAATCAATTTATATAAAATAAGTGTATTTCCTTTAGGCTAGGGTATATATTCCTCACTGCTATTTTTTCAAATATGAATACTATTTTTATTTCTTTTGTTTTTTAAGGTAAAGTGAATCTATTACTTATAAATCATACTCTAGCTCAGAATTAGTCTTCACATGCTAAAAAAACTAATTTAGTTTATATCTAACTCCTCTTATTTATGTATAATAAAAATGACAGTTACATCTATATAAATCAAAAGCAGCAACATTTGTTTAGACCAAAGGCCACACACTCTTAAAATAGTTATTTTATTGTCTTAATTCTCTGAAAACTCTCTATCCTGATGTTACATTTTTTTTGCTAAAAAATTTTAGTGCTCTGGGCACTTCAGCTTAAGTACTCTCTGAGGTTTGAAATGCTTGGTATAAATCAATATTTTAACGTTTCTTTCAAAATACTATAGTCTGTAAAACTTGTCTTTATTATTAGCACGTAATATACAGCATTCATTATTATTATTATTATTTTAAAAAAGTGGAGAAATGTTTTTGAAATGCATGTGTAGGGCTGGAGCCAGTTCTGTACAGGGAGGGAACATTGGCTGGTAAAAACAATAGGAGATGGCTTTTTTTTTACTGCTTCCTGAGACCAACCCCCAAATTACTGCTGGAGACCTCTCCTTCCTCCTGGAGACTTCAATGAAATAGGACTTCCAATTTCTCTATTCTTGAATATGGTTGAGAGTTAAGTCATTTCCACACAATTTACTTGTGTAGGACTGACTAAATGTTGACAGGTAATAGTTTTAAATTATTACTAGGGCTATAGAATGGTACTGTGGGAAGACCCTTCCCTCTGAGAATGAAATATTTTGGGGGATATTAAAAGAGGCAGAATATTATATTTCCCCCAAAGGAGAAGAGAAGAGACATCATCTTAAAGGCAGAAAGCAGCTCCAGGTTTCCTGCCTCAAGCAGAAACCTGAAGGGGCTAGTCTTTAGGAATGGAGATTTTGTAATCCATTCAGAAAGACTTTGCCACACTATTCATAAACCAAGAACAGCCAGAAACCCTAAATAAGCAAAACGATAGGCAAAACCAAACTGACAAGATCAGCTCAGACAAACAAAATACCTAGGATTTGCATTTCCTCTCTTGCCTGTAGAGCCAGCCATGACCCCTACATGGCCCCATAACTATCTGGCAACAGTCATTTGAATACTAAAAGCACACACTCAAGCACAAGTCACAGTACATTTCACAACAAATAGGCATCCCAATCAAAGAATATTTAAAAACCCACTATTCTCAACTCCATTTTGTCAGCTGTCCCAGAACCAAATGCTGTTGTTGGTTCTGCTCATCAATAAACAGAGACCTTTTTTCCTAAGCAGCTAACCTCCATTTTATTTTTCAGTGTATTTCTCCCAGCTTGGAACCAGACTTGATTTTTCTTCCCACAGTACAAAATTATACAACCCCCCTCTGGGGAGATATACTAAGGCAGGAGTGTCAAACTGGCAGCTCACGGGTTGAATGCATCACTCACAGGCCATGCCCACCCCAGCTCCGCAAAGGCAAAAAATGTCACGATATGCCACAGTACGTCACATGATGTGTTCAACTGACACCCATGTATTAAGGTGTCTGGTCTCTCTCATTATCTCTCTCCCCCCATCTCCCCCATCTCTCTCTCTCTCTCTCTGTGATAGGTTCTTCTAAAACATTCACCTAATAAAATTAATTATGTCTGATTCATTTGCTTATTTAAACATTTACCACTAAAGTAATGAAGAAAATATTATATGAAAAGCACACAAAACTGGATCTGAGAAACAATTATCTAGTTACCAGTTAGCACTTGCATGATGATTTATAACATTAATTACATAAATTTTATCTTTGTGTATGAATAATTCATAAACAAGTGGTTTATTTTTACTTTGTTTTCTTTTGTCATTTTCCCCTTTAAGTTCCTTATATAGTAGCCTGAACCATTTTCAAAGATTTTGCTTACCTTCATGTAGAATAAATATGCTTTCCTGAGAACCCTGGGACACTCTGCTTTGTATTAATACCCATTTTCTGTTAAGGAAAAAATCACTAATTTATGTTCTTCTCTTATCCTTCCCCCCCCCCCCGACATGCATGTACACATAAGAATAAAGATTCATAATATTTTATTTTTCTTAAGACTTCAATGTTTTTATCAAGTTAGAAACTGCAACAAACTGTTAGTTGGATTAGTTGAATTAGGTAGGACTCATGTTGTTATGATATAAATATCCTTCACATGTTTATTTGATTTATCTTATTCTATCAGCCTCAGACCAATGACATAGCAAATATATTTTCATGAACTGCCATTATAGAAGATACAACAGATCCTGAAAATTTATTTAATCTAGGATTTTTTGTAGCTATAATCCAATCAACTATTCAACAATCAATCTACAATTGACAATGGTATCTTCATGAGCCAATTGGAGGGTTGGGAAGGGGGAATACTGCTCTTTAATTATTTTCTTTGCTTAGTAACTAAGTTCATTCTGTTATAAATTACTACACAGCTTGTTAATCTTTCCTCTACTGTTTAACATTTAAATTAAGCCCCTGGGCAAAGTTATACAGCAGGGAGTAGCATCTTCAATAACTGAGATTTTTATATTTCTCTACCCCATACACATCAAGAGACAGTAGAGGACTTAAACTAGTATTTGGAGTTTCTTTGAATCTAGAAGAGGGAGAAAAACCTTAGACTGTACCTTACCAAGTTTCAGAAGCTATCTCAGGGCCTGATATCTTCTGGACTTCTTCCTTTGAGTGAATTGACCATCCAATAAAACTGAGGTGAGAAGAGTTGCTTAGACCCGCACCACAAAGAAATGTCACATTTGACATTTGTTCCTCTTCTGGAACAAATTACCTCCAGTTCCATATTAACAGTTAATTTCAATTCTAAGAAGAAATCATTAAATGTTCTTATTATTAGAATGCTCTGAAAGTGATTGCTATCAGGTCAGTTACCTAGATCAAACATCTGTATGTACTGATCCTTCCTTTATTAAAATCTCCTTGGGTAATCTCAGGCTGGCACAGCAGGTAGGCTGGTAATTCACCAATGAATCAGGTGCTCAATGTCATGCAATCAGACTTACGTCCATATTCTATTCAGTTCCCCTTGTTTTCCAGGTTCTCCCAGTCACTGTCCAATATCTTCCAGACAAAATGGTCCAGTGCCAGCTGGATGAATTTACCTGGGCTCAGTCTGCCAGCCAGGTTAGCTCAGGGTCCCAATGCTGTGTGTCAAATTGTTAGAATAATTTTCTTGGTCTGTTTTCCTGAGTGAGGTCACAAATAAGCACAAATGGCAATGCTAGTAGTTTATTCATTCAACCATGTACAATCGTTGAAGGTAGACTACACTGTTAGAGATGTATCATTAGAGGTAAATTACATGACAAGTGGGCTTTGATATTTAGATAGGAAGATTGAGGTGCTCCTGCCCTGGGCTTTGATCATGAAGTGTGTATTTAGATTATATATTTGGATATTGCCCTGAGGACATATGAAGTCCAAGAAGGAAGATCACCCTCAGGTATATAGATTCTTCCTGAAGTCTGCATTTATTATGATGGGGTCTGACATCTTCCCTTATCTTGAGGGGATTCTGTTTCTTTTATAGAACTCATGAGGTGCTAGCCTAAGTGTTAAATATGAACCAACAGGTTCTTCTTTGTATGTTTTATTCTGAAGCTTGCCAGCAGGCCAAAGTGGCTCTTTTCTATTCTATTTCACTTCTAACAACACAATGATAAACAGCAATAGAGTGTTGTTAAATTTTAGCAGCATTGTCATTATATAATGCCTAGGTCTACGATTTTAGAATGTACCTTTATTGAAATATATTAAGTTCTTTGCAAGGTACTATGTACTGATCCAAAATCTGCTGCTATACACTCATAAATCATTAGGTCTTAGACCTTTAGTGCCTTTCCCTTTCCTCTCCCACCATTACTACGACTCTTATATCACTATAGGAATTGATAACAATCTGAAATTAGCTTGTTTTCTGTCTCCATCCATCCCATGAAAATTGTACCATTATCCTGAAACTTTTCTCACATTTCATGTCCAGTTGGTTTAACAATTTCCTTGCAATTTCATTTTCATGGATTTCTATTTTCACTTTTTTATAGTTGTAAACTACTATTTGTTGTTGTTTCCCAATACCCCTCTCTCTGACAAGCTGGTTACATCAAACTTGAGGAATTATCCCATCTTAAATGTAGCTAAATATATCACTTCTATCCTGCAATATTCCTTGAAAGGACTATCAGAGTTTCAGAAGTATCCAGAAATAAACCAGAATTTCTTATGGTAACATTGATTACTACAATTCCTGGTTGCCAGTGTCAAGGGGACCTTCTTTTCCTGTCATTAAATTCAGCTCTGAGAAAAGCCCTTTTCCTGGATTTTTATGCATTGGATTGAACTGTGGTGTTGCTATGTCACAGGGTAGATCCACCACTAAAAGCCTTTTATTAATGTTCTGAATACCTCAACTCATTAAGGCTATGACAGGCATTACCACTTTGTTTTTCTTGTTTTTACAATAGTCCTGAGCAGCTGGGTAGAGCAGATTGACGAGTGGGTTAGCTGTTAAACATATTGTCACTATCACTTATCTAAGCTCATCTAGTCTCTTTATGATGTCTGCTTGCTCAGAATCTGGCAAGGTACCAGAACCAGTCAATTAACTTCCAGAGGATTGTCAACGGCTCCCCTTTCTATTAATGTTGCAGATGATATTTATCTGGAAAGTTCCATCTCAAGAGCATTGTTGACAGAACATCCTAGAGATTATCTAATGTATTACCTTTGGAGATAATCTAAACACTACACTTTCTTCAACAAAATGGCCTAAACACTCCTTTTCTGTATCTGAAAACATATTGAAAAAGTGCTCAATAAGGCCTTTACTTTAAATAACATGTTTGAAATTGTGGGTTGTTTTAATGTCAATAAAATTCACATATAGCTTTATGGGTAATTATTCCACTTTCAATAAAGCTATCAAATACTTTTCACAGTGAAGTAGATGACTCAGAGACAAGGCAAGTGACTTTTTAGAGTTGCTGGCTTCTATTTACTTTGTTATTAGAAATTTGTATGGTAATCTTATTGGGTAGTAAGCAGCATTTGCTGCTAATACCTGTATCCTTTTCCTACCTGGCAACTGACTATCTCTTTCTCTCGTGATGAGTTTGGAAGTAAGATGAACATATTTCTTCTGCTGACCACTTGTTGAGCCCTTTATCTGTAAAGAATAAGGCACCTTGTAGCATTTGCTCTTTTATTTTGTTGACTTTTGCTACTTATATATTGTCAAGATCTCTTTTAAAGAATTCACTTTTTTAAAAAAAAATGTAGTCAGCAACTCCAAGATTAAGATTACGTTTTGTCCTGTCAATAAACATTGCCTGGCTACAAAATTAATTCTATTCTCCTTTTTTGAGATTCATATTTTTCCCATCCTGCATAAGCAACCCAGCTGTTGAACAAATGGCAGCTGCCTTAAAGGAGGAGGATTTGTCTTAGTTTGATTCCTCTTTCAATGTACAGGAGAAATCTAACAGTTGTTGATTTTTAGTGTCTGCTTGTAAATCCCACTTCAGGGGATTATATGTACTTGATAAGTATATCAGGTTCAAATAAGTTACAGATGATGGTTTCCTATTTGCTATGTGTCACTTTTTTAAAGGTTCACGTTACATAGTATGCATGCTGTCTCTTCCTTCCCCACCTTCTAGTTCAGTCTGGTCAGTCCAATAAGTGATCAGAAATACTTTTACCAAAAGTAAAAATGTCTTACCAAAATAGCCCAACTGTAATAGTTTTAAAATATTTAATGAAACAATGAACAAATTTGCCTAACTGAAGCATACAACGAATGAAGAAAAAAAGTAATTTTTTATGTAAGAGGTGAATAGTAAATTATAAAGTATATTAGGAAAAAGGTTATAGAAAAAAGTGTACTAAACAAATGAGGAAATAAAAAAAGAAACAATAAAAGGTTATGTGTTATTCAAATAAATTTGAAGCAGAAAGGCAATCAGAGAATCCTTGGACTATCAGATGATAAAAGAATGAAAGGGGTGCCCAAGAAGGCTACATAGACTGCAGAGAAACATGAATTGTTTGTATCTGTCTCCAGTTCTAAAGATATAGTTCAGATTTTTTTCCCCTCCCTTCACTTATGTCGGATTTATGGAGACTGCCACCTTTATTGATTTTTCTCAGAGAAGATACCAGAACAAATAAAACAAAATGAGCCAACAAGGGAAGATATTTTAAGGTGTCTTGAGAGATAGCATAGCAACAAATCACTGAATCCTGATGGCATGTACCCAAGAAATTTATAAAAACTCAGATGTGAAATTGTTGATATATGACTTGTCAATCCAACTGGCCTAAAGTAGTGACTAGAAGACTGGAGATAGTCAATATAAGCTCAGGGTTTTTTAAAGGAAGGAAGATTTCTGATCCCCCAGCCAGCTTCCTACAAAAAAATCTCAATAAAGAAGCTAGCAGGAAGTCTGAAGTTGCTCCCGTTCCTACTGCTTTTTTGCCCAGCCCTTTTCATTTTGTTTCTCTGTTAAGGAAATATGTCTAAAATGGCCCAATGGGATTGTCTAGTGCTAGTATTACAACAGATTTTGTTTCTAATCTTATTACATTCCAGAGTTATAGCTGTTTTATTTTCATTGCCTTTCAGACAGAGTAGCTATAATCATTCCACAATTCTATCCAATCAATTCAGGAGCTTCAGTTCAAGCAATATAAATGAGAGTTGTTTCTGGAGATAACCTTTGGGATAAATGAGAGTTATATTAGTATTATTGTTTTAATATTTTGAGATTTGAGTGATATGATCCAAAACAGATTTGGATAAGAGTAGTGAGTTGTAGGATAATTCTTTCTCTTATTGCTACAGCCTTCATATGTTGTTTCAATGTGGACATTGATTAAAAGTACACTACTTTTATATAGTAGCTAGAAATTCAAAGAATGTTCACAAGACACTTTCTAGAAACTAAGTGAAGAAAACTAAATATATATTATTTAGGCTCTCTATGTAATTTAGGACTACTCCATGTAAGATACTGAAGGCTGAATTATAATGAAGTATAATTATATTTCCATAACATTTCTGTTGTATGCATTTGCGTATTTTGTGCTGGAGGCACAAAAAAGCATATCTGGGGGAAAAAAAGATAACTGTGGGAACAGATGCAACAAATTAATTAGGGAAGACTGACAGTCACACTCTGATATGAGGAAGCAACTAAGGGATTTTCCCACACATAGACCTTTTCTTCTTTAACAACTAATTAGGAATTCTGAGCTGATTTATCTCTAGAATTGCATGAAGAAGCATGTAAAAGAAGATACCCTCTGCCACTGTTTCTTATCAGGCTGTGTTCAGTCCCTGATAATTTCATTCACTCCTGGGGAAAGTAATTTCTATTAATTATTGGAGAATAAAAATATCTTTGTAGACATAGAAAGCACACGTATTGTGACCTGACAATAGCATATATTAAGGATTTTTCCAGTCAAAATATCTGAGTTTGTGATTGGATCCTTCCCCATTCGTTATCTGCATATATTTGAAATATAAACATGGATGAGATGCAAAAAGAACACACTTTGTACCAGAGGAATATGTGTCAAGAACATATTTGAATGAAAAGTAGTATGCAGTAAAAGATATTATTTTTTCATTCTGAACTGGAATTTTGAGCACCATGAGGCATAACTCTTTCTTTTAAAGCAGACACAGTTTTAGGGTAGAGATGGATGAAAACACTTTCATAAGCTTTAAGCAAACATAACTCAGTTAAAAGAGGGCTGGTAATGAAATTTCTGTCAATGTAAACCAAAGCTCCCAATTTGAAATATGTCTGGAATTCAGCCTTCCCATATCAAATGTTGCCCTTGGCTCCAAAAAATATTTCCTATTCTCATGCTGAGTAATTATGAAGAATTTGTGATCCACATGTTGTTTCAGTATAGACATATTTGATATTCAATTACTCTAGACCAGGTACTACAGTTACGTTATCAATGAATCACACATTTCTAAGTCAGTCTCAAGTTGTGAAGGCCTGTTTCACCAATGCAATTTTCACTGAATAAAATGTTAAAGTAAAAAAAAAATGGCCGTGTGTGTGTTTAGAAACCAAATTCTTCAGCACACCTGAGCCATTCATCATCATCTTTAATTTTCCACTGTAAATATTCATTGTTTTATGCAACTCTTGCAAGTATGCATATATTTATTTTTCTTTTCCAAGAATAAGGAACTATAATTTGAGGTCTGGGACCTCTAAGAACCATTGTCACAGGTGTATAGCAGTGGTGGGATTCAAATATGTGAACAACCAGTTCTCTGTGTGGATGCCGCTTCTGGAAGTCCATTCTGGGCCTGAGAAACAAAAAATTAGCTACTGGTTCTGTCGAAGTGGTGCGAACCCGCTGAATCCCACCACTGGTATATAGTATTCATCTACAAGCACTGAGTGAATTATGTTCTGTATTACCTTAGAGGTATGCTAACACAAACACCATGTTATGCTACAGTTTCTATGGCAACTCTTTTCTTTAGTCTCGCACTGAAAGCCATACACAGTAACAGAAACAGAGCCAATTTTAATTATATGGAAGTTCAGAAGGAAATTTTGTTACACTCTTTTCACATTCCTAAGTTAAAAAAAAACCTCTGCATTTGGAGGAAAAAACAAAGAAAAAAGGCCATTCATTCAGAGTTAAAAGGGAACAGTGCATAGTCCAGATTCATCCTGAATTCAAGGCTGTATCAGATGTAATATCCTTAGAAAAGTGTCTACTTTATCTTCTCCTATAAAAAGTAGTAGCAAGCCATCAAGAATTTGGAGGGAGCAAAAGCCCCTGTATCACGAATATCCTAAACTGTAACTATCAAGCTAATATTTGTGGAAGATAAGTATTCTTACTCAAAAGTTTTTGGCCCAACTATGTTCTTACCTTAATTCAGAGACTGTACAATTGTATGAAAAAATACATTTTTTTTAGCTTTTGGATTTTTTGCATTTTAAAATATTTCCCAGATTACATTAAGCTACTAAGTTATTGAAATGCTAAAATAGTGATTTTTTTAAATATTTCAGATAATGCAAATATTAAAACTACATAATAAAACAGGTTAAAATACGAATACTCATATCCATCAAATAATAACCAAGAAGTATAAGAAATATGTTATAGGTAAAGTATTTGAAATACCCTACTTAAATATTCCCCTTCAAAATTAATATTTATCTTTAGCCATAAAATCCGCAATGCTGTGAAGAAAAGCTGTCATTTAATTGGTCTAAAATTTTAGCAAGTTAAATAAATATTTCCAAGTTATGTTAAAACCATGCTGGGTCCGATACTTGGCATTTTATATATTATACATATGATTTTTTTCTAATAAGATCTAAAATTATAATACTAGTCTCCTTTTAGTTCTGGGCTCTATCTCTAGATACGTATTATGATAAAAGGAAGATTCTGGTGTTTCTAGAACCCTAAAATTGATTCAGGATGTTAGCTATTCCTAACAGTTGGGTAAAAAAAACCCACCAAATGAGATACAGCAGGGGTGTCAAACTCAATTTCACTGAAGGCCGCATCAGCATTGCGGTTGCCATTAGGGGGCTGGGTGGGCATGGCCAGGGTGGGCGTGGCTTATTGGGTGGGCGTGGCTAGATTGCGTATGGCCTACTGGGTGGGCATGGCCAGCTCTACATCGTTCGCCTCAAGGGTGCCTATGGGGGCCTGGGTAGGAGTGGGACAGATCTGAGGGTCTCTGGCAGAAGGAGGGTCTCTGGGCCAAGGCAGTGGGGGCCATTCCCTCACTGTTTCCAGGATGGCTTCGCAGGCCACATGAAACCACTTCGCGGGCCAGATCCAGCCCCTGGGCCTTGTGTTTGACATGTCTGAGATACAGTGTTTCAATAGCACCATATCCTATCCTACTGTCTTTAGATATGCAATTTGAGGGTTTTTTTTAAAGTGGGAGTATATCTGTGTATTATTTTCAGTAACTATTCTTAATCCTTCCACATACATACCTAAAAATCTTCCATTTTTTTCTCATGATGTCATTCCCATAAATAAAAGTCTGAGTTTACATTCTAGAGACTTTTAATAAAACAGACTTGGATATTTTGCCATAAGAATTTTCTTCTGCTTCCAGATTATTCTTTGTCAGTGAAAAAGCCTGGAGCTATTTCTTTAATTGCTTCTTCTTTCAGGAATGACAAAATTTATGCATGTGTGGCCAATTGATTCTTGATCTCTGCTTTATATCTGTATTAGGTACCATTCTTCATTGATAAAATAATCTGTTACTATACATAGATATGTCTGTTTGCGTTTCTTTATCTGCAGTGGCTTTACATTTGCTGGAAAAGATTGTAAGTAATACCTAGGAGAGGTATTAATGGATAGGATATGGTGCTTTGGCAGATTTCAATTGGCAAAGGATTATATTATTCTCTTCATGCAAATTAAAATCTATCATATTGTTAAATGTGATTATATGCATGCCTTTATCATATAAATGCAGTTCTTCAATTTCTATTCATTCTATTTATTTATATTTCAGTATAAAGGAATGGGAATGTTTTAGCTGAAAAGGTAAAAAAAATAAATGGAACACTGAAACAATGCTGAATACTGTATTTTTCCATGTATAAGATGCACCCTTGTATAAGATACTTGGCATTTTATATATATGTATACCCACCTAAAGGGACGCGGTGGCTCAGTGGGTTAGGACGCTGAGCTTGTCGATCGGAAGGTCGGCAGTTTGGTGGGTTGAATCCCGAGTGCCGCATAACAGAGTGAGCGCCTATTACTCGTCCCAACTTCTGCCAACCTAGCAGTTCAAAAGCAGATAAAAATGCAAGTAGAAAAATAGAGACCACTACGGTGGGAAGGTAACAGCGTTCCGTAAACCTTTGGCATCTAGTCATGCCAGCCACATGACCACGGAGACGTCCTCGGACAAGCGCTGGCTCTTTGGCTTTGAAACGGAGATGAGCACTGGCCCCTAGAGTCGGAAACGCGTGTGCGGGAGAACCTTTACCTTTACCTTTTATACCCACCTAACCAGCATCCGGCACGATGAGCATGCATAGTCAGTTCACAGCAGCAGCCTTCCAACTCTCATAAACAAACTGGCGTGAGCACCAGCATGACAGCAAGGCAAGGGAAGCGAAGGCAGATTTTAAATGCCCTGCCTTTTCTCCATGACAACCAGCTGTTCAGTAGAGCACCAAACAGCTGAGCCGGCAAATCTGGAAGTTCGGCCGGCCACTATTATTGAGCAGGACAGCCTCACAGCTGCATTCCACAGGGTCCCCAACCAGCATACAGGTACGAGGGAGGGAAAGGACTGTCGCTGCCATCCATGCTGCTGGTGCCATCCTCTGCCTTCAGATGCCGCCATCTGACGATCTTGTCCCCTCCCTCCTCCCATTAGTGGCAAGGCCACAGGGACTTGATAGCTGTACCAGGTAACATGGCAGCAGCATTTAAAGAACCCACACAGGCATAGCCTGGGCTGCGGAGGTTACCATTATTTTTTTTATGTATAACATATTGCACTTGTATAAGGCGCACCTGATTTTTGAACAGGGTGTTTTCAGGAAAAAATAGCATCTCATACACGGAAAAATATGGTAACTTAGCTGCATAATGCTCTTTTAAAAAAATAGTAAAATGGTTATAATAGGCTTGTCTTGGATGCAGACTTTGGATTTAGCCAGTTATTAGTGAAAAGTGATACTTCTGTTGAATCACTGTATCTGACATATAATGTAGAATTCCAATATAAGAATTTGTAGCTCAAGACTGAACTATGGAGTCTTTGGTGTTCTCTGAGCTTTCCTATTTGCTTACACACATTTCATTACTCAACTAGGAAGCATCATTAGTACTAGTGAGTGTGAGATTTGCTCCATTACTGTAGCTTGCCCTGTCAGTGATGGAAGATGTGGTTTTCCTTGATTAAGATATTGTTTTCTGCTTGACTGTTTGTCTGTGTTAATCCCTGCTTATCTGGATGTAGACAGTTAGAAAGGATGTGTTCTGGTCTTTTCTGTTTGCTTCTTAGCTTTTTAAATGTCTCTTTTGAATGCTCTACATATCTTTATTTGTCTATTGATGGCTGATTTGTCTGAATGCCAAGCTTTCAAAATCTCCTAGCATTCTCCTAGGCTTGATATAGGATGTTCACAATTTCTCAGTTGAAACTATGGTTGTGTCTATCCATGTATTGTGAGATTAAGAGTTTTCATCCTGTCTTCTGACTACTAGTTTGTATTCATGGGTGTGCTCTGCTAATTTTCTCCCTGTCTGTGCTACAAATGGCTATTATGGTCCTTAAACTGTATGCTGTAGTTGACTCCTATTTTTCTTTTTGGGCTACTGGGTTTTTTGGTTTAGTTCAGATGTTTTGCAGAGCTTTAATTGATTCGTGTGCTAAAGTGGTGCCATGTGGTTGTAATAATGTAATAGCCTGTTGGTTGTTTCAGTGATGATTTTGATGAATGGTAATATAATCCTTTTGGTATCTTGTATTCATTGTGCTGTCGTGGGTTAAGGGATAAGTTACTTTTCGATAAAGCTGAATGGATATCCTTTTTTTTTGGAAGATGTTGTATTGGTGGTGTATGCTGCCTATGATGTTACCTATAATGATGCCAATGACTTTTTTTTTTCTTAGTAAGTAGTTTTGTTCTGTTCTAAATTTGCAGTCACAAAATAATATGGTTACTTTATTGATAGAGTATTGTTTTATTATGTTAGTGCATACCCAGATATAGCTGTGAATTAATTAAATTTTAATTAATTAATTTTAAAATTGTGAAGATACATTTGCAGGTACTAGGTGATGGCCTTTTCTGCTGTGGCAGAAAAATATTGTAGAATTTTCTCTCCCCAGAGATGAGGTTGGCCTTATTACTCCTGAACTTTTGAAAGTCTCTCAAGATCTGACCATAAGGGGTTGACCTGAGTCCATGAAGTGGTCCTATTATTATTGACATCCCTCTGTTATTTGTCTTTTCTTGTTTAGTTCTGCTTTTATGCTTTTAATAGGTTTTTAAAATAATTATTTGTCACGGTTTTAGGTAGTGATTGTTTGATATTTAATGTTTTATTCAATTGTTGTTTGCTGCCCAGAATCATTTCCCAAGAGATTGACATCCCCATAAATTTGATTAATTAATTAATTAATTAATAAAAACTATAGTACCAAAAAACTATACATTATGAAAACTAGATATTTCCTGCCACATAGAGCAGTTTTCCTGTAGCTTTTCCTTAACACATGATTTGCAGCAATGATAATGACCATTTTAACTGCAAGCTATAGAAGTCGGCTCTACACCTACTTTGGCTTGACTGAGAGACATACTGTGCCTTCTGGGAGGTACAGCCTGATAAATACAAGTAAAATAATAAATGTTTTTACTCTTTTCTGATGCATTCTCACTTAAGGAAAATAAATGCCACATATATATAAAAAGGTGGCATATTTAGCTTTTTTTCCATCTACAAATCTTATAGCACTTAATAAAGGAGAGTAGCATTATTTATACCTTTCTATAGAAAGCACAATACTCTCAGTAATTAATTCACATTTGCATGCTAAAACCTTAGGTACTTATAACTGTAAATTAAATAAAAGTTTTATCATTTTAATATAACATTAAAGTTTATTTATCTTAAATGTATATAACTAATAAGGTTGTAAAATTTATATCATCACGGAGGCCATCTGTGTTTTTTTTATAATATATTTTATTTTATTTTTTTAACATAGTCACTTTAATATTCGGTAAACAGTGTGTTGTCTGGGTTTACATTTAAAAAACATTCGCTAACAATTGGTTTCTATAATATATAATCCACATAATAGCTTTACTTGATTTCCTCTTCTTCCCATAATGTTCTTTTTTTACCAACCTTAAGTTAATACATTTTTTATTTATTTTGATAGATAACAATTGAGTATATTTTTTTCTAATATTTCCGCAAATAATAATCACATCAATATAATATTTCTTTTCTATCTAGTCATTCTGGTTGCCTCATCATAGATCCCGTTTACAGTTCTTGTTTACATTTGTGTTTCCCACAATGTTCAAAACATTCTTACTGGTTAAGATTTTCTCAAAGGTAATTACATTTAAATATTTGATTCTATTTTTTCTCATGTAAACCATCCCATAGCTTTTACCTTATTTCAGGAATAAATAGGACTAAAAGAAGAAGAAGAAAAGAACAAGAGTAAAGAGGGATAAAAAGATAGTATACTACTGAAAGTCCATGTTTCCCCTAAGCTAATACATATTTATTTCCAAAACCTTTCCATTCTTTTTTTACCATAATTAAGAATATATTTAATCTTTAAATATTCCATTTAATAAATCTGTTCATCTGATCTTTTAACTCTTATTCAAAAAAAATCAATCTATTGTAATTTTCTTAAAATCAATCACATTAAAATATCTAAAATATGTCTTTATATATAAGCCATTCTAACTCTTTTATATTACTCAAGAAATAAGAAAAGAGAAGAAAGAGAAAGTACTATGTTATTTGAGGGATTCCCCCCTCTTAAAGTAAAATTCATATCCAAAATCTTTCTATTGCATTAACCATATTCAAACAGGTGTTTCTTTTTAAAATATTCTCTGATAAGTCCCATCATCTATTTTCTTAATTTTCACTTTGGCCTTCTTCTTTTGTCCAATATCTTTAATCAATATATTCTACTGAATCAAAGAGTCTTTCCATATTCTTGTAGGTGTCACTGTAGATATAAAAAGTAAGTCAAGTATCTTTGTAAGACGCATTTGCTCTTTCATGTTTGTTGAAAATCTTTTTCTTTCTTTTTCTCTCTGCATCTCTTATCATTTTTTGTCTCTCCAGTTCTAGTGGTGTCTCTGGAATCCATTTTGACCAGATTTTTCTTGTCCTCAAATTTGTCTTATAGTACAAGTTGCCTTTTCCAAAACCAATATTTCTTGTAAAGTTTTTTCCACTTGGGTTAAATCATACTACTTTGTTGTATTAAGTTCCATCTTTGAGTCTCTATACTCGAATTCATGTTCAGTTATCTGTTTTATCTGCTCCTTCTCTATTGTTATTTCCTGGGATTTTTTTGTTGTAAAGTTAAATTGCAGATGTTTTCAAAGTTATTTTGGATTTCTTTGTGGTTTGAAGTCATTGTTGTTTGAATTAGTTGCAGCATCTCATATGTCTCCTCTTGAAAGGTATTTATTTTTTCTTGATAAGTTCTCTGCAAGTCTCTGATTTTCCATAGTGGTCAAGAATCAAGGTTTTCTTTTCTCTGCAAAAAGGTTCAAAAAGGTTTCCTGAACTTTATAATCTGTTTGCAACCCAAATTGTGTTTTTTTTGTCACACCTGTTCTCTATTGTTATACCTTTGAATGTCACAAGCACAGATTAGTTTTTTCCCCAGATTTTGCCAAGTCCTGTATAAAAGCCATAGCTGTCATAGTCTTTATCCACAACTAGATGTCAGCACCAGTTTATTTTTCAAATTATCAAAATAGAAAATTGCCTTTAAAATGAAAATCTTAACCATTCAACAATTCCAAACTTGTCCAAATTTAGGTTTTATATTCACTTCATATCATTTCTGTATGTTTTGGTCCTCCATAAAAGGTTTAATTCACCACTTCCATTAGTAAAAGGGTGGGGCAAAAATCCCCCTACTTCATGTTTGGAGGTTTTTTGCTTCTTGGAATTTTTTCCCCCCAGGAAAGTTAATAAGTAGGATACAGAAAATTGATGATCTTACCCAGATTCAAATGCACTGTTTACAATCAGCTCAAAATAATGCTTTTTTATTTCAGTTGCTTGTAGCTTGGGCTAGACTCTGAAGTTAGGCTAGCCTTTCTCCTACTGGTTTCTGGATGGCTTCTCCTGGACCGATCAGGTGGTCTACAGGACTTCCTTCCTTCTTTGCTGCTTCTTCAGGATGGCTTCTGGTCCATTTAGGGTTCCCTAACAGGAAGAAATACAGCCAGAGGGCATGGAGCCCCATAATCCCTTGGCTGCTGTGCTACTGCACAAGACCAGAAGTCTCCCATGTTTTATCAGAGATAATTAACCTAAGACTAGAAAGAAATATAGCTTATTGGCTCAAGTCAGAGAGAGATCCAAAATTACGGTTGTTTATTTATTCAAGAGAAGTCCATGTAGTGTGTGTGTGTGTGTGTGTGTGTGTGTGTGTGTGTGTGCATGTGTGCACTAAATTCAGCTCTGTTCACTAAACTATTATTAAACAGTTTAGAGAACTAGTGGTATCCCATGTAACTTAACACATAGTATATTATTACAAAATCAAAAGTCATGTCATAGAGAAAAGTAAGAAAATGTCCTTATTAATAGCTGTTCTTTATCTGGCACCAAGATATTAAATCACCCAGGCTAACATAAAAGTTATTGTTGATTTTTAATAGAATCTACAAAAGTCATAAATATCCAAGGACACATTAGAAAAAAATCTATAATATAGGTATATATGTTGATTCTCAGCAGCTACAGACATTTAAGTGGACCCATGCTAGATCAGATAAGTGTATTTAGTGCAGTTGATGAGAAATTATCTAGGATTTTTGAGAAATCAGGGAGAATGGAAATAGTGCCAAAGATAAAGAAGCCAAATCTTGTTTTTATCTTCCAAAATTCTTCCAAAATTCACCTGTCTTAGATAAATCAGTCTGCCCCCAATATCCATCCAAATTCTAGAACAGATTAGTAAGCAGTAGTTTATGAGCCTTTAGAGAAAAAAAATGCATTGCTTCACAGGATTTAGTATAGTTTTATGGTCACCATTTTGATCATCATTTTGATTAACCAGTGTAATGAGGTAGGGCTTGGCTTCAGCAAAGCATTCAATAAAATACCACACAAGTTCAAGTATATAGAAAAGAAGATGACATACTATGTAGTAGATTATGTTATCATTCAAAATGACAGAATGATCTCAGTTCGAATCCAAGGCAAACCATTCAATATCACAGTAGTCCAAGTCTATGTCCCAACCACCAGTGCTGAAGAGGATGAAATTGACCGGTTCTACGAAGCCCTACAGCACCTTATAGAACTAACACCCAAAAATGATGTCCTTATCATCATGGGGGATTGGAATGCTAAAGTAGGAAGCCAAAAGATAACTGGAATAACAGGCAAGTTTGGCCTTGGAGTACAAAATGAAGCAGGGCACAGGCTGATAGAATTTTGTCAAGAGAATACGATGGTCATAGCAAACACTCTTTTCCAACAACCCAAGAGACGGCTCTACACATGGACATCACCAGACGGTCAACACAGAAATCAGATTGACTATATGCTCTGCAGCCAAAGGTGGAGAAGCTCTATACAGTCAGTAAAAACAAGACCAGGAGCTGACTGTGGCTCAGACCATGAGCTTCTCCTTGCAAAGTTTAGGCTTAAACTGAAGAAAGTAGGGAAAAGCACTAGGCCACTCAGGTATGAATTTAATCATATCCCTGTTGAATATACAGTAGAGGTGACAAATAGATTTAAGGAATTAGATCTGATAGACAGAGTGCCTGAAGAACTATGGACAGAGGTTTGCGACATTGTACAAGAGGCAGCAACCAAAACCATCCCAAAGAAAAAGAAATGCAAGAAAGCAAAATGGCTGTCTGAGGAAGCTTTGCAAATAGCTGAGGAAAGGAGGGAAGAGAAAGGCAAGGGAGAAAAACATAGATACACCCAATTGAATGCAGAATTCCAGAGAATAGCTAGAAGAGATAAGAATGCCTTCTTAAATGAACAGTGCAAAGAAATAGAAGAAAACAATAGAATAGGGAGGACCAGAGATCTTTTCAAGAAAATTGGAGAGATGAAGGGAACGTTTCATGCAAAAATGGGCATGATAAAGGACCAAAATGGCAGGGACCTAACAGAGGCAGAAGAGATTAAGAAGAGGTGGCAAAATTACACAGAAGAACTATACAAGAATGAGCTTAACGTCCCTGATAATCACAATGAGGTGGTCACTGACCTCGAGCCAGACATCCTAGAATGTGAAGTGAAATGGGCCTTAGGAAAGCTGAGCAACAACAAAGCTAGTGGAGGTGACAGTATTCCAGCTGAGCTATTCAAAATCTTAAAAGACAGTGCAGTAAAAGTGCTACACTCAATTTGCCAGCAAATTTGGAAAACTGAACAGTGGCCACAGGATTGGAAAAGATCAGTTTACATTCCAATTCCAAAGAAAGGCAGTGCCAAAGAATGTTCAAACTATCGCACCATTGCACTCATTTCTCATGCTACTAAAGTCATGCTTAAAATCCTACAAGCTAGACTTCAGCAGTATGTGGATCGAGAACTACCAGAAGTACAGGCAGGATTTCGAAGAGGCAGAGGAACCAGAGATCAAATTGCCAACATACGCTGGATCATGGAGAAAGCTAGGGAGTTCCAGAAAAACATCTACTTCTGCTTCATTGACTATGCTAAAGCCTTTGATTGTGTGGATCATAACAAACTGTGGCAAGTTCTTAAAGAGATGGGAGTACCAGACCATCTTATTTGTCTCTTGAGAAACCTATATGCGGGTCAAGAAGCAACAGTGAGAACTAGACACGGAACCACTGATTGGTTCAAAATTGGGAAAGGAGTCCGGCAAGGCTGTATACTGTCGCCCTGCCTATTTAACTTATATGCAGAGCACATCATGAGAAAGGCAGGGCTAGATGAATCAAAAGTTGGAATTAAGATTGCCGGAAGAAATATCAACAACCTAAGATACGCAGATGA
Organism: Vipera berus; assembly: GCF_964194415.1. Lineage (NCBI taxonomy): Eukaryota > Metazoa > Chordata > Lepidosauria > Squamata > Viperidae > Vipera > Vipera berus. Next base: position 48,575,820 of record NC_138206.1, on the reverse strand, counting down.
TACCACTCTAATGGCAGAAAGTGAAGAAGAACTAAAGAGCCTCTTTTTGCTGGTGAAGAAGGAGAGTGCAAAACTTGGGTTGAAACTTAACATTAAGAAAACCAAGATCATGGCATCTGGCCCTCTCAATTCCTGGCAAATAGATGGGGAAGAAATGGAGGTAGTGACAGATTTTATTTTCCTGGGCTCCAAGATCACTGCAGATGGGGACTGTAGCCAAGAAATTAAAAGACGCTTGCTCCTTGGGAGGAAAGCCATGGCAAATCTAGACAGCACACTAAAAAGCAGAGACATCACCCTGTCAACAAAAGTGCGTATAGTCAAGGCTATGGTCTTCCCAGTTGCAATGTATGGCAGTGAAAGTTGGACCATAAGAAAGGCTGAGCGCCAAAAAATTGAGGCCTTTGAACTATGGTGCTGGAGAAGACTCCTGCGTGTCCCTTGGACTGCAAGGCGATCAAACCGGTCAGTCCTAGAGGAGATCAATCCTGACTGCTCTTTAGAAGGCCAGATCCTGAAGCTAAAACTCAAATACTTTGGCCACCTAATGAGAAGGAAGGACTCACTGGAGAAGAGCCTAATGCTGGGAAAGATTGAGGGCAATAGAAGAAGGGGACGACAGAGAATGAGGTGGCTGGATGGAGTCACTGAAGCAGTAGGTGTGAGCTTAAATGGACTCCAGAAGATGGTAGAGGACAGGAAGGCCTGGAGGAATGTTGTCCATAGGGTCGCGATGGGTCGGACACGACTTCGCAGCTAACAACAACAACATGTTATCATTAGATAGATATTAAATTGATTGGATATACTTAAGAAATGTACATCCTTGGCTTTATTTCAAACTTCGTTCTAGAACAAAATAAAGATTAATAAGAGCATGACTATATGGAAAAATAAGCATTTTCCATAAAGATGAATTTCAAGATGAATACATGCAAAGTCCTACACTTGTATAGAAAAAAATCAAAGTAGGATTAGTATCTGGGAGGGGGACAATACTTGGAAAGTGTCTACTTGAAAAATGATTGGTGTCTTGGGAGATCATAAATTGAACATGAGTCAGCAGATTGAAGCAGCTGCAAAATGCAGCTGCCAATGCAATTCTCAGCTTCATCAACAGAAGAACTTGTCAAGCTCAAGAATACTAAACTCATTGTTTCTCTTTAGTTTGCCTTGAACAGAGCACAGCAAGGTTGAATGATTTGGGACATCACATTCTAGGAAATTTGTCTTAGAGAACAGTGGAGTAGCCAAGATATTGGGTGTTGGGAATGTAGGGGAATGCTATGAGGAATGGTTAGACATCTTATGTATGTTTAGCTTTGAGAAGAGAAGATTGTGGAGACATTTGATAGTTGTCTTCAAATAATTGATAGATTGCCCTGTAGAAGGCAGGATAGAATTGGTCAGGGTTGTTCCTGAAGACAGAAATAAAATAGGCTTAAAACACAAGAAATTAGATTTTGATTAGACATCAGACAAAAAGGGTGAGAAATTACTTATTTTTATTTGTTTGCAAGTGGTGGCATAGTCCCTTTAGTTTACATCCTATCTGTAGATATGTTCCAACAATACTTTCTTCCCCTTTTGTTTAATCCCATGTATCATGGAAGATTTACAGAGCATTGGCAACTAGAAATTCAACATGCACAATTCTGTCTTTTTAAACAAGAACAGACAGCAACAGGAAACGTCTGCCAACAACCAACTCCAATCCACCAACTCAAGTTTAAATTAAGTAACAGAATTAGTCACACACTATTTTCTCCACCAGAATCTATTTTCAGCCCACAACTTATTTTCTTCAATTTGTTTTGCTTTCTTTCTTGACTAGCCTCCTTGGCTTTTGATATTCTCCTTCATGGAAAAAGTACTTTATATTATTTCTATCAATAAAAGATTGCTATACACCATGCTATCTTGCTCAGATCTATTATGCAGCATTCCAGGTGAGTACAATGACTTTCTTACAATTGCAGTTGAAATTCAATGACAGGAACGTCCCCACTGTTATTTAAACATTTCAGTTCAGTGTATCTAATGCTGAAGATACCCAGAATGCTGGGGAAATCAAGCAGATTATTTCTAGCTCTGTATTTCTGCTAAGTGAGGCAAATTAGTTTGCTGATAAGTATATAAAGAAAACATTTTATTTTGAAATAATAGCCTACAGGATGAAGTACTTTGTCAATCTCAGAAACAGTTGATCCAAGTGGTTGTAGAATCATTTTGTGGCAAAGGAACAAAAAAGAGAAAAAGGGCAGATTACTACTTTTGTTCTTGAACAGTGGAAATAGCTGACTTCATTTCCAACTTAATATTCTAAATGTGTTGTGCAAATAAGCTATCAGAAATAATTAATGAGAAATTAATGCTGTTAACCATTGCAGTGGTTATTAAGTGAGTCCCATTTTTGTGTGTTTTTAATTTTGTGAATTATGTAGATCTGAATATCTTTGGATTTACATGTCAAATTTTAGGGATGGGAGATATTTTGGCAGGTTAAGAATTACCAAGAGTGATAAACTCAGAGCTGGAAATTACACAAAAAGGTCATCTGGTCAGACCCCACTCAGTGCAGGATTCAATGTAGCATCTCTGACAGATTGTTATCTAGTTTCTATTTAAATACCTACACTGAAGAAAAATTAGCTACATTATGTAGTAGGCTGAAAAAAACCCTCAAGACTTTTTCCAACATTAACTAAAAGCCAGCAAACATAAAGGAACTTCATTTGCTAAAAGTGAATTCTTCATAATTTAGAATGATGCATATATCCAACAAGGGGGAAATCCTCAAACTACCTTAGACAGGTCAGAAAGCAGCAGATCAGAATGAGTGATACGTACATGCTTAGTAATTTTGCATTAAAAAAGATAAGTTCCCTTTTGAGATGACACTTGCAAAGAATTTCAAGAATGGGCTGTCATTATATAAGTTATAAGTAAGGACTGTTAAATAGTTAAAAATGAGATTTAATAAAAGCCCCAATGAACTCTGCCCTTTTATCACATCCATTGGTTTTATACTTTGTGGATCACATTGTCTTACATTTGAGTAGATTTGAATTTGAAATCCATGAATAGTTATTCAAAAGTAAAAAATATTACATTTGGTGGAATTTAGCACACATCATTACATTACATATGAGAATAGGCTTCCAAATTCTTTACAGCTATGAGTTAGATCACACTGGAATCCAATTTGTAAATATCACATCGGCAAAGTCCATGATTGACTTGTACAATCCACTAAGCAAGTGCAGAGCCTTCAGTATAAACATGATGATGATGATGATGACAAACAAAATTACTTTTTCCCCACCTCTCTGTTTTCTTCCCCTGCCTATGTTGTTTTGGATTGATTTGTATCATGAACTCTACTATTAAAAGAAAGAAATCAGGATATGCTGGGAGAGAGAGGGGTGGTGGTGGAGGGAGGGGAGATGGGGAGAGAGAGAGAGGGGGGGAGGGAGGGAGACAGAGATGGAGATGGAAAAATTAGAAGTGAAAGGGAGGGAAGGAGCAAGAATGAGAGAGAGAAAAATAAATCTTGCTAAGAAATAACTATTTTAAAATATTAATTAGTTTAATTTGACTTACAACAATTGAAAAGCAAGATTGAATATTTTTTAAAAGAAGTTGTGATAATTCAGATCCTCTGCATTCCTAGCAACATAGTACTATATCCATACTCAGTAATCCAAGATCCAAATATTGTGTGGTGCCTTGTGTTAACAAAAGAATAGTTGACCATATATCAGTTCCAGAAGAGAATATCTATTTTGTTTGGCAATGTAATAGACCTTCCAAATACTAGCTGTAAATAATTTAATCATGAAAATATGAGTTAAAAGCTTCTTTGTGGCCAACAGAGATAACTTTGATTTAAAGGTTTTGTAAGAAGATGAAATATAAATCCTTTTTAATTTCATTTGTGTGGTACGTGTTTACTCATTCTACCATGCTAATGGCAATTTTTCCACTGTTCTTTGTTGTGCCCTGTTAAGAAATAAAGGGAGATTTAAATATTTTTTTCAGAACTAGAGGCCAGCAATGTGGATTTAAAAAGTTGTAAAATTCTGATGAGCTATTTATGCTGAGAGTACTGTGTAATAAGCAAACTACATATTGAATTTGGTGAAAAAAGGGAAAAGCAGGTATCCTTCAGCAAAATATAATCTTATCCAAATACATGCATGTTCAGATTTTATTTGAATATTTAGAGATAGGTTCTTCTGAAAACCATAACAAGATAGATATAGATATAAAGTGCATTCAGAAAGAATTCAGATCCCCTTCACTTTTGTCAGTGTTGTTATACTGCAGCCTGATTCCACAGTTGTTGAAATTCATTTTTTTTCCTCATTAATTACACTGAGTACCCCATAATGACAAAGTGAAAACAGAATGTTTAGAAACGTTTGTAAATTTATTAAAAAGAAAAAAAAACCTGATATATCACATTGGAACTCAAAACTTTGTTGAAGCACCTTTGGCAGCAATTACAGCCTTAAGTCTTTTGGGGTATGACACAACAAGCTTTGCACACTTGGATTGGGGGATTTTATGCCATTCTCCCTTGCAAATCCTCTCAAGCTCAGTCAGGTTAGATGGCGACCATCAGTGGACAGCCATTTTCAGATCCCTCAGAGATGATAAATAGGTTCATGTCAGGGTTCTGGCTGGGCCATTCTAGGACATTCACAGAGTTGTCTCTAAGCCACTCCTGTATTATCTTGGCTGAGTGCTTAGGATCATTGTCATGTTCAGTGGCATAGCGTGGGTTGTCAGCACCCGGGGCAATTTGCGCCCCCTAACCCGGTGACGTCATGGCACCGCCGAAAAGACGCGCCCCGCAGCGGCGTAGACTTTCCAAGAAGAGTCGCGCGCATGCGGGATGCTTCCGGGTCCCTCTCGAGGGCGGCTGGGCGGGGCTCCGACCTGCAAGAGCCGCTGCATTCAAGCTCGCACATGAGCCCCGCTAAATAAAGCCACGCATGCGCACGAAGCTAGGCCAGCCGGCCGGCGGGTCCGTCTTCGCTCGGCCAAGCCTGCCGGGGCGCCTGCGGGGCGCTTGCGGTTGGCCTGAGCCTGGGCGGAGAGTTGGGCGCTTCTATTTATTTTATTCAGTTTATGTGGCCGCCCATCTCACCTGCCGGACTCGTTTCGCTTTGCAAGAAAGAGCAGCTCGAGAGCGGAGCCAAGCCGACTCTGTGCAGCCCTTGGGGCTCCCTGAGCAGCTCAGTGCGAGCGCGCCCCCCCCAGATGTTGCGCCCGGTGCGGCCGGCCCCCCCTGCACCCCTCACGCTACGCCACTGGTCATGTTGGAAAGTGAACCTTTGGCCCAGTCTGAGGTCCTGAGTGCTGTGGATTAGGTTTTCATTAAGGATATCCCTGTACTTTGCTCTATTCAGATTTCCCTGAACCCTGAACAGTTTCCCAGTCCCTGCTGCTGAAAAACACCCCCACAGCATGATACTGCCACTACCAAGCTTCACTGTTGGGATGATATTGGGCATGTAATGATGCCTGGCTTCCTCCAGACATAGCATTTAGAAGTGAGACCAGGCAGTTCATTCTTGGTTTCATCCAACCAGAGAAAATGGTTCCTCACAGTCTGAGAGTCCTTCAGGTGCTCTTTTGTAAACTCCAAGCTAGCTTTCATGTGTTTTGCACTGAGGAGAGGCTTCCACCTAGCCACCCTACTGTAAAACCCAGATTGTTGGAGGGCTGCAGTGATGGTTGTCCTTCTGGAACTCTGTTGCATCTCCGCACAGAATCTCTGGAGCTCATTCAGAGTGACCATAGGGTTCTTAGTCATCTCTCTTACTAGGACCCATTTCCCCCAATTGCTCTTACAAACCTTCAGTGCAGCAGAAATTTTATTATAGCCTTCCCCAGGTATGTGCCTGACAATATCCTGTCTCTGACATTTCTAAAAATCTGTTTTCACTTTGTCATTACAAGGTACTGAGGGTAGATTAAAAGGTAAAGGTAAAGGTTCCCCCGCACATGCGTGCTAGTCGTTTCCAACTCTAGGGGCCGGTGCTCATCTCCGTTTCAAAGCCGAAGAGCCAGCGCTTGTCCGAGGACGTCTCCGTGGTCATGTGGCCGGCATGACTAGACGCCAAAGGCGCACGGAACGCTGTTACCTTCCCACCGTAGTGGTCCCTATTTTTCTATTTGCATTTTTACGTGCTTTCGAACTACTGAGGGGGAAAAAAGTGAATTTCAACAGCTGTAGAATCAGGCTGCAGCATAACAAAATTGACAAAAGTGAAGGGGGTCTGAATACTTTCTAAATGCACTGTATACAGACATAGACATAGACACAGGCATATCCTGTCTATATATAGAAAGAGAAGCCAACACATAATGGCAGGGTATAAATGCAAACAGGAACAGCATAAACCAAAGAGTACAAGCAAATAGTTGGCATTGTCTGCAGAATATACGGACTAGAATTTCTTAAGTCCAGATGGGACGTTTCACTGAAGGTTGTGGAAAATAACAGGGATGAGATCTGTGGAACCTTGAGATCCAGATGGACAGGGAGGTTCTAGCCAATCAACCAGATGTCATGAGAGTAGACAAGTACTAGAAGACAGCAGAAGTGATAGAGGTAAAGTTACTAATTGACTGCAAGTTTAGGAAGAAGGTATATGGTGGATAAGTAAGAGGGCCTAAAGGAGGAATTGAAGTGGAAATTAAAGGCCAAAGTGATCCTAGTGATGGTAGAAGCCAATATCTGGAATCAACTCTAACTTGTATGCCAAGTCTGTCAATGGACCACTGGCACTGAAATGAACTTGTCAGAGTCTATAATCCATTGTTCATTGTAAACTCAGATTCTCACTACCACAAGTTTTCTTTCTAGACTTATGAAGAAAATATATCATATACTGGTTATGTATAGAATTTGCAAACTGGTTATCCACAGAATCAGTGATGTTTCCTCTAGTGGTCAAGGTACCAGGCTAGAAACTATGAGTTCTAGTCCTGCCTTAGACATGAAAGCCAACTGGGTGACTTTGGGCCAGTCACTTTTTCTCAGCCCAATTCACCTCATGGGGTTGTTCTTGTAGGGAAAATAGGAGGAGGAAGGGGCATTAGATAAGTTTGCCACCTTATTTATAAAAACAATGAAGGCAGAATTAAAAAAAATAATCTGAAAACTCAGTTAAAATAAGAGAAAACCCACAGAAATTAGAATAGAAAAGTTACCATTAACTTTAGCACCGTGCCGAAGTTGCACAGAAACAAACATAGAAATGCTCATTGGAGTATAAATTCAGATTATAAAATGTCACAAAATAGCTACTTTGTATCTATTCAAAAGAGATGTAAAGATTCGAAAGAGATGTCACCATGGTTGACTGCTTTATCAGGAGGGTACATTAATGGTGAAAAAGTGACATGAAAAAACTCTTCAGCTTTGGGTTTTAAAAGACTGACAAAGTTTCTTTTTTTTCTTATTTGAGAACTGTTGTACATGAAAAGCCTAAAAAGATCCAGATAACTGATTAAGAAAATATTTTAGATTAGAGTCCTTGAAGAATTCCATTTAGATCTGAGAGTTTAACTTTTCATCTTAATGTACCTATGAAATACAAGAACAGTCCTAATAGTACTAATGCATCAGATTAGTAACTATACAATTTCTTCCCCTTAATGTTACATATTAATCACTACTGCATATTATTAAAAATACCTCCATTTAGGTGGGTTATCTAATATTTTCAAACTGCTACAAGCTACTGCTAAGCTTGTAAGCTGCCCTGAGTCTTCGAAGAAGGGCGGGATATAAATGGAATTAATATATATATATATATATATATATATATATATATATATATATATATATATATATATATATATATATATATATATATATATATATATATATATATATATATATATATATATATATATATATATATATATATATATATATATATATATACAGGTAGTCCTTGACTTGAGACCACAACTGAGCCCAAAATTTCCACTGCTAAGCAAGACAGTTGCTAAGTGAGTTTTGGCCCATTTTATGACCTTTTTTGCCACAGTTGTTAAGCAAGTCACTGCAGTTGTTAAGTGAATCACATGGTTGTAAAGTGAATCCACCTTCCCCCATTGACTTTGCTTATTGGAAGCTAGCTGGGAAGGTTACCTGAACCTGGGACATGTGCTGCAACAGTCATAAGCCTGATCATTATTTCTGAGGCTATAACGTTAAATTTGTAAACAACAACGGGTAACTTCCCTATACTAAAATTACTTTTAATGCAGGGGATCTACTTATATATTTGCTTTGTTGTTTTTTCTGCATTAAGAAAACAGACTTTGAATCATACATCAATATTTAATTTCACTTTTTTTTTTTTGCTTACAGAATAACAAGATGCTGAAAGTCCTATAGTTATCGTGGCTATGTGACCTGCTTTAAAAGAACTATAAACTACAGGACTCACTATATTGCTGCAATTTGAAAAACGATGTACTATTTTTGTATGCTTGTCTAGTTCTATTTTTGTATCATTCAAGCCATTTAATCTACTTTCCATTACATTGTTCTGTCACAGCCATAAATTCCAACCTGAAGATAATAGACACATATCTCATATGACAATCTTCATAGCAGCTTCTACTGATCTATTATGTCGCTGAAGCATTACAACTTTCCAGTTCTGAAAAGTAAATTTAAATCCTTCTTTAAGATATGTATTTGTTAGGAATTTATTTTCAAGAACTGTTGTCATTCTATTCACCATTGATCCATATCCTTATTTCTGAGTCAGAAACTTCAAGTACTGTACAAGTGCAAATTGGGAGAGAATTTTAATGCAGATCTCATATTGGAACAGTAAATTTATTTCAGAAAGTTCTGTACAGTACTTGAATGAGCATTAAGTTCTATAGCTAGATGTGCATTATGTTTTAAGTCCTGGTGCAATTACGTAGAAGAGTCTTCTGTTCTTGGTATCAGTCTTGTACTCAGGAAAACTTTTCAGAAACATATGAAGAGATTTTATTTTTGTAAAAGGTTGCAGAAACACCACCACCACCACCCATCAAATTAGAACATTTTTTAAAGTTGAGAAATGATATTTCTGAATGAGAAATGATGATGAACCAGTGAGAAATTTAACTGGTTCCATCTCTCCATATATTATAGGAATCAGTTAGGGATTTTTTTCCCCACGCGTAGGTAGCATGGGTATGAGGGTTGTTATATCAATCATAATTGGAGCCCTAACAATATCAGTATCCCTTAGTATCAGGAAATATTTACTTTTTCAGACCTGAATGTTCAGTTTCTGCTGGTCTTGTACTGTGAATCTAACTGTAGATTTTGTTGTTGTTAGTTGCGAAGTCATGTCCGACCCATCACAACCCCATGGACAATGTTCCTCCAGGCCTTCCTGTCCTCTACCATCTTCTGGAGTCCATTTAAACTCATGCCTACTGCTTCAGTGACTCCATCCAGCCACCTCATTCTCTGTCGTCCCCTTCTTCTATTGCCCTCAATCTTTCCCAGCATTAGGCTCTTCTCCAATGAGTCCTTCCTTCTCATTAGGTGGCCAAAGTATTTGAGTTTCAACTGTAGATTACCCACACATAATCAACTATGGCAAGTTCTTAAAGAGATGGGAGTACCAGACCATCTTATTTGTCTCTTGAGAAACCTATATGTGGGTCAAGAAGCAACAGTGAGAACTGGACACGGAACCACTGATTGGTTCAAAATTGGGAAAGGAGTCCAGCAAGGCTGTATACTGTCACCCTGCCTGTTTAACTTATATACAGAGCACATCATGAGAAAGGCAGGGCTAGATGAATTAAAAGTAGGAATTAAGATTGCCGGGAGAAATATCAACAACCTAAGATATGCAGATGATACCACTCTAATGGCAGAAAGTGAAGAGGAACTAAAGAGCCTCTTGTTGTGGGTGAAGATGGAGAGAGCACAAATTGGCTTGAAACTTAACATTAAGAAAACCAATATCATGGAATCCAGCCCTCTCAATTCCTGGCAAATAGATGGGGAAGAAATGGAGGTAGTGACAGATTTTATTTTCCTGGGCTCCAAGATCACCGCAGATGGGGACTGCAGCCAAGAAATTAAAAGACGCTTGCTCCTGGGAAGGAAAGCCATGGCAAATCTAGACATCACACTAAAAAGCAGAGACGTCACCCTGTCAACAAAAGTGCATATAGTCAAGGCTATGGTCTTCCCAGTTGCAATGTATGGCTGTGAAAGTTGGACCGTAAGAAAGGCTGAGCACCAAAGAATTGAGGCCTTTGAACTATGGTATTGGAGAAGACTCCTGTTTGTCCCTTGGACTGCACGGTGATCAAACTGGTCAGTCCTAGAGGAGATCAACCCTGACTGCTCTTTAGAAGGCCAGATCCTGAAGTTGAAACTCAAATACTTTGGCTACCTAATGAGAAGGAAGGACTCACTGGAGAAGAGCCTGATGCTGGGAAAGGTTGAGGGCAAGAGAAGAAGGGGATGACAGAGAATGAGGTGGCTGGATGGAGTCACTGAAGCAGTAGGCGTTAGCCTAAATGGACTCCAGAAGATGGTAGAGGACAGGAAGGCCTGGAGGAATGTTGTCCATGGGGTCGCGATGTGTCGGACACAACTTCACAACTAACAACAACACAACAACAAATAATACTGTAGTAATAATCAATAACAGAACAGTAATATTTGTACAGGAAATATTCTACCTTACAACACATCTGTTACCATAAGCTCCAATGTACAGAACCTCTTTCTTTCATCAATCCTTTGAAAGAAAGTTACAGATTGCACTGAAATAGTTACAGTTACAGTCTTTGACCTTAAACCATTATAAGTAATGGAAACTGAAAACTCAGCAAGCTAAAGTGGACATATTCTATTGGAATTTGTCCTTGAGACGATGAATTGAAATGAAGGACTATGGTTCAATTAGTCATCCTTTTCTGAAACTGCAATTCATGTGTCAATAAGGTTTTCAAAAAGCTTTTGTCTACATTGCTCAAAATAAATGGTGAAGTATTAGTTGTGAAAACATAAAACGAGTTATCAGTTACTTTATTTGCAATTTTCCAAATTGTTTTCCTTCCTTTCTAAGACTCCAGTAAAAATCAAATAAAACATAAGAAAAAAATGAAGAGTTTTGAAAGCTACAATGCTTTTTTTTTCCTTAAAAGGGCTAGAATGAACTAGCATTGTTAAAAAAAATACTAGAGCACAATATGGATAGTTTTTCATTTCCTGGAGACATACATAGTGCTAATTTCATACTTCAAGGAAGACTATGGCAAGATGTCAATTGATGAACTCAAGGGCAAAAATATAGACTGCTTAACTTTCTGCAGAATAAAAACAAGACTCAAATGTGTATTAGTACTCCAGCAAATTTTTTTCATTTATATTACATTTTATTTTATAATAATTATGGTTATTGAAATTGGACTTTTGAAATACAAAAAAATCAACACAAATACATCAACAGTTATGTTTGATCTTGAATGGGATTGCACTGTCCCCTTCAATGGAGATATGCACTCTATATCAGATCCAAATAATCAATCTGAAACTTGGAGTTACTTCTAAGTAGCTTCTTTATTCTTGTTCTCCCATAGACCGAAATCTTGTCAGACTAATGCAACTATCTGCATAACTATTAGATATATTCTGGTATTGCTAGGGGAGCTTTGCCTTCATCTGTTTCCTGCATGCCAAAGATTCAAATCTCTGCTGCCTCTTGGCTCCCTTGGGAAAAAAAATCTCCCTGCTGTGACCCTGCCCTTCTACATCTATTAGTCTTCTTAAGTCCTTTTGCTGAATGCTGATGAGATATGTTGTCTTCTGGATTTGCCATTTTGTTCTTTTTCTCCTGTTATAATTTGGGAGGGTTTTTTTTATCCTTATTATATTGTTTTTATTCTATTCATTGTATTGTGAGTAGCACAAAATTGAAATAAATAAATCTGGTAGCACAAAATTGAAATAAATAAATGACAACCACAAACACACATACACAAACACACACAGAGTGTATGTGTGTCTGTCTGTCTCTCTCTGTGTGTATGTATATGTATAGTGTGAAAGGAAAAAATATATTAACAATTCTTTCTGTATAAATCAAATATATTTCTTTGATAGTCAATTAACATAAAGGCTGGTGTCTGCTGAGAAATACTTAGTAAAAGAAAGAAGTGTGACCTTCGCAGTAGATGGTGAAAGATTGTGGTCAGTACACATTTCCTCATGTAAACAGAACAAGGAACAAGAAAATAAGAGGATTCAGGAACTGAGCCTTGTTCACAGATACAATGACACATGTAGAACGGTAGTGAGGAAAGTAGTGGTTAGAGCAAGGACAAAGAAGAACAGAAAACTGGCTTGGTAGCCAGGGCAACAGAGCAAGAATAAGAAACTAACCAGTGGTCAGTTCCAGGAATAGAGAGCTGACCCGGAAGTCAGTCCTGAGAAAGGGAAGGAGCAGGACTGGGCATACTGTTAAGTTATAAAGCCTGCCTCAAAGATTTGGAGGTTGCTATTTGGCTCAGCCGTCACACTTAATGACTGCTTGCCCATCTAGCCCTTATTGCAATAAGTTGTTGAAATGTAAGTACTGAATACGTGTGTCAAATTTAAATAAAATTCTGGATCCTAAAGTGAGAATAGTGTTGTGTGTTGTCTCTTGTTTCTCTTTAACAAGTTTTTCCCCTGACAATATGTATATGTATTTGTCTGTGTGTGTATATGTGTGTGTGTGTGTGTTAGGCCTTTTTAAAACTGCAAGGACCACAGCAGAATATGCCTTCCGTCCACTATCACTTCCCAATCTCTTCTATGCCATTCTTTCCCCTATTTTGTTTGTTTGGGACATCACTGGCCCAGCATCAAGTATATAAGGGAAAAGCCAAATAATGAAATACGTGTACATTGGTGTTTTAATCATTACTTAAATCAATAAAAAAATACTGATCAATAATTTTAAATATTGAACTTTGAATGAGTATGTATGTGTGGCCTGAGGAAATTGCTTCCTGGTCCAAAAGATCCTTGATTCTATAAATTTTGTGAAATATACAATGAGCCATTTTAATAAAAATAAACAGGAAGTGCAAGAACCCATCTAAAACACATGCCTCTTTTATGTTAGAAGGTTCTTTAAGTAAATGACTTTTTCTAAAGTAAAATTTTCATAATTCTAGGTAGATTAAAATAATAATAATAATAATAATAATAATAATAATAATAATAATAATAATAATAATAATAATAATAATAATAATAATAACAACAACTAATATAAATATTCCTTTCGGTTTGCTTGTAATATGCACATTTTTCTTTTTAAAATGTAGCTGTATTGCATTAACATTATGTTATTAAACTTTTTAGTTATTTTTTTTAAAGAAATCATATACTGAAGGGGTTTTTTTTAGAAAATTATATGCTGAAATATCTTTCACTACTGATTAAGGTATATCCACATTTTCCCACTTAATTCTAACTTTAGTCTTCAAACTGATATAATCTTGTGTTATAAGAGTCTCATTATTTTTGTAGTACGTTCATTCACTTCATAAACTAAATGTACTCAACATTTATATTGTTTTATGTATTTTTGAGATTTCTATCCAAACATCCTCAAAAGGAGTTCATGACAGCATTTTAACACATGAGTTAAGGAAGTCCAAGTATAAACAGTAATTTGCTGTAGCCATTTATTGGAATTCTGGGGTGAATAATCTTCTTAAAGCAATTGTGAACATAGCAAACTATGTTAAACTGAGCACATTTGCCTAACTAGTTCCACAATTATAATTCCACCCGTAGATCTGTGAGGACTGTGAGAATTCTCCATGTGATTAGTGGTATTGGTAGCAAAATATGTATTTGGAAATGTGTGCTCAAAATCTTAATAAACCAAATAACTGGTCATATCTTTTCACAAGTTGAACACATTATCTAGCTCGTGTTACTTATTAACAAATCAATAGCAACAAAAAGTGGAGGAATTGCAGATAAGTCCTTAAGATTAGACAATTCTGTGGATTGCTTCCATTTGTGTCATGGTCTGCAAAAAGTGAAGCTGCTTGAGAAAAATACTTTCAATGGATGTCAGGACTTCCCAGGAAGCTTATTCTAACTTCCTAATGTTCCAACCCTTTAAAAAAAGTCTAGAAATGGTGTTTTACATAAATATTGCTTCAGATTACCTGCAAAAATAATTTTAGAAAGGTAGCAATCATTGTCACATAGTTATTTATTCATTTAGCACTTAGACTTATATACCACTTCACAGTGCTTTACAGTCCTTTTTAAAAGGCTTACAAAGTCAGCCTATTGCCCCCAACAATCTGGGTTCTCATTTTACCAACCTCAGAAGGATGGAAGGCTGAGTCAACCTTGAACCAGTGAGAAATGAACTGCCGAACTGTTGGCAATCAGCAGTCAGCAGAATTATCTGCAATATTGCATTCTAACCACTGCATCACCACAGCTCTTGATGGAAATGTTATAATATACTGAATTTCAGCACTGCAACAGTGTGGCAGAAATGAAGGAAGCATTCTCGGGGGAAAAAATTAAAATTTTAGGAAGACTACAGTATTTGTTCAAACAAAGCTAATGGCATGTTGATTTGCGTTCTTGGCTTTTTTAAACAAACTGCTAGAACAGCTCAGATTCAAGTATCAAAAGCAGATGGACAAGCTCAGTAATATTTCCCAGCTCTGAGTAGTAAAATCCATTGTCAAAGAAATTCAAGTAAAGAAGCATATGAACAGATTGCTGCACAATCATTGTTGTGACTCTTTGTCTGGGTTTCTGGTGAATAAATGTCCTAAAACTAAACAAAATTCATTATAGACATATTTCATATCTCTGCCTTTTAAACTTCATGAAATATTTTATCTTAAGTTAATTCACCTGTAGATAGATGACAGATTAGATGGATGGATAGATAGATAGATAGATAGATAGATAGATAGATAGATAGATAGATAGATAGATAGATAGATAGATAGATAGACAGACAGACAGACAGACAGACAGACAGACAGACAGACAGACACATACTGTGGAGTCCTTGGTGCTCTCTGAGCTTGGTTGTTGTTGTTGTTTTGTGGACATTTCACTACCAGCATCAACAGTGACAGAAGGGAGTGCCTGCCAAAACATCCTATGTAAACTAAAAGATCCAGCAGGTCCAAACAACAACAACCAGGAATCATATACAACATACAGGGTAAAATCTGTGACAGCCACTATGTAAGACAAATAGGCAGAACACATTCATGACCACCAACTAGCACTCAGAAGATATGAGAGAAACTCCTTAATTTCACAATACATGGACAGGCTTAACCATAGTTTCAACTGGGAAGCTATGACAATTGGGCTTCTAGACTAAGCCAAGTCCAAAAAATTAGCAGTCAGACAAATCAGCCATCAATAGATTCATAGACATAAACATCATCTATATACCATTCAAAAGAGACAATGAAAAAGCCAAAAAGGAATCAGAAAGACTAAAATACCTCCCCATCAGCAATAAACACCGGGATAGCAGAAATTAATACCACAATTACACTAGACCAATAATCAAGAGGTAAACAATGTCTCAGTCAATGAACTACCAACTCTGACAAGCTAATAGTAAACAGCCTATTCAAGAACCACCAAAAACACTTCCGCCAACACTGATAGCACAAACCACTAGTATATAAATACAGAACAAACTCCATTCCCTTCTAGCAATGATGTGCTACTTTGGTAATGAATCATGTACAAGAAAATAACCAACCTCAAAGAGCACTATAGGTCAACTCTGAGGTCAAATACTCTGTCCTATCAAGAGAGAGAAAGAGAGAGAGAGGAGATTAGATAGATAGATAGATAGATAGATAGATAGATAGATAGATAGATAGATAGACAGACAGACAGACAGACAGACAGACAGACAGACAGACAGACAGACAGACAGACAGACAGACAGATAGATAGACATACATACATACAGACAGACAGACAGACAGATAGATAATATTCATGGGCATGTAAGTTAAATATTAAGAATTTACCTATATCACTTGTTTTTTAAATAAACTTTTGTGTAGAACCTCTGAAAAAAATAAAGTTACTGGGTTTTGTGAAAGATAAGATGCTTTAGCTTCAGTGATTCCAATTCACAGCTTTTATTCAATCTCTAAACTTTGTCAGTAGTTCAGTTCCATATTTGACAAGGGCTTATTTGTGGAGTCATATAAATACAACATATTTTTAATGGTGGACAGCATCCCATCACCGTATTTACTCATAGGTAATACAAACAAATTATTACAATACTTCATTTTCAGAATTAATGGGAAGATTTATTTAGATGAACAGAAGAACCATCATTGTCTTTTTTTGGGGGGGCATAATATAATGCCTTTCTAAAATACTCCTTTTTAGACAATGGTGAATTCTAAAGAAAAGTCTAACTATTCATCAATTAATCCAAATTGAAGCAGTAAAGAACACTCTACTACCTAAAATACAAAATAACTTTATTTTTGCATGATTAATTGCTTCCTATAGCCCCAATATAGGCATAACATCAAATAAAATATGCACACTATAACCCATGGATTTATTTAAGAGCATTTAATTTAGCTATAGCATTCAGAGTGATTTGGAATGATAAACATGGTAGAATCTCTAGATGTTTTCCTAAACTCAACACTTGCCAGAATCTGCCTTCTGATTTCTGAACAAGTGATACAAACTAGAAGGATAGTGCAAATTAATAAATTAAATAGTCATTCTGAAAATAAATCTTCACACTAAGAACACAAATCTAGGTTGTGTGCAATGCAGTTATAAATACAGCTTTCTGGTTTATGTGTTTCATTTTGTCTTCACAATTATTCTCATTGTTTTGAGATTCCTGCATTGTAACCTCAAGCAAATAATCAAATACCATACTCTGTTTATTGCTGAATTCTTAGAGGGACAAGTTATTTGTATAATTAAAAATAGCACATTTATATATTACCTTCTTGTTCTGTTTCTCTCATTGCTGTAAAATATCTTGTTGCATAGATCCATGTACAGATGCGAACTGACAACCTTCAGTGACTATAATAATGAATCTCACAGTACTAAATATTAGCAATATTACAAATGGCAGTTGTTGTTTGAAAACTACCCAAAGGTAATTTAATTAGTATACTGTATTGTACAACAGGTCAGTAATCTCTGCAGAACATTTAAAAGCTCAAGGCATGCAAAATGAAGATAAGCATGCCTTTTCTAATGAGTTCAGATTTCTAACAACATCTAGCCAATGTATTGATGTGTGCATTTAATTAAACTCAGAAATGATAAGTGGTTAATGAATTTTTGTTGATGTTCTTGCTGCCCACTTTTGTTATTTTGGTAACCAATCATACATATAAGGTGAGAAAAAAGGTTTCATTTCTGATTGTGTGAAAGGCAACAACCACGCCTGAAATTGAGCTGCTTAAGGTAATGAAAACAGCTACACTAATGTCAAAATAAAAGGAATTTGTCACTTGTTTAATCAATTATATCAGGTGAAATAATGGTCAAAGAAAAAACACAAGCCAAACAGCACCACCAGATGGATTTGTAACTGGTTGACTGGCTATACTCAGTGTGTGGTCCTCAATGGAACTGCATCCTCATGGAGGGAAGTGTGTAGTGAAGTAGCCCAGGGCTCTGTTCTGGGCCCAGGGCTCTTCAACATCTTCATCAATGATTTGGATGGGGGAACTCATCAAATTTACAGACAACACCAAGCTGGTAGGCATAGCCAACACTCCAGAAGATAGGCTTAAGATACAGAAGGATCTTGACAGACTTGAACATTGGGCATTATCTAACAAAATGAATTTCAATGGTGAAAAAGTAAGGTTCTACATTTAGGCAAGAAAAACCAAATGCACAGGTATAGTAGGTGGTACCTTGCTCAATAGTAGCAACTGTGAGAGGGATCTCGGAGTCCTAATGCACAATTAGTTCAATATGAGCCAGCAGTGTGCTGCAGCTGCCAAAAAAGCCAACACAGTGCTAGGCTGCATTAACAGAGGGATAGAATCAAGATCATGAGAAGTATTAATACCACTTTACAATGCCTTGGTAAGGCCACACTTGGAATACTGCATCCAGTTTTGGACACCATGTTGTAAAAAAGATGTTGAGATGATCAGGGGACTGGAGGCTAAAACATATAAAGAACAGTTGCTGGAATTGGGTATGTCTAGTTTAATGAAGAGAAGGATGAGGGGTGACATGATAACAGTGTTCCAATATCTCAGGGTCTGCCAATAGAAGAGGGAATCAAGCTATTCTCCAAAGCACCTGAAGGCAGGACAAGAAGCAATGGATGGAAACTAACCAAAGAGAGAAGCAACCTAGAACGAAGCAGAAATTTCCTGACAGATAGAACAATTAATCAGTGGAACAACCTGCCTCCAGAAGCTGTGAATACTCCAACACTGGAAGTTTTTAAGAAGAGACTGGACAGCCATTTGTCTGAAATGGTATAAGGTTTCCTGCCTGAGCAGGGGGTTGGACTAGATGACCTCCAACTTTTATTATTATTGATCATCGCACAGTCAGCCAGATGTTCATACTGGATTTGGCTTTTTTGTCTACCCATCGAGTCCTTACCAAGGACCTGGGATAGGCAAATGTGGATGTTTGATGGCATTACAGATATCGTCGCAGGATGGAAGCAGTTCCTAGCAAGGCCGCAATTGACTAATGGTGAATTTGTTAATGCCAATGGTGTTCAAGTGGTGCTCCAGTTGTTTTGGGATTGCACCCAAGGTGCCTAATACTATTGGTAGTACCCTTGCTTGCCTTTGCCACAGTCTTTCTATTTCTATTTGTAGGTCTTTGTATTTTGCTATCTTCTCCAGTTCTTTCTCGTCTATTCTGCTGTCTCCAGGCACTGCCACATCCACTATCCAGACTTTTTTGTCTTTCTTATCGACAATTGTTAAGTCTGGGGTGTTATGTTGCAGGTACTTGTCTGTTTGAATTCTGAAGTCCCAGAGCAGTTTAACTTTATCATTTTCTATGACTTTATTTATTATTATTATTATTATATAAAACTTTTATTCATAAAACATGAAACTCAGTCAACTGAACACTCAAACTGACTGACACTAATGGTTGAAACGGGTTGCTACCAGCATCCTAGGTATCAACCAGGTATCTCCTTAAAATGTAAAATGTTCCGAGTAGCGCAGTTTTTTGTAGCTTTGCTGGAGTTATTGCAGGAAGCTACAATTTCTTGATGTATTTTGCAGCTTTTGGACATAGTTCCCAGTGCCCCGATGACAATGGGTATCACTGTTACACGTTTCATCCATAATTTTGCAGTTTTGATGGCCAGGTCGCGGTATTTCATAACTTTTTCCAGTTCTTTTTCTTTGACTCTGGCATCTCCTGGTACAGCGATATCAATCAACTGTATGCTTCGGTTCTCTATGACTGCAATATCTGGCATGTTGTGTTCCAAATGGCGATCTGTCTGTATTCAGAAGTCCTACAAGATCTTCACCCTCTCATTCTCGACAACTTTTTCCACCCTATGTTCCCACGACTTTTCAGACACAGGCAATTATTATTATTATTATTATTATTATTATTATTATTATTATTATTATTATTGTTGTTGTTGTTGTTGTTGTTGTTGTTGTTGTTGTTGTTGTTGTTGTTAGACAGCCATTTGTCTGAAATGGTATAGGTTTTCCTGCCTCAGCAGGGGGTTGGACTAGATGACCTCCAAGGTCCCTTCCAACAACAACTTCTTCTTCTTCTTCTTCTTCTTCTTCTTCTTCTTCTTCTTCTTCTTCTTCTTCTTCTTCTTCTTCTTCTTCTTCTTCTTCTTCTTCTTCTTCTTCTTCTTCTTATTGTTATTGTTATTCTATTACATTTTTTGTGGGAAAGGAGAGATAAATTCAAAGCTCTTGAATTTTTGAAGTTCATGAAACTTCATAGTGGCTGGATATGTGGACATTTCCTGATATCCTACAAGAAAGTGTTTGTTTGTGTGTGTGTTTTAAAGCAAATAGACATCCAGGTCTATGTAATTGTTACCATTTCAAGTTCAGGACAAATGTGACATCACTTATTCATGTTATCCAAAGTAAGAAATATCTTGTAAGTAGCTCAACTGGACACAGAAGGAAATAATGTTTAGAATTTGAGAGGCAGATTAAATTGGAAGCTAACAGCTTTCTGTGAAATTTTTACAGCTTACTTCACATTTTATTTTATTTTATGTAATTGAAAATGGAAAATTGCTTTATAGTGCCAATTTGGACATGAGTACCTCACTTAAGAGCTTGGATAACTATAAATTTCTGTAACTGTGATAGGAAAAAGAAGTGGATTTTGTAATTATATAATTGCTTAGGGACTTCAGTCTGGCATTTATCATCCCTTTTATAATAAAGGTGCATAAAATTAATAGATAATGGAAAGACTGGCAAAAAAGGCAATTAGTGTAAGCCTATCTGAAGAATCTACTCCTCAATTATTTACTTTCCTAGACAGATCAGACATGCATTCATTATCCTTTCTTCTTTTAATGTTTCCATAAATTCAACAGGCTATCAACAGATAACAGCATAAGAAATAAGCCCTCTGTATTTCTGAAGGGTTTACTAAAGATAAGAACATACAGGAATGCAGCCTGATAATCTGCTTCACAAAATACTCCAGATATTAGTCCTACTTTCATCTGGTACCACATAACATGTCTGTCTAAAATTTTCTGAAAAAATTAATAACATTAATCCTTATGCTCCATTCAGAACTAAATGCTGAAGATTGGCTTAAATTCTTATAAAAATTATCAGTGAATCCAAAACATAATGCAGTGCACAAAACAAATACCCAAAGAAAAGATTGGATCTTCCTTATTCATACTCTGTTCATTGTAGCACATATACCATGAAAGCTAAAATGTCCATACAAAATATAACATGGATTAAAGCATCTCAATCAACCATGTACTATATTTTCCTCCAGCATGGTGTCTGGTCTTGGGTTGTTTTAAACTGTGGCACGGTGCTCAAGATGAACTTTTTAATAATTTTGTTGTAATTGTTTTACATATTGTGCTGTGGGATATATTCTTATTAATTTTCTTTTCTTTTAATTAAAGCTTCTTCCTCTGAGGTCCTTTGGGAAGAAGAATGATATAAAAATAAAACAAAACAAATTGATGAAAATAACATAATTGTCTAACTTATTCAACCAAATTGTTGTCACAGACAGGTCTTGGCTATGAAACAGGGAATAAAATCCCAAAGCTAGTCACTTATCCAAGAACTGGAATGTTTATGATTAGTAAGCAGTGGTCCACAATGTCTCTTTTGTTGTTCAGACTAAAGAAAAGAGTGTGATGAGGCATGACATGCTTCAGTATGTTCAGTATTCAAATGGCTTTTTCTATTCTGTCTGGCTCCTTGCAAACCCCACCTACTTTGGATAGATCACAGCAGAAATGCATTGTCCCCGATCACTACCTGAACAATTTATTATCTCAGTCCAAGAGCTGGTATTCTTTCCTTCATAACATTTGACAAGCTCTTTCATTGATGATCTTCATCAGACAACTGAAAATGCTTCTCCAGTGCTTTAGGATGGCCAAATAAAATAAGAAATACACCCACACAGTCACACAGAATCACACAGACTAATTCTATTTGTTTTGCATTTCAAGTTACAGATTGGGCTGAAGAATTAAGACAATTAAATGGGAGAAAAGAATTCGCTTTTCATAAATCCTTTTCTGGTGATCACTAGATTTTTTGCAGACTATTAGTATAAAGTCTGCAAAAATCTAATGACTTTTTCCCCCAATAAACTTTTATAAGTAGGTTCCAGAAAACATGCCTAAATATAGCATTTTGTATATAGTGCTGTGCTTTGATAATTTATCAACACATTTACATGCTGGCTTCAAACATGATCTGACTACGTACAAGGAGATTCTCAGTTTGGAAAGAAACGTTTGGTGTTTGAAATCATATAGCCTCTTGCGAGAAGAGAAGGTTGTTCAAAACTGGTTT
Organism: Vipera berus; assembly: GCF_964194415.1. Lineage (NCBI taxonomy): Eukaryota > Metazoa > Chordata > Lepidosauria > Squamata > Viperidae > Vipera > Vipera berus. The sequence continues at coordinate 48,553,704 of NC_138206.1, read as the reverse complement.
CAATATACTCAGTTACGGACCAGGTGGAAAGAAGACCAGAAAAATGGATTTACAATGACTGATGAAAATTTGATAAAGCAAATTAGGAATCAGGGACCAGCACATATCAAACGGATATATCTTGCATTGATAGAGATTGACTCAGAAACAGAGCTTGTTAAGGATTGTATGATAAAATGGGCCCAAAATATCCAGGAAGTCATCACAATGGACACGTGGGAAAAGATTTGGGTGAGGAACGTAAAATTTACACAAGCTCAAAATTTAAGAGAGAATTTTTACAAAATGTTTTATAGATGGCATTTAGATCCTAAAAAGCTTGCAAGTATGTATCCGAATTACCAGCCTAAATGTTGGAGGTGCGGTGATGAAGACGCAACATATTTTCACATATGGTGGACTTGTAAAAAGGTTAAGGCTTTTTGGATAAAAGTCTGGTGGAACATGCAGAAGATTTTTAAACAGAGGTTAAAGTTTTGTCCGCAATTCTTTTTGTTGGGAATAATTACAGATGCTACAGTTGTGGACACCAAGTTGATGTTGAATTTAATTACGGCGGCAAGACTTTTGATAGGCCAATATTGGAAGAAAGAGGAATTGCCGACCATAGAGGAGTGGACTTTAAAGGTTTCCGACCTGGCAGAGATGGCGAAGATTTCGGCCTATTTGAAAGATCATTCGCAAGAACGCTATATTATGGAATAGAGAAAATGGATTGATTTTATCCAGAACAAGTATAGGGTTAAGAAGTTTTATGTAGCATTTGAATAAGTCTTCTTTCGTTTTTTTTCCTTTTCTTATCTTAGTTTCTTTTTATACATATTTAATATTATTATTATTTGTTTTATCCTATATAAGCTAGAGAGTGATGGATTTTAGAGTTTATAATTGTTAGTATATGATTGTTTATGATTGCTTTTTATACATATACCTTGTATTTAGCTCTGGGAAGTCGGGGGGGAGGGGGGGAAGGGCTTAGGGGGGAGGGGGGGAGGTAGGGAGGGGGGAGGAGGGAGGGGGAAGGGGGGACTCTTAAAGGAAAATTGTATTTTTAAAACTTTTCAATAAAAAAAAAGATAATTTATCAACACATTATACTAGAATTCACGTAGGAACATAGAAGGATAGATATGATAAACATGCATTCAGCCATAACCTCTTTTCCTTTTTTCTTCAGCCATAACTTATATTATGTCTTTACTTATCCATGAAGGCACCCAATCATTAGTTTGTATTTAATTTGCTGGTTGTATTCTGATAGAATTAAATTATATTATTACAAGAAAACTTCTCCCATGGAAAATGAAGTTGAAAGGGAGAAAAACAGCAACAACCCAGGGCAATTCTGTGAAGGAGATGCCTGGAAAAGAAGAATTTTGGAAATAGAGATAGTAGCTGCCGGTAAAAATGGCTAACATGAACTGCAAGAGTGTCAACTGAAGATAGATTGCTATTTGCAGTCCAGAAAAAGTAAGATTAGAGATACCAAAATGAATTGGGCAATGTCTGAACTACTGAAAGCTCATTGTTCATGAGTGGTCCGATGTCCTTGAAGAGTGTGAGGGGACAATCTAGACAAAAGTGCTGTAGGAGATAACTATTGTGTTGAGGCAGGCATAAAAGTGGGCCTACAAAGCTGAATTCAAAACAACCATAGAGGATAAGAAGAGCAAACATTTTACCTGTCAGGAGATCACCACCTAAGGCAAGACAGTTTCCAGTTTGTTTGACTTTTGCCAATATCTTAATGTCTATTCTGAATTTTCCACTGGGAGCCATTTATATAAAAATTAAACCTTGCAAGAATTTTCATTTTAGCAGCTACAATTATATAAGATAATTAAATATTTTAAACCAATTTTTATTTTCTTTAATTTTCCCACAGTTGTCCTGTATATAATTATTAATATTTTCTTAGTATTTTGGTAATATTAAAGCTTTATATGCTATAGAAAGAATATCTGATGTGATTTGTAAAAAATAACTCTTAATCCTGACATATCTGACTTCTTAATATTAGCTCTGTTGGAGGTAGAGAAGATGAGAGGACATTTGAGACATGTTATCTGCAAATAAGTGTAGAAGTCTTGACATGTAATTGTATCCCATAAATCTGATCATCAATGTGCTATTCACTATACTTAAATACTGTAGCTAGATTGAATAACAGGCAGTATTTCTTACTACCTTTGAAATCATAATAGAATTTGAATCATAACTATTGAGTCTTGTATGAACTTTAATTGGTCTATAATAGTGATAAATCATTTTATAAAAGCTACCTTGAAATTGTTTCTTCAACACTTGCTTTAAAAATTGTAATTTCAAAGAATCAAAAACTTTGTCTGCAAGGATCATATGGATAATTAAAATGCATTAGTCTTTCTTGCTAATTTGTATAATGCTTAGTACAATAGTTTTATAATTTATTTAGTGACAGTCTTGACTTCTGGTGACTGCCTGAACTAGTTGCTTCACTTTTCCTGGCAGTTTTCTTGGTGGCTTTATAAATTTGATTGAGTGATTGATAATATGATATTAAGGGATCAAGCTAGAAACTGGGAGACTGTGAATTCTAGTCCCATTTTAGACATGGCATCAGCCCAAATCAGTATAAAATCACGTCACGCAAACACATTTCTGCATGAAATTTGTCTTTTGAAAAGATGTTTTTAAAATCTTATTCATCCAGTTTATATATTTTCCTCTTAATCATGTCTTTGTAGTATTTTACCTTATCCAACCTTTTCAAAACAGGTGGAAATCAACAGAAAAATGTTCCATATTCTAAGGAAATGCTTCTGTTGGACTCATCTGCTAATGTAAATGTCATTGGTATGTAGACTGGAAAAAGGGCACCATCCTGTCATTTATTTCACTTTGTAAATTGCCTTAGCCAAGTCTTATAAAATGTGCAGGAACAGACTTAAAAATCATATGGATATTTTTGTTATCAGCTAAGTTCAGTTATGTCTGTCAGGTACTAGACTCTGTTAGATGTGGCAGCAATATATCTCAGATCAAACTTTCATAGGTGTATGATAACAAGACCTGCAATATGATACTAAAAAATTCCTTCCATTTCCTTTCCATTTTGAAAAAAAAAATTCACATAGCATTTCTGTGATAAAGAAAGCAGCTTACGCATCTGTGAACCATTTCATACTCTTATCTCATTTTTGTAGCAGGACAAAGTCAGTAATAATTCATATACTTTGCCTGCCAAGAACTCAGATAACTGCATCAGTGCCTGCAGAAGAAACCTGAATTCTCCAAACCAATTTTCAACTCATAACTCTGAGTTTCTGTTGAACTGAGTGTGTTTGGCAACTAATATAAATACAAATATCTAAGCTAAACATCCCAAATTCTATATGATGAATTAAAAAGTTGATTTTTCATGTCAATTGAAAATGCTTCTGAGAAGAGAAAATAAAATGCCTCATTTGGGCACTCTCAATAAATCCATACAATTACTCAGAATTCAACAAGGTTATAGTCCAGTCCATACTTCTACATCATAGTTTAGCGTGATGACAGTTATCTATATAAACTGGAAAACTAAAGAATTTCATCTTCTTTTTTTTCTTCTAGAATGGATGCATGTAACATTATTGAGATTTTAAAATTAAACATAGCTTCTTATGTGTGCCTACATCTCTACCTTCTAATATTTAAAGGCTATTTCAGCCATAAAACTCTGGGTAAAGGACGTCTAGGTAGAAATGAACACAAATCGCAGATTAAATTAAAACGCCACAACACAATCACACTAAATTGAATGCCATCAAGCAATTTAGGTCCAAAGCATTATAGAATGTCTAACAAGTTTGTTAATTGGGTTAAGTCTCTTTTGCTGATAGAAACCAGCTTCAAAGCAGTTATGTTCCAAAAAAATCTTGGGTCTCAAATGGATTGCCCATAGGCACCATGAGATCCTCCCATGGTACCAGTGGACTATTCCCAAAAACAAAATTGGAAGCTAGCATGTGACAAAGCAAAGCACAAGCCTCAAGGAATCTGTACTCTTACCAAAGCTTCTCAACCCTCTGTAGGCAACAGAGGCATTCTGAGGAAATAAATGCTTAGTGATTGCTTTCAACTGCTTTGCTTGGAACTATAGTCATCTTCCCTAGAGAGGAAGGGAAGCAGCAGTAAACCGAAGTAACAGACTGCATCCTTAAAGGCTAGAGGGCTTAGCAGAGAAACAACTAAGCTGTTTTCTTTCTGTTAAATAGATAGATTGTGCTTTGACATTGTTTCTAAGGATGCCTGCAATATTATTTTCAAAACTGCAAATGTGTTTTTTAAGCATCCCTCCCTAGAAAGAAACACTAACAAGCCACAATTAAATCATTAATCATAGATTATTATGTGGATGTTATTTTTGCTTATGGTTAATCAAAATCAAAAGCACCATAGAAGCACTTCATATTTATTCTGGATAACCTGAAAGGAAGAAACATGTAAATCCATGGCTTATTATGGCTTATACATATGGACTTGCTAGTGTATGTTTTTATACAGTATGTTGGGTCTGTGGTGCTGTCTGAGCTCAGTTGTTTTCTTACAGACATTTCATTATCAAATTAGGTATCATCATTAGTGCTAATAGGGAGTGTGGTTTGCTCTCATTATATATACCAGGTACTAGTGGCTTGCCCTGTCAGTATTGGCAGGAGTGGCCTTTTATTGGACTGTTGTTACTGTTACCTTGTTTTGCAGTTCCTTGATTTATTGTTTGCTTCTTGATTGTAGGTCTAATGTTAATCTTGGTGTTAACCTGTGCTCATCTGGATGTTGATTGCTGGTGAGGAGGTGTTTTAGTCTTTTGGTTTAGGGCAGGCGTGTCAAACTGCCAGCCTGTGGGCCGGATGTGTCATGCTGAAACTGCACCCACCCATTGCCAGCAATGGGGAAAAAGACGTGATACGTTGCACGACATCACATGATGTCGTGAGTTTGATATACCTGGTTTAGGGTTTTTTGGTTATCTCTTCTGAATGGCCTGAGAGTCCCATGGACTGCAAGGTGATCAAACCGGTCAGTCCTAGAAGAGATCAACCCTGACTGCTCTTCAGAAGTCCTGATCCTGAAGTTGAAACTCAAATACTTTGGCCACCTAATGAGAAGGAAGGACTCACTGGAGAAGGCCCTAATGCTGGGAAAGGTTGAGGGCAAGAGAAGAAGGGGACGACAGAGAATGAGGTGGCTGGATGGAGTCATTGAAGCAGTAGGTGTGAGCCTAAATGGACTCCAGAAGATGGTAGAGGACAGGAAGGCCTGGAGGAACATTGTCCATGGGGTCGCAATGGGTCAGACACGACTTCGCAACTAACAACAACATCTGAATGACACGTAGATGTTTATGCTTGTGTGCCCTTTGATGGCTGTTTTGTCTGAGTGCAGGCTTTCAGAAATTCTCTAGCATTTATGGACTTGGCTTGATCTAGAATGCTCAGTTTCCCAGTTAAAATTATAGCAAAGTCTCTTCATGTGTTGTGAAATTAAGGAGTTTTCATCATGTTTTCTGACTGCTAATTGGTGTTCATCGATATGCTCTGCCTGTTTGTCCTACATGGTGGCTGTTACAGCCCTTACACTGTATGTTATACATGAGTCCTCTTTTTTCGTCTCGGGCTGTGGGGTCTTTTGGTTTACTTAGATGTTTTGGAGGGCTTTAGTTACTTTGTGAGGTAAGGCAATGCCATGTGGTTGAAATAGTCTGTTAGTGGTCTCTGAGATGCATTTGATGTATGACAGTATTATCCTTTGCTCAGCTTACTGTACGTTGGTTGTGCTATATTGGGTTGAGTGGTCAAGCACTTTTTGATGAAGTTGTGTGAATATTCATTTTATTGGAAGATGTTGTATAGATGATCTGTTTCCTTTTTCTGATGTTTAGGGTTCCTGCATTATGTTTGTGCTTGTTGCAATAGTGCTCTTATTTAGGTTTATATATACCTTGCTGCCTTGCTTCATCTTTCCCCCATTTTCCTCCTATTTCCTTCCTTCATTATCCATTACCCTACATACAAAAGTATATTTACTGAAGTTCTTAGCTAGTTTTTCCATATTCCTCTAGGGCAGGCATGTCAAACTATCAGTCCATGGGCCAGATGCGTCATGCCAAAACCACGCCCACCCAATTGCCGGCAATGGGAAAAAAGTCATGATACATCACACAACGTTGGACATGCCTGCTCTAGGGAATACATGCCTTAGAATAGATGTTAAAGGTAAAGGTAAAGGTTCCCCCGCACATGCGTGCCAGTCGTTTCTGACTCTAGGGGCTGGTGCTCATCTCCATTTCAAAGCCGAAGAGCCAGCACTTGTCCGAGGATGTCTCCGTGGTCATGTGGCCGGCATGACTAGATGCCAAAGGCTCATGGAACGCTGTTACCTTCCCACTGTAGTGGTCCCAATTTTTCTACTTGCATTTTTACATGCTTTCGAACTGCTAAGTTGGCAGGAGCTGGGACGAGTAACAGGCGCTCACTCTGTTAGGCGGCACTCAGGATTCGACCCGCCAAACTGCTGACCTTCTGATCGACAAGCTCAGCATCCTAACCCACTGAGCCACCATGTCCCAGAATAGATGTTACCCTGTGCCAATTTATTATCTGGAAAAATGTTTTTTCCTGAAAATTCCAAATTTAATCAGAACTTGGAGAAGAAACTATACACCCATATATCCTTCCCACCCCTACCTATCTAGGCATACAGTTTCTTGTTTGTCTTATTGCTATGAAGGAACCTGCAAATTGCACATGGAAATTTGGAGAGACAGAAAGAGAAATTCTGGGAAGTATTGTCTTTGGTTATGCACTAAAATAAGCATACTTCTTCAGCAAACCTCTGTTTGAGAAAAAGCAGAGGTGGCATCAAAGCAAATATGCAATACAGGAATGATGAATTTTTGTGTTTCTTTTCTGAAATATGTCTTCCCATGTTCTTCTGTTCTTTTTATCTTTCAAGCTATTAATTTCAAGCCTAGTATTTTCATCTGCAATCACCTTTCTCTAAAGGAGAATATTTGTAGCTCAAAGTTGAAATGAGGAGTCCTTGGTGTTCTCTGAGTCTTGAAGACATTTCATTACTCAAATTAGGTAACATCAGCAACTAGCACTGATGATGATTGAATAAAGTACAAGCCTTGAAACTGCCTAGCAAATATTAATGATGCCAACAATAGAGGTAGTATGTTCTGAGCTTGTGCAAACATGCCCATAAAACCAAGTTTTTCGTTTCAGTCCATCTACCCTGGATACATTAGGTAAAATTAACTGGTCTCCTTAAATGAAGGTTACCACACTGTTTATCCCTCTTAGCCTTTGTTTGTTTTCTTTTCTCCCTTCTTTTTTAACTAACACAAAGGATTAAAGATCTCATTTCCATCCCAGAAGCTAGGTTATTTACAGCCAGACACAATGGGACTGAATTAATTCTTTCACACAAAGAAAGTCATCATGAATGAGACTTCACACTAGCAGCAACTTGTACAGGCAGTAAGTCTTGCCAAATAAAAGAAACACATGATTGTCTTCCCTTACTTTGTATAATCAAAGGGGAGAGCAGTGAAGAGCAGCCTGTGGAGACCAAGAAAGACCTCTTGCCTGATGTGCCCTCTCAAAATGCTGCTCAGATGCACATTAAGGTCTCTTTATCATGTTCCCATCTAATTTTTTTCCATATTGAAGATTATACCACGTACACCTGGAAGTTTCCTTTCCTTAGATTGCCTCACACATATTAAAATGTTTTCATGTTGAAAAAACTCTTTATAGTCATGTGGTTTTGCCTCATGATTTGGACTCCATACAGACTTTAAACAATGAACAGACTAAAACTGATAGATTAAAATCCAGTGAATTTCTATATATATTTTTTTTTAAAAAATGAATGTAGAATGGAAGTTAATATTCTTTCAGGTAGAGTACCAGACCCTTGAATTCATAATGAAAAAAAAATCTTGCCTTGTGAGATAACATGTATAGCCCCTCCCCCCAAAAAAAACCCAACTATAAGATCTTTGAAATCGAACTTAAAGGCTTTCTGAGGCAACCTAATGCCTAAGGATACATACTGTACTGCCAAATATGCAGGGATTCAAAATGGTTAAAAGGATGAATCCACATATGCTGGTTCTGTCACTATGTTCCTGAATGCACCCACTCTTTCTCTGTTACATTAGATCACAGTTTATGGTAACTAGAAAATAGTTTAATTTGACAAAAACCTTTCTATTTAAGGATATTGCCCTTGCATTGATAAGTAAATTATTCTGCAATTTAAGCAGTAAAATCTACTTAGGGCAGATATAGCTATCCTCAGTAAGTCCAGTGCATTTAAATGGATGAGTCATTATAAATTTCAACTTGCTTCCAAGCTGCAAAAACATTTAAACACTGAAATTCCTAAGTATTTTAAGGATGTATTTAGTTGACCAAGATTTGAGCAGCTGGACACAATGGTTAAATATAGAAAGTTTAACCAACATCCTTATAACAAACATACTTGTATTTCTGGACCTCCAGAAATAAAGGATATAGCATATATATTATTTGTATGGCAACTGCATAAGAAAGTAAGAGATCAATATCTTGAGGTGCACATAGATGAATGGCCTATTGGGATCATTATATTAAAACAATATATTTCATGTACAGACAGAACCCAGATATTACATATAATATGGCCCTTTATCTGAACAAACAGGGCTTTTTTTCTCATAGAATGCTCAGAACGGTGTTCCAGCACCTTTTTTGGGGGGAGGAAGCTCCCTCTTGGCCCTTTTTTATAACTCGTGGACTTCAACTGCTAGAAATCCTGAGCCAGTCACACTGAGGGGAAAGAGAGAGGTTTCCAAGCTGAGCCATGGTGGCTCAGGAATTCTGGGAGTTGAAATATTTGAGTCATAAAAGAGCCAAGGTTGCCTACCCTGCACTAGAGGAGGACATTAAAATTATTTCCAAGGTTACTTCTTTAGGAACTAAATTTTTAGAATCTAAAGCAGCTAATTCAAAAAAGCCAACAGGAAAGAACCTCACATTTTTTAATCTGCTTCTGTCTTTTGGAAGGTAAAATTAGATAACAAAATAATCTATTTCCTATGTTAACATCTCTGCAATGAAATCAATAAAGTTAACAGGAAAGAAATGAGAAACATTTTTTCTCAATGTAATATGTCTAATTTACCTGATGCTAGAAAAAAATAGTATCTTTTGTACACTCTTGAAAACTATTTTGAATCTATAAGCATCTATTACAACTAAGCAATTAAACAATTCTTATGAATGAAATATTCTTAATTTGGACTTTACTTTTACTGTTTGGACTGTTGTGTGTTTTGAAAAATAGATTATTTAGAATCTAGTTATGTTGCACTTCAGTCTTTAAATAATTAACCTAGTATATACATAACAATATATGATGTTTTCCATGGTGAGCTTAAATCAATAACAGTATTTATTAAAAAGGCTAAAATAATTTCTGGTGGTAATATCTGTACATTAAAATTTTGTTTAGTCACAATCTTTCACTTTTCACCTTTTGGACAAGTAGTGGTCATGTATCCTAGCAAAAGATGTTACATATGTGCATAAGTTTAGTCAGTAGCATATGCCTTTTTAAAAATATCAAACATGCAAAGAAACAAAAATAAGTCCAAAATATCTGTATTACATCCAGAAATGCCAACTTTGCAACCAATATTTCTCATCCCTAACTATGGCACTCTAAGAATACCAGCATACATGCAAATGCTTCTCTGGGAACAGTAACACAGCAGGGATTGCTTTTTCCTTCCTGTAACAGATTGCTGAGAAATACCAAACATGGCCTTGACAATTCCAATGTTTGTTACAAATTTTTCTGGATGTGATTGGAAAGAGGCTGTTTGGCGCTGGAGACCACTGCCATGAGGAACACAGCTCTGGGTCGGGGTTCAGAGCAGCTTCAGGTGGGGGCTCAGCATGGGCCATGACATGTTAACTGCGGGGAAGGGGAATCCCCATGGCATGTGGCTCCAAGCCGCAGGGGTGGGGGTGCAAAGGACAGGCAGCGTCGCTGTAGCAAGACACCAGCATCGCTCCCAGTGACAGCACCTCTGAGTTCCGGCACCTTTTTTTTTTTTTAGAAAAAAAGTACTGTGAACAAAACAGTATAATTGTGAACTGCATATGTAATCAGCTTAGGACTGAAACATTATCATGTTAAAAATACTTGATTCAATGCACAGCAGTTCTTTTTTCAGTGTTAACTCTGGATAAAAAAGCCAAATAATTTTATGCTTATAATACTGACATCCTAAATTTTAATTAATATTGATAGAATATTTTTTTTCTGTTTTCTGTTTCAACACTTTTAAGTTATCCAAATAATAAAATGTCAATAATTCTCAATTTAGTATACTATGCATGAAAGTTTAAATCAACATAATAAAAAGGGGGGAAATTCAAAACACGTACATGTGGATCTCACCGGGCAAATTGTAGGTGTGACACAGAAATATGATTTGCATTTTCTTTCACAGTGCTATTATTGCCGTTATATATTTTGCATTTTGATATGGCTAATGACTAATTATTAAATCATCATCACTAATTACAGTGCTATAAAAATGGTCTAAAGCCATTCAAATCTTGAGTGGTATTTTGTTCAATATGACAAGTGCCACAGGCCTATCCTGTCATATTTCATAAGACAAAGGTGTCAAACTTGCAACGTCACATGACAGTTTTTGCCATTGCTGGCAATGGAGTGGGCACGGTTTCACCATGATGCATCCAGCCTCTGAGCTGGCAGTTTGACACCCCTGTCATAAGATGAGCAGAAATGATTGGAGACAGGAGGCCCTGCAGATAGCCTGATCTTATGTAATGAATTGGTTTATAAGGGCTAACCAGCATCTTAAATTGCACCTGGTAGTCCACTAGGAGCCATATAAGCTTACAAAGTAAAGGTATCACCTGACCATACTTAGCGTATGCACATAACTGCTCATACTGCTACATTCTATACCAATTCCATTTATACCACATTGAAGTACAGATGGAAGATGACCAAAACATGTGTGACCTCTCAGGCTAGGAATGTGGATTGTGTGCAAAGGCTCTCCTAGATATGCTTTCTACCTGTTTCTTGATCATGAGTTGAAAATTTAGGAGGAACCCCAAACTGTGCACCAGTATTCCCAGAAGCTCTATCTTCTGTAAGAGTCTGAACTATCTGTCAAAGCATAGAAGAGAGAGTAAATACAGAGCTGATTTGGGTGTTGCTGTGATTGCAGGGATACACAAAATAGTAAAGAGATTTTAGCTGAGAGTAACTCAACACAGTTCATACGATCTTATTTTACAATTTTGAATTTTGCAAGTTTTTAGTTTAGGGTAACTTCTTGAAACTTATTGTGAGCTGAAACTGTGTGTGTGTGTGACAGAGACAAAGAGAGAGAGAGAGAGAGAGAGAGAGAGAGAGAGAGAGAGAGAGAGAGAGAGAGAGAGAGAGAGAGAGAGAATGTATGTGTGTGTTTATATCAAAACTTTCACATCCAGAGACTTCTGGTTTTGCATCATGGTAAGACGGCTGCAGGAAGGCAGGGCTCTCCCTTCCACACCCAATCTTGCCCTGCTGGGGGCCCTGAAAAGGGCCTAAAGTCACTCCGAAGAGGTGATGAAGAAGGAGGGGTGCCTTGCTGATCATGGAGAGATGGTGATCTTTCTGTTTGATCCAAGGAAAACCCTCTAAACTGGCAGAGGAATGACTGGCCACACCCCTGCACCCCTGTATAAATGTAAATAATATTGAGAAAATCATAAATGACAGATATTTTAAATATTGATGGGAAATCAAACTTTAATAAGAGCAGCGAAAAGGCTATTGACATGAATTGATATTATTATTTGTATAATATTAGTAAAATATAATGAAGATGTCTATATTTAATTTTTTATACATCAATAGTACCAAGAATTGTAATTGTCTAGTGAGGGGAAATGAAAAAATCACGGGGAAGAATGGAGTATCAAGGAAAAAATACTGGATTGTGTAGTACTGAATAGATTTATACTGAAGAAGTGAATGTTAAATTATATAAATCCAGACATGTTTTTACTAAGCTCTAGAGACTGAAATTTTTAAAAATTTAATAAAACTTATAAAAAAACTTTCACATCTAGAACTTCCACATCAAGTTCTTACCCCTATTTTATGTAAATGATATTTTTTAAAAAATATCTAAATATTTTTTTCATGGGATGGCTCATTTGTTAATATCATGTTTTGCAATTTCTTAGTGACATCATACTGTATACCCATATCTGAGGGCTTACTGAAAGTAATGCCATTAGACTCCATAATTTTAACTTAAAGTAAGAATACATTAATAAATGAAGCAGAAAAATAATCCTCAAAATGAAACCTCTCCATTTCTTTAGAGAATATGAGGTTTAGGTCAAGATGGTAATATCAATTGTCTCTTGAATAATTTGTGAGGTCTAGTATTGTTACATAGCAATAAAATTTCTTCTTTGTGCTTTGTGTAGCAATGTAGTGGTTTGAACTGAAAATGGTGCATGTTTAAAGAAATCCATAATGAGTAATCAGTTAATCTGATTTTTCTTTTGAAGCATGGGTTTTGTTCCCTACCCCATCCCATAGATGAAGCTTTATGGTGACATTTCATAGACTGAATTTCATTTCTAGATCATAATAAAGAATCTATGTTTCATCAGCTGTCACAGTGCTGTTACCTTCATTCTTGTATCATGGCAACAATTTCTGGCAAACTTCAACCCTTTAGCTTTCACCTTTGTTGTTGTCATGCAAGGAACTAATGTCTACAGACCTTCTGTATTGAAGAACATGACTGCACATTCCTTTGAAATGCCGATATTGACAGCAATTCCTGTCTGAATAATCTGATTGTCTTTAATCTGTTTATCAAACTTGCTCACGTGGAACTTATGGGTTTGCTGTCACATATCATTCACTTTGATGTTCATCAGACAAATCAAATTCGCTATTTTACATTTTCTGGCCCAGCAATGCACCGCACTCACATCAACCTAATCATCACCATAAAAATCATCACCAAAAGCGCCTTGCATTCCATTACAAAATTCAGTTAGAAGGACTTTTTCAGCAATCAAAAATCCAATCATTGCATGCTGCTTAAAGCATGCTGATAAAGGACTCTTTACAGGATTTCATTTCACAAACAATGCCAGCAAAACCATTTTTACAGCAAATTTCTATCAACTGAAGTGAAAGAACAGATGCCAAATAAAATATGTCAGAACGTTATTCCTGGCAATCAGTAGACAATATGCTAGCAACTTACACCCTTGGAGGCATTACCTTTCATTTGCCATGATGCTCAAGCAATGCTCAAGCATCACTTATATGCTATGTCCTAGTTAGAAGGAAGTGAACTGCAAATAATCTTTTCTGCTACCCTCACCACTCTCTGCACCGCCTTCCTGTCTCAAGCAGCAATGCTTCCAAACCAGACAGTAATGCAATATGACAGGATGCTCTCATTCATCCCTCTGTAGAAAGTGGTAAGGACAGGGGAAGGAAGATGTGCTTTTTTCATGAGATGCTGAAAATGCAGATGCTGCTGTGTCCGTTTCACCAGTGTCTCACTGTTGAGCAATCAAGCTGGTCTACTTGTTAGCTGCACATCCAGAAACTTGATGCTGCTAACCATCTCCACAGGAGAATCATTAGTACAGAGAGGTGTGTGGTTGTGCCTACCTTTTCTGAAATAAAAAATGATCTCTTTAGTTTTTCCTATGTTTAAAATTAGACTGTTTTTGTTACACCAGTTCATCAAACCCTTTACTTCTTTGCAGTAAGTACCCTCACTGTCATCTTGAATAAGGACCACTACTATTTTATCATGTGAAAGGGGAAAAAATGTTACTAATTCTTTCTGTATAAATCAAACATATTTCTTTGATAGTCAATTAAATAAAGGCCGGTGTCTGCTGAGAAATACTTAGCAAAAGAAAGAACTGTGATCACTGCAGTAAATGGTGAAAGATTGTGGATGGCACACATTTCTTAATATAAGCAGAACAAGGAACAAGAAAGTTCGAGAATTAAGGAATTGAGCCTTGTTTACGGGTAAATCTTCTGCAATGATATGTATAGAAATGGTAGTGAGGAATGTAGTGGTTAGAGCAAGGACAAGGAAGAACAGGAAACTGGCTCGGTAACCAGGTAGCAAGAACAAGGAACTAACCAGTGGTGGGATTCAGCTGGTTCGCACCACTTCAGCAGTACCGGTAGCTAGTTTTTTGTTGCCCAGGCCCAAAATGGACTTCCGGAAATGGCATCCACATAGAGAACCAGTTGTTCACATATTTGAATCCCACCACTGGAAGTAACCCAGTGGTCAGTTCCAAGAAGAAGGAACTAAGAAAGGTGCTGTTCCAGAAAGTCATGTGTTGATGGTTTTAACAACTGCAACGATTCACTTAATATCTGTGGCAAAAAGATTGGGCATGGCTCACTTAACAATTACATTTCTTAACAATAGAAATTCAGGTCCAAAGAAAAACAAGAAAGTCCAGCTGCCTCCTGAAAAAACACCTAAAGAAATATAGTCAAGAGGTGCTAAAGACAGGAAGAGCAACATTTTGTCAAGCATCACTGTTAAGTCGTGGGCTCTGGTGAGCAGGAATGATGACACAAGGCTGAGTACGGAATAACTCCTTCTTTTATTCTTGATGGAACTGTACTGAAGCTTGGGCTGCACCCAGCCACAATATATAGCCTAGCCCCTAGGTGGCAGCCAATAGGTTTGAACCCATGCTTGCCGCCTGGGGCTGACCAATTGTAGGACCGGAGATGGCCTGTCTGGGTTGCTGGAGAGCCGTTAGCTCCTCCAGCAACACATATGGTATAATACCACAAGCCCAATACATAACACCCACAATCTTTGATTTTAGGTTTAGAAAAGAACATCTTTGATTTTACGTTTAGAAAAGAACATGTGTTCTTTTTACATATTACAACATATGATTAAAATTAAACAGGGGTCTGATTATTAACCTGGCTGACATTTGTGACTTTTTTAAGGATACCAAATACATTCACTAACATTTTGATTGCTGGTTGCAGTCAAAAGATTATTATCTTTCTCTTCTTTTTACCAGACACATGCCACCATTTTATTTGTAACACATGCATAACAACAGCTGCTGCACATTTCTGGCTGTCCTGCTGTGCTGACTACCACTTTCAGAGACAAGTGGTGCATGAACATTACATTGCTCCTCTTTTGCTTTTCCATTTTCTGCACTGCTAGTCACTGGTCCCATTCCAGTTTTAGCAATTGTTAGATTTATTGCTAAAGCAACATTATGACAAAAATCAACCCAGAATGTTTCCTATAAGTGTGTCTAGGGTAATTATTATAGTGAAATCTGTACCATAATCAGTGGCCTTATACTACTCACATTTGATGTACACTGATGTGTCAGTGTCTACCTCTATTGTTAAATGAGCTCAGAACTCAAAATACAATGCTGCAAAACTCAATAGTGTGTTTTTCAGTCAAACTAATGCATGTAATATTTTTTTAAACAAATTAAATTCCTAACAACTTCATGAATACAACCATGTTTTCTTTGCAACAGTATAGAAGTGGTTTAGCATTGTTTTTTCTGGGATATAGCATTTTAATTTTTTTTCATCTTTTTAAAAATTTAAAAATGTCCACATGAATTGTTGTTTGCAATTTTCTTTAAAACGTTGGAGAAGTAACTTCTATTAATGTGGTCCACAATTGCCTTCATATTTTTACACAATAGTCCCTAATAATATAATTAATACTTTCAATGTATAACTGTGCCAAACATAAAGTTCTGTGTGCACTTCTTTTATGCATGTTGATGTATATACATAGAAAGATAGTTTTTCCCACAGTGTAAATCTTTTTTTCAATAAACATTACTGCTAATACATGTCATGTTGGAGCTATTTTGTAGAATTCCAATGTGACCCCTTTGAAATACTTCCAGGATTCATTTAGCATCCTTAGTGCACCAAGAGAGAGAACTGTTATGACACAAATATCATCCAGACTTTTTTTAGCTGTAACACAATACATATATACAAAAAAATACATAACAATGTATTGCTAAAATTTTCTGATTGTCAAAAATTCAGAGCATACCTGGGGATGTGCAAATCCTAAAATTTGATATACATTAAAAAACAGATCCACCAGAGAGGGAGGGAGAGAGAATGCAAGAAAATCTTTACTTCTGATACCATTCTATTACTTTTATTACCATGGTCATTGCCACTCAAGTTAATTATGGAGACAGACCTCCGGTTTTTTTGTTCTTCTCTCATTTATGTGCTTACTCCTTCCATGTAAAATGCATAAACTCTATGATTCACAGAATGTTTTTCACCTACCTACATGCAAATTCAGACACATGCATGCACACATACATATATAAACTAGAAATCAGTGTGAAAAATAGAAATCTACACTAGGCTTTTATAGGGATGCGGTGGCTCAGTGGGTTAGGATGCTGAGCTTGTCGAACAGAAGGTCGGCAGTTTGGCGGGTTGAATCCCGAGTGCCGCGTAGCAGAGTGAGCGCCTGTTACTTGTCCCAGCTTCTACCCACCTAGCAGTTCGAAAGCACGTAAAAATGCAAGTAGAAAAATAGGGACCACTACGGTGGGAAGGTAACAACGTTCCGTGCGCCTTTGGCATCTAGTCATGCTGGCCACATGACCACGGAGACGTCCTTGGACAAACGCTGGCTCTTTGGCTTTGAAACGGAGATGAGCACCGGCCCCTAGAGTCAGAAACGACTAGCACGCATATGTGGGGGAACCTTTACCTTTACCTTTACACTAGGCTTTAAATGTGGGGAATCTTTAAAAACAAATCACAATATTCATTACAACTATAATTTGAGCTCCTTTTGTAAACTAGTTTGCTTTTTTTACCAACAATCTTCACATCACAAAGCTGGCATTCAATCCAGTGTGCATTTGTGTGTGTGTGTGTGTGTGTGTGTGCATACATGAATGGAAGCATGCTTAAAGAAATGAATGTCAACAAATTTCCCTTCCAACTTCATACTTCCAAAGCACTGTTTCCCAAGAGTTTCTAAATGAGAGAATCTCAGTGGTAGAGCATAATTTCCCCAAAGATCTGGCTAATTTATAGCTTTCAACACACCAATGACCCCTGCAATTTGGTACTTGCTTCATTAATTTCTGCACACCTGCTCCATCTATCTTGAGGGGGGAAAAACAGATCAAATGAACAATTCAGTTACAAAGCTATTGTAAAAAGCTTTACAAGTTTCTCTTTTCTTCTTTTCAATAAACTTTGCCAAAGACTGATGAGATAAAAAAATTGAAAAAAAGAATGTCAGATTGAGGTTGCAGACCTGACATGGTTAGAAAGGAGAAACCAAAACTGAACTCAGCTATGTCTTCACTGAAATAAGGCTCTGAATGTGTCTGACTACAATATCAAATTGCTTCTATGTCCAGTGTATTGTATAGCGTATTCCAAGTTGTATCAGCTTTTGGCCATGCTGCTTTTTGTGTCTTAAAATTGAATCAAAGGTTTTTTAAAAATAAGAATTTTAAACATGAAAGACTTATTAATTATTTGGAATTGGTTAGTCAATCTATGGCTGATTCATATAAATTTGATAATCATAGAATTATAGGGTAAAAAGGACCTCCGAGGTCTTTTACTCCGATCCTCTGCTAAAGAGAGGAGCCTTATACCATCCCAGTCAAATGGTTGTCCAGTCTATTTTTGAAAACCTCCAGTGATGGAAAACCCACAATCCCAGGAGGCAAGCTATTCCATTGATTAATTGTTCTTACTTTCAGAAAATGTCTTCTTACTTCTTTAACAAGTTTCCACCCATTACTTCTTATCCTGCCCTCTGGTCCCTTAGAGAATAATAAAATACCCTCTTCTTTGTGACAGCCCCTCAAGTACTGGAAGGTAATTATCATGTCCCACCTAATCCTTCTTTTCAATAGGTTGGACATACCTAGCTCCTTCAGCCATTTGTCATAAGATTTAGCCTCCAAACCATTTATCATCTTTGTTGCTCTTCTCTGCACACTATCCAAGATCTCAACATCTTTTTTTGTATCATGGTGACCAGAACTGGACACAGTATTCCAAGTGTGGTCTCACCTATGCTTGTCTTGATGCTATCAACTCTTTTCCAGTCCTCTGGTACCACGAGTCCAGTTCCCTGTGCAATAGGAGCTTTGAAAAATTACACTCAGTGTAAATTAACTTAAATTTTACATTGCTTTCGTCACACATCTGTAATAAAAGGAGGTGCAAAGTGCATTTCACTGTTTATTTGTCAGCTTTACATCCTGTCTCTCTACCAACGTCACAAGTCATTTTAAAGATCACTTTTGATTTTACCCCCATAATGGTTCTATAAGGTAGGACCAGCTGAGAAACAATGATTGGCTCAAAGCAACTAGTAACTGAAAGCGGAATTGAAGTGGATTCTCCCCATTCCAAGTTCAACACCTTAATTCGTATACCATCCTAAGACAAGAATTGCTCTTAGACAAGTGTGAATAATTCTCAATTTTTGATTATAAATGGAATTTTTTGGAACTTCAGTCTTGTTAGAATTTCGTGTGTGTGATAAAACTACTTTAACACTTCTGCCAAAGAAAGCCAAGTATAGTAGATTAAAAGAAAACAGTTAAACCACTATTTTATTTCTCTGACTAATTAGCTACTTTCAGAATGTTTTCTTCTTCCGTTCTCATTGTAGAGCAGACGCCTGTCATCTCTGGCTTCCAAGTGGCATGAAAATCTGATGCTTAGAAAATTCAAATACTAAAATTATTATGTGTATTCTAGGGAAACCAGGTATTTTATTTCACATTTCTTTTTTTTTTTAGGTGAAAACTTTGTATTAAACATAGGCAACAAAATTCACTAAAATAAAATGGCAAATCATCCCTGAAGGTGTTCTTTTTAAAATTCATCTGCTTTCATCTCCAACATGTACACACACAGAGAGAGAGAGACACACACAGACACACACACACAGACACACACACATACACACATATATAAAATCTTTCTAGTACAGATCTTTTTTATCCACTTTTACTAATATAAATATTTTTATGTCTGTTTATATTTTATATTAAGAACAACTTTCATGCAGTTCTATGTTATATAACATAATTTTGTGAGTGCTTCCCCTTGATAAATATAGTTTTGTATACTCGGTACATGCATGGAAAACTTCATGTTAAAATAAGAAATATTGAATTTTGAGCACATTATTATATTATCATTTACATTCAGAATCAAGATGTAAGAATGAATAATTCATATTGTTTCCAGGAAAATATTTGGAAAATTTAAGAAAATTTAAATAAACTGAGTTTCAACTAGCTGATTGGTAAATAGCAATCTCTAAAACTTAGAAACTTGAACATTTCTCTTGCTGTGTAGTATAATAGTGTGATTACACTAGGATGCAAGTCTAAGAAATGACCTTTCAATACCAGTATGTTATTTTTGATGATATGGAGTCATTTCCCCTGTAGCTTTTAATAATTGCCCTTCATAAATTATTGATTTGTTTTGGGACCTGATTGGTAGATTGTTCATTTCTTGGCATGTTCACTTTCTAAACAGTGGTTCTACCAACTGAATTAAGGATGAATCCCTAAGGGCAACTAATTAATTTACTTATGGAGATAATTAATATGGGCCATTTAACCTTTCCATAATTCACTTTTAATTCATTCTGTTGGTTTTATGGAAGATGTACTTTTCTCCAGAGTCATTACTATTAATTTCACTTTGAAGTGTTTGTAATGAGGAGATTGGACAAAGTAGAGAACTTTTTACAGAGCATTCAGCCATGACAATATTTCCATGTGGGTTACTTTTCATGGCATTATTTTTCCTCTGAAGTAGAAAAAATAACTTAATAGCATAAAGTAGGCCAATGTTGAAACTACAACAAATTTCAGGAGATCTGATTTGGTATTGGATTTAGGATGTAAATAATTTAAATTGCTAAAAATCACTGGTTTTAAATTTCAGTTTAGTTAGTAATTTTTATACTGGACTGTGTGGGAAATAGTTTTACATTGGATTTGGGATATGATCAAATGTTATACTAACTTTTAACGTATATAAGTGCCTGATAATTTCCTTCAACTAGAGCTTTCAAGAAGTATAAGAATATTGAACAAATTTATTTATTTATTTATTTATTTGTTCTTATATACCACCCTTATTGTATAAGTAGTACATAAATAAAGTGACTTATATGTAAATTACCTGTGTCTAAAATTATTTCATTTTAAAATGTAAAATTCTATTCTAGTTCAATTGCATAATTAAATTATTTATCAGAGGTGAGATATAAACCATTCAAAAGAAGGAAAGGAAATTGCTTAGCAGAAATTAAGTCTTTTCATTCTTGTTTATTTCAGAATATAGAATAACTGATTAATTCATCTGAATTCAGTAATTTCTTTCAGCAACTTTGCATTAAAAAGATAATGCTATTTATGTTATGCCTTTGTAACATCCAGAAATGTTTGAGCTTAGACTAGTAAATGTATAAATACAATTGGTTAGTTAATGAACCAAAACTGTGACTTCTAATTTAGCTAACATCTCTTTCTCTTTCTCTCTCTCATTCTCTCATCATCTATCATTTATCATCTGTATATCATCTATCCGTCCTTTTGTCTGATATTTGTAAAAGTGTAACTGACATTTGTGCTGTTGACATAAGTGTAGAGAAATAAGTCCCATTCAACTTCATCTGAAAATCTAAACCTGTACACAATTTACAGTGACTGCCTGTTTTGTTTTTATCTATCTACATCTACATCTATATCATCTATATCTATATCTTACTACTGTCTGAGTGGAAGTAGTATGGAGTTTGATTTTTATATTTTAACTGTTCTAAATTGCTGTTAGTTGGCAAAATACAAACTGAATGAATGAACGAACAAATGAGTGAGTGAATGAATGAATGAATGAATGGATGGATGAATGAACGAACATTTACTTTTTATATAGAAAGTTGATACAGTATTACCCCTGATTATGTGACTATTATGACTTTGGGCCAGTCACTTTCTCTCAGCCCAACCCATTTCACATAGTGGTTTTGTGGGGAAAATAGGAAGAGAAAGGAATATTATGTATGTTCACTACCTTGAGTTATTTGTAAAGTAACAAAGATGAGGGTAAAAAATCAAATATCATGTTAACAATAAAACCTTGCTTTTCCATTGGTGTCACTTTTTTGTTGTTCGGTACAACAAGTCCAAGAACTAAGGAGGTGAATATGAAGAATAACTTCAAAAAATGGTCCTAGCCATCACAGTCTTTTGAGTGGTAATATTAATATTAGTTTATTCCTAGTCATTAGTTTTGGTATCACTTTTGTAGTGAGTTTGTTCACCTCTGGTATAAAGCCACAGAAAATTAGCCATTAATGCAATTTCATGCCAGGGCTCATCCCCACCATTCCTAATGAAAATGTTTACAATATTGGGCTAGTTATATTGTTGTTCTTATTTAGTATAAGGCTGCTTCCAATGTTCCTAAAACATATCAAGACATAATACAGTGACAACTTTATTTTGTTGTTGTTAGCTGCGAAGTCGTGTCCGACCCATCGCGACCCTATGGACAACATTCCTCCAGGCCGTCCTGTCCTCTACCATCTTCTGGAGTCCATTTAAGCTCACGCCTACTGCTTCAGTGACTCCATCCAGCCACCTCATTCTCTGTCGTCCCCTTCTTCTATTGCCCTCGATCTTTCCCAGCATTAGGCTCTTCTCCAGTGAGTCCTTCCTTCTCATTAGGTGGCCAAAGTATTTGAGTTTTAGCTTCAGGATCTGGCCTTCTAAAGAGCAGTCAGGATTGATCTCCTCTAGGACTGACCGGTTTGATCGCCTTGCAGTCCAAGGGACTCGCAGGAGTCTTCTCCAGCACCATAGTTCAAAGGCCTCAATTCTTTGGCGCTCAGCCTTTCTTATGGTCCAACTTTCACAGCCATACATTGCAACTGGGAAGACCATAGCCTTGACTATACGCACTTTTGTTGACAGGGTGATGTCTCTGCTTTTTAGTGTGCTGTCTAGATTTGCCATGGCTTTCCTCCCAAGGAGCAAGCGTCTTTTAATTTCTTGGCTACAGTCCCCATCTGCAGTGATCTTGGAGCCCAGGAAAATAAAATCTGTCACTACCTCCATTTCTTCCCCATCTATTTGCCAGGAATTGAGAGGGCCAGATGCCATGATCTTGGTTTTCTTAATGTTAAGTTTCAACCCAAGTTTTGCACTCTCCTTCTTCACCCGCAACAAGAGGCTCTTTAGTTCTTCTTCACTTTCTGCCATTAGAGTGGTATCATCTGCGTATCTTAGGTTGTTGATATTTCTTCCGGCAATCTTAATTCCAACTTTTGATTCATCTAGCCCTGCCTTTCTCATGATGTGCTCTGCATATAAGTTAAATAGGCAGGGCGACAGTATACAGCCTTGCCGGACTCCTTTCCCAATTTTGAACCAATCAGTGGTTCCCTGTCCAGTTCTCACTGTTGCTTCTTGACCCGCATATAGGTTTCTCAAGAGACAAATAAGATGGTCTGGTACTCCCATCTCTTTAAGAACTTGCCACAGTTTGTTATGATCCACACAATCAAAGGCTTTAGCATAGTCAATGAAGCAGAAGTAGATGTTTTTCTGGAACTCTCTAGCTTTCTCCATGATCCAGCGTATGTTGGCAATTTGATCTCTAGTTCCTCTGCCTCTTTGAAATCCTGCCTGTACTTCTGGTAGTTCTCGATCCACATACTGCTGAAGTCTAGCTTGTAGGATTTTAAGCATGACTTTGCTAGCATGAGAAATGAGTGCAATGGTGCGATAGTTTGAACATTCTTTGGCATTGCCTTTTTTTGGAATTGGAATGTAAACTGATCTTTTCCAATCCTGTGGCCACTGTTGAGTTTTCCAAATTTGCTGGCAAATTGAGTGTAGCACTTTTACTGCATCGTCTTAGATTTTGAATAGCTCAGCTGGAATACTGTCACCTCCACTAGCTTTGTTGTTGCTCAGCTTTTCTAAGGCCCACTTCACTTCACATTCTAGGATGTCTGGCTCGAGGTCAGTGACCACCTCATTGTGATTATCAGGGACGTTAAGCTCATTCTTGTATAGTTCTTCTGTGTAATTTTGCCACCTCTTCTTAATCTCTTCTGCCTCTGTTAGGTCCCTGCCATTTTGGTCCTTTATCATGCCCATTTTTGCATTAAACGTTCCCTTCATCTCTCCAATTTTCTTGAAAAGATCTCTGGTCCTCCCTATTCTATTGTTTTCTTCTATTTCTTTGCACTGTTCATTTAAGAAGGCATTCTTATCTCTTCTAGCTATTCTCTGGAATTCTGCATTCAATTGGGCGTATCTTTCTTTTTCTCCCTTGCCTTTCGCTTCCCTCCTTTTCTCAGCTATTCGCAAAGCTTCCTCAGACAGCCATTTTGCTTTCTTGCATTTCTTTTTCTTTGGGATGGTTTTGGTTGCTACCTGTTGTACAATGTCGCGAACCTCTGTCCATAGTTCTTCAGGCACTCTGTCTATCAGATCTAATTCCTTAAATCTATTTGTCACCTCTACTGTATATTCAACAGGGATATGATTTAATTCATACCTGAGTGGCCTAGTGCTTTTCCCTACTTTCTTCAGTTTAAGCCTAAACTTTGCAAGGAGAAGCTCATGGTCTGAGCCACAGTCAGCTCCTGGTCTTGTTTTTACTGACTGTATAGAGCTTCTCCATCTTTGGCTGCAGAGCATATAGTCAATCTGATTTCTGTGTTGACCGTCTGGTGATGTCCATGTGTAGAGCCGTCTCTTGGGTTGTTGGAAAAGAGTGTTTGCTATGACCATCGTATTCTCTTGACAAAATTCTATCAGCCTGTGCCCTGCTTCATTTTGTACTCCAAGGCCAAACTTGCCTGTTATTCCAGTTATCTTTTGGCTTCCTACTTTAGCATTCCAATCCCCCATGATGATAAGGACATCGTTTTTTGGTGTTAGTTCTCAACTTTATTTACATTAATATAAAATCTAAAAAAAATACTGGAAAATCAGATTCCCCCTTTGGAATCATTATGAGTGGCATTATCTGGTGGTAAATTGTAAGTATTTATAGTTGTTTCCACTTGATAAACATATTAAAGTTTATTTATATTAAAGGCAGTCTTGAGATTTTGAAAGACTTTAGGGAGACACACAAAGAAGATGTTTGTATAATATTAGATGAAACATAATTTTATTGCACTCTCGGTCATGTTAGGCCACAGAAAAGAAAAATAAAATCTAAATGACTGTGAATTAAAACAGTCTTGAAACCAGTAAGTGGCAATACTTAATTGCAAATAGAAACCATGATCTGTTTTGAATTTATAGAATATAGTGACCACATTATATTTAATATACCATATATGCTAATGGTTAACTGTCATAAGTGTCAAATGAAGCTACATTAGTGTTCAAAGGTGAACTTGAGAGGATTAATTTTAAAAGAGAGAGAGATTGAAAGGATCAGTGAAAATGCCAAATCCTCTACAGTGCGTGAAGGCCTTTAAATATTTTAAATATTCCTGAGCTAGAATGTATTTCTCCTGAAAGAAATGAAAATTGAAGAGAAAATTGAATCAATTATAGACACACCATACGTCTTTACCATTAAGATATAAGATTGTTATTTGAACCTGTATTGACTTTCTCAGGAGAGAATAGAAAGAAGTAAAATTAATTTAGATAACAAGAAAAATATTTGAAGACATATTGAAATACTAAACTATAACAAATTACCAAGTACTGATGGTATCCACTGGAGAATTATTAAATAAGTAAAATGTGAAATAGCTAACCTCCAAGCAAAAATATGCAACTAGCTACTCAGATTAAATTCGGTGCCAAAGGACTTCTCATGTGCTACCCAGAAAATTAAAAACTAGTCATTTTAATTTAAATATGTCATAGAATACTTAAAAAATCAGTAAAGCTTCTAACCAAGGTATGCCAAAAAATCTGAACAATAACTCAGTAGTCAACATATTAGAAGAGATCAATCTATATACCAGCCCAAAGGAAAAAGGCTTAACAGTATGTGGAAAGTAATATACATATCCTTAATTTTACATGATAACAAAATAATGGTTAAGATCATCAGTAGTCCAAGTCTATGCCCCAACCACCAGTGCTGAAGAGAATGAAATTGACCGGTTCTATGAAGCCCTACAGCATCTTATAGAACTAACACCCAAAAATGATGTCCTTATCGTCATGGGGGATTGGAATGCTAAAGTAGGAAGCCAAAAGATAACTGGAATAACAGGCAAGTTTGGCCTTGGAGTACAAAATGAAGCAGGGCACAGGCTGATAGAATTTTGTCAAGAGAATACGATGGTCATAGCAAACACTCTTTTCCAACAACCCAAGAGACGGCTTTACACATGGACATCACCAGACAGTCAACACAGAAATCAGATTGACTATATGCTCTGCAGCCAAAGATGGAGAAGCTCTATACAGTCAGTAAAAACAAGACCAGGAGCTGACTGTGGCTCAGACCATGAGCTTCTTGTTGCAAAGTTTAGGCTTAAATTAAAGAAAGTAGGGAAAAGCGCTAGGCCAGTCAGGTATGAGTTAAATCATATCCCTGTTCAATATACAGTAGAGGTGACAAATAGATTTAAGGAATTAGATCTGTTAGACAGAGTGCCTGAAGAACTATGGACAGAGGTTCGCAACATTGTACAACAGGTAGCAACCAAAACCATCCCAAAGAAAAAGAAATGCAAGAAAGCAAAATGGCTGTCTGAGGAAGCTTTGCAAATAGCTGAGGAAAGGAGGGAAGTGAAAGGCAAGGGAGAAAAAGAAAGATATGCCCAATTAAATGCAGAATTCCAAAGAATAGCTAGAAGAGATAAGAATGCCTTCTTAAATGAACAATGCAAAGAAATAGAAGAAAACAATAGAATAGGGAGGACCAGAGATCTTTTCAAGAAAATTGGAGAGATAAAAGGAATGTTTCATGCAAAAATGGGCATGATAAAGGACCAAAATGGCAGGGACCTAACAGAGGCAGAAGAGATTAAGAAGAGGTGGCAAAATTACACAGAAGAACTATACAAGAATGAGCTTAACGTCCCTGATAATCACAGTGAGGTGGTCACTGACCTCGAGCCAGACATCCTAGAATGTGAAGTGAAGTGGGCCTTAGAAAAGCTGAGCAACAACAAAGCTAGTGGAGGTGACAGTATTCCAGCTGAGCTATTCAAAATCTAAGACGATGCAGTAAAAGTGCTACACTCAATTTGCCAGCAAATTTGGAAAACTCAACAGTGGCCACAGGATTGGAAAAGATCAGTTTACATTCCAATTCCAAAGAAAGGCAGTGCCAAAGAATGTTCAAACTATCACACCATTGCACTCATTTCTCATGCTAGTAAAGTTATGCTTAAAATTCTACAAGCTAGACTCCAGCAGTATGTGGATCGAGAACTACCAGAAGTACAGGCAGGATTTCGAAGAGGCAGAGGAACTAGAGATCAAATTGCTAACATACGCTGGATCATGGAGAAAGCTAGAGAGTTCCAGAAAAACATCTACTTCTGCTTCATTGACTATGCTAAAGCCTTTGATTGTGTGGATCATAACAAACTGTGGCAAGTCCTTAAAGAGATGGGCATACCAGACCATCTTATTTGTCTCTTGAGAAATCAATATGCGGGCCAAGAAGCCCGCATATAGAGAACTGGACACGGAACCACTGATTGGTTCAAAATTGGGAAAGGAGTCCGGCAAGGCTGTATACTGTCGCCTTGCCTATTTAATTTATATGCAGAGCACATCATGAGAAAGGCAGGGCTAGATGAATCAAAAGTTGGAATTAAGATTGCCGGAAGAAACATCAACAACCTAAGATATGCAGATGATACCACTCTAATGGCAGAAAGTGAAGAGGAACTAAAGAGCCTCTTGTTGCGAGTGAAGAAGGAGAGTGCAAAAGTTGGCTTGAAACTTAACATTAAGAAAACCAAGATCATGGCATCCGGCCCTCTCAATTCCTGGCAAATAGATGGGGAAGAAATGGAGGTAGTGACAGATTTTATTTTCCTGGGCTCCAAGATCACTGCAGATGGGGACTGTAGCCAAGAAATTAAAAGACGCTTGCTCCTGGGGAGGAAAGCCATGGCAAATCTAGACAGCACACTAAAAAGCAGAGACATCACCCTGTCAACAAAAGTGCGTATAGTCAAGGCTATGGTCTTCCCAGTTGCAATGTATGGCAGTGAAAGCTGGACCATAAGAAAGGCTGAGCGCCAAAGAATTGAAGCCTTTGAACTCTGGTGCTGGAGAAGACTCCTGCGAGCCCCTTGGACTGCAAGGCGATCAAACCGGTCAGTCCTAGAGGAGATCAACCCTGACTGCTCTTTAGAAGGCCAGATCCTGAAGCTCAAACTCAAATACTTTGGCCATCTAATGAGAAGGAAGGACTCACTGGAGAAGAGCCTAATGCTGGGAAAGATTGAGGGCAATAGAAGAAGGGGACGACAGAGAATGAGGTGGCTGGATGGAGTCACTGAAGCAGTAGGTGTGAGCTTAAATGGACTCCAGAAGATGGTAGAGGACAGGAAAGCCTGGAGGAACATTGTCCATAGGGTCGCGATGGGTCGGACACGACTTCGCAACTAACAACAACAACAAGATCATCAGATGCAGATTACAGCCTACATGGAAGATACCAGATATTCCAGCTGGTTTTAGAAAAGGCTATAAACAAGAGAGACTATTTTGGATGCCTGTCTGATAGTTCACAGTACCAAAGAAACCCCCCCCCCAAAAAAAAGTTATGTGCTTCATAGATTATAAAAACATCTTCAATTAGCCCTGGTGGTACAGTGGTTAAAAGTGCAGTATTGCAGGGAAACTCTGCTCACAATCCTGACTGGGCTCAAAGTTGACTCAGCCTTCCATCCTTCTGAGACTGGTAAAACGAAAACCCAGATTGTTGGGGGCAATACACAAATAATGGTTTACATTATAAACTGTTCCGAGAGTCCTGTAAAGCACTATGGGGTGGTATATAATCCTAAAATGCTGTTTTTGCTATCAAATTAGATCAACTGCATCAAGATGTGGAATGCCCTTAGGAAAACAAGAGTCACAGAATATCTCATTGTGCTCAAGTGAAACATATATCCAGAACTGATAGATACAGACTGGATGTAACATGGCAGAACAGAGTGGCTTCATTTTAGTCAAGAAATAAAATTGTATATTCCCTTTTTATTTATTCAGCCTACCTAGGCTGAATACGTACTGAAGGAAACTGAACTGGAAGAAGATAAATGGACATGCTTCAGGTCCTGTTGCTAAGGAATGCCAGTTCCTTAGAGCCCAGAAAGTGAAACATTTCTGCCATACTGCGCACTCTATGGAACATAATACATCCAGGGAAAGGTTTGGTCCCAACTTTGCTGACATTTGTGAGGCCCTAAAAACCTGGTTCTGTGCCAGAACCTGGGGTCCCAGATTTGTGAAGTGACCCACCACCTTGTTTTGTTAATGATTGATAATGTCCTTGGATCATATGCATTTTAATGTTTGCACTTGTCACTGTACTTGTCTTTATTTTTATATTGTTTGCTCTTGTTGAGATAGGCAACTATATGTGTTGACTGATTAAATAATGCAACTTTTAAATTGTAGGAAGAAGCATACCACATGTTGTGATGATACTGATAGCTAAATTGAAAATAATGTGCTAAATCTAATACCGAAAGTGAAGTGCAGTGAAAAAAAATCAGATAAAATTAAATGTAAAGAATAATACAGTAATTAGTACATAAAAAATGGATGGAATAATTTTTTTTTGTCTCTCAAAACCTTAGGACAAGGGTTGACCCAATATAACTGACTGGAAGGAATTCTCAAATAAACAAAAGGAAACACTTTTTCTCCTCAATTTTTCATCATGAACAAATCTATTATTATTTCAGTTTCATTGTTTTGCCACGTATATACATAAATACATTTACGGTGAAACCACATATTTGAAACATTCCTGGTCCAAGAATCAACTTCTTTTTTTTCCTATTATCTCAGAGCTGAAGAAGCTTCTTGGATGAGAAGTGAAATGTCTTCAAAGAAAAACCAGTTGCCTCCTGAAAAAGCACCTTTGGGACAACCATGACCTGGATGATTAAGAATCTCCATATACATTTTCCTATTCTCTCATTCATTCATTCATGTTATCTAATAAAATTGTTATTTCATGTGGATCTCAGTCATGCATATTTCTTCCCAATTCATCTCCAGTTTTTTACTATGATCATTTTGATCTTTCTCTGAATTATAATATACAAACAATAACAACTTGTGCAGGTGTTTACAATAGTCTACATTATACAAACTTTCTGATGTTCACTGTAGTCCTTTAGTTCATTATTAAATCTTTACAGTACTTGTCCACATGTAATCATAACCTTTATTCCGCAAGATCAGATTATTTTTATTCATATTGGTTACATCCTTCTTCTTTCAATTTTATAAACATATCATCTATTTCTTTTTTTTTAAAAAAGATATCATTGATTCATACTGTGCTATATAATTTTCATGAATGGAAATAAAATCCTCTGTCCTGGTTGTCAATGGATATGGCCAAGAATATAATCTCCATTCCTGTCATAAATTTCATCAAGAAACAGTCATCTTTTTTTGTTTAATGGTAATGACTTACAAAGCCCTACATGGCATGGGTCCGGATTACCTACGGCAACACCTGCAGCCGGCGTCAACTTCCCTCCTTCCAGTGCGCTCCCACAGAGAGGGCCTCCTCAGGGTGCCTCCGATCAAAGAATGTCAATTGGTGGCCCCTAGGGGGAGGGCGTTCTCTGTGGGCGTGCCAGACCTGTGGAACCGCTTGCCGGTTGAGCTCCGGATGGCCCCCGACCTTCGCTCCTTCCTGCGCAATCTAAAAACTTATTTATTCGAGCAATCTGACCTGGTTTGATGGGTTAGGGTTGGGGTTTTAATATGTCTTTTAATTACTGTTTTATATTTGGGCATAATATTTAATTGTTTTTTAACTTTTGTATTTTTTTTTATATTTATTGCCCTGTACACTGGCCCTGAGTCCTTCGGGAGAAGGGCGGTATAAAAATATAATAAATATAATATAATATAATATAATATATAATAAGAAAAAGTGACCATTCATTGCTTTCCATTCATAGCCATACCATGCCATAGCATTCTCTGCTAACAGTCATGACATAATCCTAGGGAAAAACCTTATAGAAAAACATAATGCTACATAATGCATAGTACTTTCAGGGTACATCTTATATCTTATACTGGGGAAAACCCTTACAGAAAAATCCCGCTGTCGCATTACTCTGTCCACTTTTATATTGCATAGGTAGTTCCACTAAGTACTTTCTGAATTGCATCCATAGCTCAGAGAAGACAGCTATATTCTAAAAGAAAAGTAAACATTCATAAAACCCTTTAAGCAAAATTGCTTACAGCCACCTTGCCTTCTTATGCAATCAGCAGGTTTTCATTACACATCAGTTTCAACCTCATGCCTCAAGCTCTTTTAAGTTAAGGCAAATCCTTCTCCTTTTATATATGTGTAATTTATTTTGCATGGCTAAGCCAGGAAACGTATGGTGGGTCTGTCATTCTCTATTGTACAAACAATGAGCCGTAGCAGATCATTGCTTTCAAAGCAGATCTGTCCATAGAACTCAATAAAGAGTTCTACCTACTGTCACAGATATCTTGCTCACTGTATTTAAGTGTTTCTAGCCTGAATATTATGCTCAGAATTAGAAGCTATACTTCATTAATATATTTTGAATCACACAAGAGAAAAAAATGTTCTATCACTTTGTCACACTGAAAAGCAACATTTATATCTTGTTTTAGTAGAGTTAAAATCTAATTTAAGTCTGTAATTGACAGTTCTATGTTTCTGCTGTATTAGATAGCTGGCTTTTTTGGGAAATGAACTGATGCATGGTATAGTGATTAAAAAACAGTAAATTGCCAAATAAAGATGCTTTTGAAAAGATGCATGCTATAATTATGCAAGAGTTTACTATTATCTAAATGAAACGTATCAGAACTTGTTTGACTGAATGAAAAAAATCAGCATACTGGGGACATCAATGGTAAATGAACAAAATCTATGCAGATTCTAAATAATATTCTATAGTGGCTAAGAATCCTGCAACGAAGAAGAAATTCAAAGAGGGCTTAATTAAAGACACTAAATTTTGCTCAAATGTATAAAAACAGAATCCCATTCAAGTTTGATTGTTGATAAAACAACAATCTGGTTCCCAAATTATACTTTGAATAATGTCTTACCAGGTCTGGTCTTCAGTCAGATGTGATTTTTCCAAGGATCGTGCTACCTTACAGATAGCTCTCACATTCATAAATCACCCTTAGAAGACTAGTGCATTTACTATGTCCTTTTTTCCCTAGACAATAAGAAATATTCCAGTGAATATATTCATCTCTTATCTTGAATTTTGACATAATTGCTTTGATCTACTCCCCGCATGACCACAACTGATTTTGACCCATGCTGTTATTGTATGTAAAATTAATAATCAGTCATTGATGTGTATATTTTTACAAGGGTCACATACAAAGGGAAGCCAAACCTAGTGGCAAGCTACAATTGCTTCACTAAATAAAAAAAAGTTGTTATGCATTTCAGCCTAACTATCAATATAAGAATAAAAGAAAGATAATGAAATATTTCTTACATTTTTTTCTCTATATTGGTCTTCCCCAATCTGATGCCTTTATATGCCATCCATACTGTTATTGGCAATGGAAGTTTTAGTGTGTGGGTGCTAAGCATTTATAATAGCTTGTCCAAGAACAGCTTAACTATGGAAAACAAGATGGAGAAGGTTCATATTTGTATACTTTCTGAATGTAAAAATAATTTTAAGAAGTTAAATCCATCTTACAGCCTGAATCCAGTTGGTTCTCTCACTTACTGTCAATTGAAAGTTCTCAGTATCCATAGAGTGTGCCTCTGAGTACATAAATCATAGGGGATGACAATGTGTCAATTTATGTCAATTCTTTTAAGGAAATAAGAGAGAAATGTAAAGAAGAAATATGTGGAAAAAGAGTAAACACTTGGTAGATGTAATCTCTAATGATAAAATGGCCTCAGAATTAATGATAAAGTGGCCTCAGAATTTGGACACTTTATACTAGCAATTGGTTTAGATTTAGAAGAGAGTCATTTTGATATAATTTCTTAATGTCTCTTGATGTAATAGATTGTCACTAGCCTTTAAAAGATTAGGCAAACCTTTGGTTAACATGATTGAAAAAAAATATTATTGACATTATATTTTCCTTTCAGAAACACATGAAAAACCAACAAAAATGTATCATTTTTTATAAAACTTTAGCCAGTTACTGTAGTAAGCCTTTATTTCTCAGTTACTGGGAGAATAAGATAAGCATAATATAATGGATTTCAAACTCCAATTTAACTGGCAATCTTACTGACTGAGTTGGATAAGGCTTTATCAAAAGAGATTCACATGCAATTGTTTAATTCATCATTGTATTATTCACTGGCAGATTCTAAGCCGGAACACACAAGCAGCATATTCTAAATGAGAAACTGATTCTGTGCATACAGTATATACGTTCAGGAGATAATAAATTGGAGAAAAAAATTACAATGTACTTTATTTTGCAAAATTAGGCAAACGTAGAGAGGATCATCATGCATTTGTGTGTGTGTTTGTGTGTGTGAGTGAGTGTGGGTGTGGGTGTCCATCCAATTGGCCATATAGATTGTGAAGTTTAAAAATTCAAACAAAGATAGAAATTAGCCTAAAGTATTACTGGAGGCAAAACACTATTGACTTTACAGAAGTTGCAAATCTGATACACTAGCCTAACAGAGAAATATGTACTTTTTTAATGGAATAAATTGGTAAATTAACTGTGGGCAGCTCCTTACTAACCCTTGGCCAATAGCCATATGTGCCATTCACCATTTCCTGACTGCAACAACAAATAGCATAATCTCCTCCCTCTTCCCAATGGGATTATGCTTTTTATCTTTAGTTCAAACTTGCTGTTTTCCAATTATGGTCTCTCTACTGTAAAGCAGCTCCAGCTCTGATTGGCTATTGTAGTTTAAAATTATCATAAAATATTTTATCTTAAAATTATCATAAAGCATTTTATGACATAATAAAAACTGTTATAAAACATTTCCTGTGGTCAACTTCTGATGCTTAACTGTTCTATTCAGCCCAATAAAGGGTATTTTTTCAAGGCAGATCTCTGTCTGAATAACTCCCTGAAGTTTTAAGAACTCTTCCACTGAAGGTACTTCTGGTGGTCCTTGACTAATGACTGCAACTGAGCCAAATTTTCTGTTGAGTTGTTAAGTGAATTTTGCCCCATTTTACGACCTTTCTTGCCACAGTTGTTAAGTGAATCATTGCAATTGTTAATATGGTTGTTAAGTAAATCTGGCTTCCCTATTGACTTTGCTTGTCAAAAGGTCAGAAATGGTGATCACATGACCCCAGGACTCTACAAATGTCATAAACATGTGTCAGTTGTCAAGAATTTTGATCACATGACCATGAGGATGCAATGATATTAAGTGTGAAAAATGGTCACAAGTCACTTTTTTCCATGCCATTATAATTTTGAATAGTCACTAAATGAACTGTTGTAAATCAAGGACTAACTGTGCATTAGAAATTCTGCCATTGTTGAAGGCATTGAGGAATCTGGTAAGGAAATATCTCTGAAACTCTAACTCAGTGGCTAAAGGTTTGTCTATTAGCAACTAGAACTTTATAGAATTTTTCATTTAGACATTTAATTTGAAAGCAATCTGATTCTTGGACAGTAACATTTATATCTCCTTTGATTTCTCAGTCAAAATGAGAATTCAGTTTGAATCAGAACATTAACTCTGGTCGTCCCAAATAATTTCACTTGATTCAGACGCCTTTGTTCAGACTATATACTTTTACTTCTAGTTTCCAAATTGCTTTGAATATAACCAAATCAGTATGATATTGATAATTTAGTTTTGCTGTCAGAATAGATGGAATTGTTTTTCCAAGTCAAATCAGATCAATCTGATGCCCTGTATCAAACTGATAATTTAAAATGGACCAGATGAAACATAATTCATATAGGCCTAATAATGACACTTTTTAAAAAAAAAAAAAAGTCTAATCTACAGAAACATGTGCCAGGCACATGCAGGCTACTTTTGAGAACAAGATACTGCTTCTTGTATAATTATTATAGAGAGAAAGTTGTTGCATTACAATGTTTGAGAAGAAAGCAGAAATATATTTTCAGCTTGTCCCCTGGAATAACATCAACCACAAAAGTCTTAGTGCCTATTCTGTTCTTTTTAAAGAAGTAATCAGGAAATATTTTATGGGTTTGACTTTGACAACTGATACGGTACACTTTGTTTCCACGGCTACCACAGTATAAACTGTTTTGTGATATACCACCCAGAAAAAAATATTCTTGATCCATTTGTGGCTACAATTTCTGATGTTTATAGGCAGAGCCTGCCCGTAGCTAAGGTTTCAACCAATGAAATAAATCACAGCAGCTCTACTTGAAAATCTTGAGCTGATACAAAAGGACTTTAGATAGGAAAATGATAATGGTGTGGCACATGATGCCTGCTTGTATGGAGGATATAATTAATACCACCAAAGGTCTGTGCACTACACTACATATAGCACAAAGCCAGAGTGCCTATGTCTGATGGTGACTCTTTCTTGTTTTGCTTTGCTTCTTTATCTCTAAGAATTACTGCCAATTTGTAAAATGAAATTCCATTAGAATTTTAGCCACTGGCAAATCAAACTGGCCCATTAGTGTTACTGTTGTGCTTTGCAAAGGAAAGTTACAGAAAAATGCTAATTTGATCTCTGGCAATCAGT
Organism: Vipera berus; assembly: GCF_964194415.1. Classification (NCBI taxonomy): domain Eukaryota; kingdom Metazoa; phylum Chordata; class Lepidosauria; order Squamata; family Viperidae; genus Vipera; species Vipera berus. The sequence goes on along the minus strand of NC_138206.1, from coordinate 48,518,618 downwards.
TCTACTTTGGCAAGAAATACTGGCAGTTACAACTGCTAAGCTATCTTTTGCTTCTACCTTAAAATGGTGATTGTATAATGAGTCGTTAAGAGTCTAACTTTTCTACTTGTGAATCTAATTTGTTATGACAAATCTCTTTTTTAAAATAAAGTAAAAAATGCAATATATGAATGACTAGAAAAAGTGATAATATGCAACATGATTTTTGAACTTTTAATTTGTATATTAGCATTGATTAGGGATGATAGTCATAATAAACCATTTCTCATCTTGTATATATCCATTTAGGAAGTTGTGACAGCCTAATGGTGTGCTATGTTTACATGGTTATAATTATGTTTCCAGAATGTTCCTCTTTTGTTGTCAAAGGTAATATGTTAAATGGATGGACATCTTGTTCAGTATAAACATTGTGGATTTTTTTCCCTGGAATTTTTTTTTTTAATTGAAAAGTTTTAACATACAATTTTCCTTTAAAACCCCCCCTCCCCCTCCCTTCTCCCTCCCCCCTACCTCTCCCCCCTCCCCCCTCCCCCCCCACTTCCCAGAGCTAAATACAAGGTATATAAAAAAACAATCATAAACAATCATATACTAACAACTATAAACTCTAAAATCCATCACTCTCTAGCTTATATAGGATAAAACAAACCTTAGTGATATTGAATATATATAAAAAAAACTAAAAGAAAAAAAGAAAAAAAGAAAGAAGACTCATTCAAATGCTACATAAAACTTCTTAACCCTATACTTGTTCTGGATAAACTCAATCCATTTTCTCCATTCCATAATATAGCGTTCTTGCGAGTGATCTTTCAAATAGGCCGAAATCTTCGCCATTTCTGCCAGGTCGGAAACCTTTAAAGTCCACTCTTCTATGGTCGGCAGTTCCTCTTTCTTCCAATACTGACCTATCAAAAGTCTTGCTGCCGTAATAAAATTCAACATCAAGGATTTTTTTTCCCTGGAATTAAAAAAAGGGAACATTAATCCTTCCTAAAAATATATGTAGTGCTTTTATGAAATAAGATAACCAATACCTCCATTCATTTCTTATTTTCTCAGTTGTAATTTGCCAAGTCATCTCACTAAGTTCATTAAAATGTCCATAACAAATATAAAAACTGTGCATGAAGGATCTTTATAGGGCAAAAATGAATAATAGCAATAGCACTTAGACTTAGATACCGCTTTACAGTGCTTTACAGCCCTCTCTAAGTGGTTTTCAGAGTCAGCATATTGCCCCTAACAATCTGGGTCCTCATTTTACTGAGCTCGGAAGGATGGAAGTCTCAGTCAACCCTGAGCCGGTCAGAATAGAACTGCTGAACTGCAAAATGACAGCCAACAGAATTAGCCTGCAATGCTGCATTCTAACCACTGCACCACCACAGCTCTTATAATGATTAGCAGTCTGATATAATCAGGCTTCTCTTCTCCACTAGCTAAACCATTTCTGTAAACAAGAAGCAACAGACACAGATATATCTAAATCACAGTTTACATGAACCCAGAACTCAATTGTCTAGAAGACTATGATCAGATTATCTACAGTATTCATAGATCAATCTGAATCTTTCTTTGGAAAATTAAATTTCCTCCATGGTGAACATGAATATATTTGTCAGCCCTACAAGGAAGCACACAATAGGTGCAGTAGCTACAGTAACAGAATCTTGAAAGTCTGCATGTCCTCACCTCCCCCTTTTCTTGATCTTCAGCCATCTGGATCTCAGAAGAAGGCAAGCGTTACTACAGAGAAGGTGTGCTTCTGTCAGGGATCCACCCTTGGACTCTCTCCAGATGTGAGTTCAGAGGAGGAAGATGAGTCTGAGTCTGCAGAAGAAACCATGGAGCCAAGTATTGGTCAAGATCAGGGCCCAGAGAGTGCTAGCTTGATGGAGCAGCCTCAGTGACAGGCTGAGGCTAAGGGAGGTGAGCCACAACTGCAGCAAGTTGGCCAGAAGACTCCAGGTGGGGATTGGGAGCAGCTGCCACCCATTAGCAATGAGGAGGAGGAGGAGGAGGAGTCCTTCTTCTGATCCCAGGACACATAGAGCAGAGAGGAGACAGGCAAAATGATGGTCAGCTGGACTACTCATGAGGAGGCAACCTTGCCTGTCATGAATATCTGTACCAGTATTGTCTACTTAACCTTGCCCTGAGGACTTGAGTGCTGCTGGAGCCAGTTCTGTGCTTTGTGTGCTTGTGCTTGTGCTGTGCATCCTGTTTGACTCCTAGACTGCTTTCCTGGACTTTGTGTGTGCCATTGGACTTGGTTACCAGTGACTCTTGCTTTACTGAGGTTGGAATTTGGACCTGCATAACAGGGGTGCTTTCTGAGGACCTGTTTTTTTTTGGGGGGGAGGTTTGAATAAACACCTGTAGAACTCTTGCCATACATGTGGTGGGGGGAGTGGGGCAGTGCAGCTTTCAGAGTCTTCATAGATGTCATTGTTTACTTGAAGGAATCTGCAGTGCACCAATCATGCAAAGTCAAATTGGCCAGGCAGAAGCTATAGGTCACAGGTGATCCCTTAATTAACCAAGGATCAATAGGTAATGACCAACATCTTGAATTACACTTAGAAGCAAGTGAGCTGGCAAAACATAGGTGTTGCAAGGGCTTACTGAGGCATGCTTATCACTGCATTCTGGACCAGTTGCGCATCCTGGCAAAATCAGCTGTTTGTCTGCAGGAGAAAAAGATTGCTCCGCATGCATTTTCAGAGGACCCCTGAGAAAATGATAATACTTTTCAATGAATTTTACTAAGATAAATTCTTAACAGGGATTTTAGGTGAGTTAGCCTCAGTCGTTGTACTGAAAAATAGTATTTCTTTTTCTTTTCTTTCTTTTTATTTTTACTTTCTTAGATCCTCCACCATTCCCATTAATTGCTGCAAGCTCCAATAGCAAAAAATAACTGTAGCAGATTCATTCTTATGAAGATCTTTATAACATTATGGTTAATGCTATTTTGGATCACTTGTGGGTGGGAATGTATTTTCCATAGAGGTTGCAGAGAATAGTTGATTAAACCATGCAAAATAAGCTGTATAGAAAAGCATCAGATCTGTTGTCAGAACAACTGCCTTTTAATATCATAACACAGGGGTCCCCAACCCCCAGTCCATGGACCAGTATCAGGTCATGGTATGCCAGCAACCAGTCTGCACAAACAAGCAAAACCCCATCTGCGGGATGCAGGCAGCACACAAAACCATGCGCCCTCAGGTCCATGGAAAAATCTGTCTCTATGGAACCGGTCCCTGGTGCCCAAAAGGTTGGGGACTTCTGCTATAATAGGTTACTTTGTAATGCATTCAAGAGGTCCAAGTTTTCATTTCTAATATTTCAAATTGGTCTTGTAATATCCCTGTCCAATCGTCATAGACAATGCTGAGCTAACTAGATCAATGTAATATATATTAATGAAACTTTGAAGGAAGATTGTAACCTCCCAATAACATTTTATTGTATTTAAATATTAATAACAGACACACTCCTTGTTGTGAAAATAGTTATTTCCAGATACATGTAAGTTGATTAAATTTACCTTGTTCTAATACTCTTGCTAGGGACGCGGTGGCTCAGTGGGTTAGGACGCTGAGCTTGTCAATCAGAAGGTTGACAGTTTGGCGGGTCGAATCCCGAGTGCCGCATAACAGAGTGAGCGCCTGTTACTCGTCCCAGCTTCTGCCAACCTAGCAGTTCAAAAGCACATAAAAATGCAAGTAGAAAAATAGGGACCACTACGGTGGGAAGGTAACAGTGTTCTGTGTGCCTTTGGCGTCTAGTCATGCCGGCCACATGACCACGGAGACGTCCTCGGACAAGCGCTGGCTCTTCGGCTTTGAAACGGAGATGAGCACCGGCCCATAGAGTTGGAAATGACTAGCATGCATGTGCAGGGGAACCTTTACCTTTACCTTTAATACTCTTGCTTAAACATGATGAAGTACAAATCTCATTGCATTCATATAATGTTTCAAGCTTCTGAAAGAAATAATAAAAAGCAAGATAAAAATTTGTTGCTGTAAATCAAAATAATTGCAGATGTAATTACTTTTTAAGAAGGAATCTTAAATACCAGTCCTGATTCCACTGTCCAAACCCTCGGAAGTAGATTAAAGCTGCCAGCACCCATCTTCACCTTCACAGACCTTGAGAACCTAGTTGATAACAAGGAGCAAAAAATGTCAAACAGGCGCAGCCCATTTTCATCTCTAAATCCACAGAAGAGAAAATAAACTGGTAACATGTCCTCATCTCCATCCTTCCTTACACATTATATGTTTATTTTGTCTAAGAAATCATAGCATTTATGCTATAAACCTGCCAAAGCCACCATCCCTTGTGATGGGATTTCTAGGCTGGCCAAAGATTCTTGGGAGTTGCCATCTGTTGCCCACCCAATGTAGAAGTGGTTCTGTCATAATTTCTGCAGCTATGGTAATTTACAGGGGGGGGAATAAACAGTTTCACTGCACAGTTTCAGATATACTTCAGATAAGAAATAATAATAATAATAATAAACCTTTATTGTCAAAGTACAACATGTGTACATTGAGATTTGCTGAGCCTCCCCCCGTGCTCTCTCCCCCCAACACACAGTGACAACAAACCCTCCATCCCACCACACTATGTGAACCAACTCCACCACACACCGGCCTCCCAAGTCAATTCTGCATAAGATTATGTCCCATTTAAAAGCCTAACAGCCCACGGATAAAAGCTATTTTTCAGCCTGTTGGTACGGCTGGCTATATTCCTATATCTCCTACCGGATGGTAGGAGAGTAAAGAGATACCGTCCAGGGTGTGAGTCATCCCTGAGAATCTTCCTCACTCTTCCAAGGCAACGAGCCCTGGCGATGTCATCCAGTGGTGTCAGGGAACAGCCCACAATGTCTTCTGCTGTGCTCACTACCCTCTGTAATAGTTTCCTATCCGTGGCTGTCATATAAAAAATAGATCACTTATCTCTCCACCCTGCTGCTGTGAGATCAAAGAGAAACAGAACTGTCTTCAAACTGACAGAGAATCATCTGGTGGACCTAAGAGAGATTATATGCTGCTTCTCTCTGACTGAGTTCAACAAGACAACTAAAATATACTCAAGTCTGAGGCCAGACAAAAATCATTTCATATATGTTCATCATTATTTTATTTCTGTATGCTTTTAATCTACCAAGGGTATTGTAAACATTAGCATGGTGAAAATGTTCTGATGCATTCTTACTTTGTTTGACATTGAAATGTAGAAGCAAAAAACAACTAGTAAGCATGTAATTGCAATGTAAGTCCTCCTCTTTTTTTAAAAGTTTGGAAACAGCCTCAAGAGAACAAATGTACTCGCCTGGTAAGTGTGATGTTTATTTATGAATGAACATTAATGGAACTACATTTGGCAGATCTCAAGAGGCAAGACTTCTTTGTTGTGGCACCCGGCCTTATGAAACATTCCCCGCCTCCTTCCACCTCCAAAATGAGGTTAGCTCCATTTTCTCTGAAATCCCTCAAGATCTGGCTATGTCATCAGGCTTGGGGTTTCCAGGGGACTGGTGAGGTCTCGAGATTGCTCTATTATTGCTTTAACATGTTATCTCCTGTATGCCTTTTTATTTTTATTTTTTTAAAAAAATAATAATGACTGCTTTTGATATGTTTATTACTTTGATATATTTTTGTATGCTTCCCAGGTTCACTTTTTTGTAAAATGAGTGGCCCAATAAATTTGATAAATAAATAAATGCGGTAGAAGAATTTGAACATAGACCATAACCAAACAGTTGCTAGAATGAATGGGGCCCTTCAAACTGAAAAAAATCATGAAGTAGATTGCTCCCTCTACTCCATTTTCTCCATATATTCAGATGGAGACTTTAAATGGTACCAGCATTGCTTGAAATTGCACACAGCTCTCTGCATAATCCACATGCCTAAGAAAACTCCCTAGATGGAAGACGAGAAAAAGAAGCATTCCCTACATCAGTGATGTCGAACCTTTTAGAGTCCGAGTGCCCAAACTGCAACCCAAAACCCACTTATATATCGTAAGGTGCCGGCTGGGCATGGCCCATTGGGTGGGTGTGGCCCACTGGGTGGGCGTGGCTACAGTAGTAACTGCAGACTGGGTGGGATTAAAAAGTTCAATCAATTCCAACTTTGTGAGATCTTTTTTTTTTCCTGCGAGAAGTTGAAATTGATCGATTGATTGAACCTTTTTTTTTTTTGCACATGGCAGTGGAGGCCTAAAGAGAAAAGGTTTTATAAAACCCAGCTAAAGGCCTAGGACTGGGGTGACAGCCCACGTGCCCAGACAGGGCTCTGCATGCCACCTGTGGCATGCCTACTATAGGTTCGCCACCCTGGATCTACATTGTTTAAAGCCACCATATGTTGAGTTGCAAATGGAAAAAGAATGAATAACATATTATGATCGACTTGATTGTTTATCATGAAGTATTCAGAAAATTAACAAAAGATACGAGAGTGATAAGTGGTGGGGAATATGAGACAGGCATAGTATCAAGGGTGATTATTTGGGGAAAACGCTGCTTTAAGAAGTGAAAGAAACTAAAGTGACTTTAGAATAACTGAAGGAAGAGAAAATATGAAACCCACATGAAAAAGTATTAGAAAAGAGTATTGAATAAATGGGAAGCAGACATAATTAACGATAATCTGCTTGGAATAGAATAAAAGGAAATCCATTACAGAATACTAGAGAAAAATGAAGAATTACATTAGATAATATAAAAGTTAGTGTCTGATAAAACATAAATAAAAACAGAATAAAAAGAAAGCAATACATACTGTGAGATTCTTGAAAAACAGTAAGATTGCAAGTATAAGTTATGTAATTGAGATATATTAATGTATGCATACATTTGTTTATGGGACTTTGTGACTTTATGGAACATTGTGACTTATGTGACTTTACATGTCTGTGAAGATTGAATCATGCCTGATGTTTATAACAACATTCTGATTTTTTTAAACAAAGGTTACAGGAAACTTAATTTGTTAAGTAAATCAGGGAAGTTATTTTGCATAAGTTGAATTGAAAGAGTTCAAGAGGTAACATTGTACAATATCTGGAAAGCTATTACTTTATTCCAGGTACATTTTTGCTTCTCATTGACAAATATCTGAATTGAAGAAGGGTTTATTGTATGTTTATTGATTTAGAGAAAACAAGATTTAGAAAACAGTAAATAGATGATTGAAATACATAATATTTTGTGTGATTACAAATTGAAGGTTGATTGCTGAATCCAATTAAAATGGTATATGATTAAAATAAAACATATGAAAGAATAAACAGAAAGATTAATGAAAGATTCCATAGAAGTATAGGCAAGAATAATGTCTCTTGAGTTTCATGGTATCAAATATATGAATCGATAAATGTAAATGTATTAATAAATATATACTGACTTCTTGAAATGTTAGAAAGGTATTCACTTCAAAGTGTATTTAGTCCTGCCTAAGGCAGAACTAGAACTCCCAGTCCCCAGCACCTTAACACCTACTTGTGTTTTTACATTGTCTTACACTTAACAAATTTTGGAGAAAATATTGGATTATATAAATATAGTTGGGCAACAAAAGCTAAACTTTTCAGATGATAATATTCCTTTGAACTATATACATGGTACTAGGAAGTTGACAACCAGATAATATGAATGGATTCTGCTTGCTTTTATTGTGGCCAGAATTTTTTATATCGAAGCATATATTGCTGCATTTGAAAGATAAACGTATGGCCCCCTTCACCCAAAGGATTGAAGATCTGGTTGCACTTGTCACCTATGAGAGATTGCCTATAGACAAAGATTTTGTTTGGGCAAATATATTTAAATATGGAACTTGTTTGTACAAAATGTAATAAGTTAAATATACAATGGTTATATAAATATATTAGAAATGCATATGTACTTGAATAATAGTTACAGTGTACTATGTGTACATAATTGCAACTATTTACAGCTAAAATGATACATTATATCTTTTTTGTTATTGTATTTTTTCACTTTTTTAAAACAGTCTTTTTTTCTCCAAGTGCATGTATTTTCATCCTTGTGGGTGTATTTCATGTTTCTATGTCATTTTATAAGCAATAAAATAATAAATGGAAAAAAACCCATCCATCCACAGAATAATCTCAAAGTTGCTTACAACATTTCACAAAATGCACAGCATAGAAAGAAACTAGAATGACAAGGAATCTTTCAAAATATAGCAATAAACCTTTGGGAGTTTTGCATTTTTCTTTTTACAGTCATTATACTAAACTCAACTTCTGTTTGGCCTTATCACCTAATTAGATAATGTCTTTAGTGGGGGGGGAGGGGGGAAATCTGCTTAAATATTTTTGCTTTTATGAGCCAGATTCCCTTTATATGCACCTTGCTATTCATTTTCTTAGTGGGTGCATTTTCAAGCAATCTCTCTATATTATACTGTATATTTATACATATATACATACATATGCATATGTAAATGTGCATGTAAATACTGGTGTATATATATGAATTTTGCATGCATCCTTCTATGATCTACAGCCTTTTACTTGTATTTTAAATATGAAAGTTCTTAACAGCATTCTTTTTCTGTCTTTGCATATTTACATTGTTCAGTAATGCAATATATTTGTATTACCATTCATTTAAGACTCTCTTGTATATTCAGGGAATTGGAAATAAACATATTCTGACTGGATAAATTTCTAATTATTTTTCCCCCATGCTGTCCGAAAGCACTAGGACATGAGACCAACATACGGCAAGAGTTAACAGATCAAGCTTCTATGGCCTTTCTTCTGCTTTATATGAAGAGAAGAATGAGTTCTGCAAGAATGTAGCTCACAGAAAAGTGACCTTCCAGCTGATGCAAAGGATTCAACAGTTTTAGTAGAGATGTTTCCTATTTCAGCTCCGGTTTCCTGTTAGCCACCTTTCCAGATGAAACGTAACAGTTGTTGTATGAATCACAAAATGAAGAAAGGAGGGCTTTTGAGTGGTAATATAGAGATAAAACTCAGGTGTACTGGGTTGAGCTTAAAAAAAGTGTACCAACTTGGAAAAGGAATAAATATATATTTTTTCAAAAATATTTTGATAGCATTTAGAAGGGAAAAAAAGTTTTAAAAGGGTAAGGTAGAAAAACTGTTATGCATAACTGAAATCTTAGAAAAGTAGTTCATAAATGCTTGAGGGAGGGGGAGGGGAAGGGGAAGGGGAAGGGGAAGGGGAAGGGGAAGGGGAAGGGGAAGGGGAAGGGGAAGGGGAAGGGGAAGAGAAGAGAAGAGAAGAGAAGAGAAGAGAAGAGAAGAGAAGAGAAGAGAAGAGAAGAGAAGAGAAGAGAAGAGAAGAGAAGAGAAGAGAAGAGAAGAGAAGAGAAGAGAAGAGAAGAGAAGCTCTCTATATTTTGAATAGGTCACTGTGTTCTTTTCTGGAATTTCTCTAGCTGCACCACAGCAATTTTACAGCACTAGGACTAGGCAGCAATTTTGTGCAGTTTATGTCTCACAAGCCTAATGGAAGCATTTAGGGAGCAACAAAGGCCTTGATCTCCCAGTACACTGAATATCTTCTATGCCCTCTGCCATAATTGAGAATTGAAAATCTCAGGAGTGTCTTGCAAGAGATCTTCAGTGTGCATTGAGCCTGGGCCTTAAATGTATACATTTTATTTTGGGGAAAAGAAATTATCTTTGTAATAAAGTGCCCATTTCAATAAAAAGAATTTTTACTAGCGTTTGCAAGATGCTTAAGCAACTATAAAACTAGCAATGTAACCTGGATTCATAGAGATCTGCAGCAATTATATTGCCAAAAAGACTTTTAGCATAATTTTAACTCTGCTAAAGTAAGACAGAACAAATTTAAGATTTCCAAACCTGCTGGCTGTTATGTCATTCTGTAGCATGCAAAATAAAAAAGAGCAGGCTATGCAAAGCCACTTACTGTCAAACCTGTCAGTAAAAAAAACAGAGAAAGGTAAAACAAAGGTCAAGTCTTGCTGATTTAGAAATAAAAGAGAGCTTTCTGTGTCTACAAACTGGGAACAGGTTTGGATTCAAGGTTAAGGACAGTATGCCAGTCAAATACTAAGGTATCAGTTTTGGATCCCCATTTTCATTTGGAACTGACTTATAGTGTAATAAGTAATCTTTCAGTGCAAAAAAAAAGAAATCCATGGTGATATAAAGTTTTAGTTGTTCTGCCTCTTTAAGATCCTTTGAGGAAATATATTTTTCTGCCCTTTTAATATTTCCTTCTCTGGGGGGCTGACTTCCCACAATGTGAACTTCAATCAGACATGGATATTTCATGCATGTTCATGTTTCCCAATTTAGTTTCCTGTATATTTAGTTAGCCAAATAGAAATTCTAAACTCACTGAATTTATTGGCAGTTATTTAATTATTTGTCTATTTCTTCATTCACATTCTATGCATTGATATAATTTAATATAGAACTCACATATTGCCTTGAGGTGATTTCCATTCTATCATGTCAATTTAATAGGGCATCTAGGGCATTCTGAGGCAAGAGTTTTCTCTAAGTTTACTTCAAGATGCTAAACATTAAACCTAGAATCATCTTTGAACAAAACCTGTCTTTAATCATGAGCCGTTCCCTTTAAATGGTACTTCAAAGTATAGCCTTTTCTTCCTATTCAGGTTGGAACACCCAAGAGTCAAAATGAGCTCTTATTTCACATTTACTACATGAATCCATACATCCTTTCTTAAATCAGCAGAAATGTAATATTACTTAATAGCATGTCTTGTTATGTATCGATATGCTATATTTCTTTGTGTTCATATTTTCTTGCAGTTTCATATGCACATAAAGAAACATAATAGAATAAACCATACTAGTGTAAAACATATTTAGGAGGCATGAATGTGAAGAAATATTGGGTGATACTTCTATTCTGTCATATCTGATATTTATTTCTTTTATGTGATATTGTGAGGTTTATAATGTTTACGTGTGTGATGCTTTTCTGAAAGAGAAACAACTTTTAAAAATGCCTCACACCTCAGGAACTACAACCTTTATAACTCTACCTTTAAAGCTACTTTTTCAAAACCTCTCAGAAATCTCTCCTCAAAATGAATTTGAGGAAAATAGAAACTAAGCAGAACCAATTGGATAGATTTACCTGTCCATTGTTGACAAATTTCTGAAGCTGAAAAATGAATTGTCATTTTATTAGAATATTGTAGTTTGACAATTCATGCTAGGATAATTTTGATTTTTGAAAATCTTCATCAAGAATATTTTCCCTTGGGATAAACAACCTATTCAAACTGTACTGATAAAGTGGAGATTCTGAACTCCACTACAACTGTTTTATACAAATTCTACCTTTTGTTTCACAAGGCCACCATCTAGATGATGCATACAGAAGGACAATGGTTTCCTCTGAATCTTGCTTGCGCTACAAAGAGATCTTCAATGAGCACAAAGTGATACATATCCCTTGACATGTAGGTAGACATCATTATTTGCATTTTTCCCCAGTGCTGTTTCTTGTATTCATATTTTAAAATATGTACTTAGAAATGTAAATGTTTATGTTTCCCCTTCCTTGCAACTGAAATTTCTTTGTGGAGACTACAACAAATTCAGAGGCATCCTATAGTTTCTTCTAAGGAGAAATGCATCTTGGACATGATAGTGGAAATGTTCCTGATGTTCATTATATGGAGCCAAAGTACAAACGTGAATGTTTTCCCCTTGGGGGTGTATGACCTGTCAGATGTACTAAAACAGCAACTCAGGTCTCATTTGGTAATTCAATCTTTTGTGTTAATCTCTGGAGGATGAAGAGAGAAAAAAAATCCCAGACCTGACATTTTGGCATCTTATCTTCTCAGCTGTCTCTTTTGTTCTAGAAAAAGTCTCGATTCTGTCAATATTTGCTATTCTTTTCCACTGCATTCGTATTTTTAAATTGCCACATTGTGCTTTTGTTTCCTATGTCAGTTTTCCATGTTAAATGCATACTTCTAAAGTAACCTTCAGCATCTTTTTTTTTTCACTTAGACTTGCTCATTATCCCTCAAGAAAGAGCAGCAACAGGATTCACAGGCAGCCATGGGACCAATTTAATTCTGAGGAGCTAAGCTCATCTTACTTCTGAGTGAAATTTATTTTTCTTCTCAAATTAAATCAACACTGCCACCAGGTGGCTTGATCAAACCTATCTATTCAAGAATGCTGTAACAGATTAATTTTGAATTCTTCCTATTGTGTAGGAACAAATGTAGTTTTTACTCACTAATATGAGAGCTACATTTCCCAAATTGTGCTGACTCTCAGGTGAGGAATGGAAACGAAGGAAAAGGCTTTATAGTCAGCCATTGCTTCAGTTATTACCATTCATGGTGTGCTTTAGAATGTTTTTGAGGGGAGATTTTCTAAGAAACAAACTGTGAGAGCTGATGTGGCATGTAGGTTCCCTGCATTCTTTTATCAATATATAAAATAATTTGAATGTTTGCATCACATGAAGAAATCATCCTTTATTTTGTCTTATACAGGTTGAATTTGGAGGCCTACATCAATTTAGAGGTTTGTTGTTGTTTTTTTCAGACTACATGCAGAGCAGCTGATATTTAAGCCAATCAATGAGAAACATGAAAATGGCTTTCAAATAATTCAGGTTTGTATTGCCCTTCTTGCTGAGCTTGTTTGTTGCTTGAGACATATTCATCACCTGACAGGGTCACATCATCATTGCTAGTGAGTATATATAAACACTCCCTGTTTATATATGGTAGCATATCCTGCCAATGTTGGAAGGGGTGTGGTTTTACTTTTGGAAGTTGCTTGATTGGGGCATTGTTTTCTGCTTGTCTGTTTGTCTGTTGTTAATCACTGCTTATCTGGGTTTTGTCCACTCAACCACAATTTCAGCTAGGAAATTGTGAGCATCCTAGATCAAATCCAATCCAAAAATGCTAGAGAATTCCTGGAAGCTTGGCATTTGGGCCAATCAGCCATCTATAGGGATATAGGCATGAATGATATATGCGCATCGTTCAAAAGACTGGACAAAAACCTATGAAAGAAAGAAAAAAGGCCAGAACACATCTCAGCAGCCAACACCCAGATAAGCAGGGGTGAAAACCAGGCCAGATAAGGTCTTACCATAAAGATTTCTGTAAAGACATTACTATATTGGCACTATTGTTTTCAGGCCATTATTGTTTATAGTAGTCCATTATTGTGTATGTGAAATATGGGTAATCTTCAAATATATCACTATTCATTTGCTTACATTTTATTGGCATTTTTAAATTCTTGGCAACTTTGAAAAAGTTTTTTACATTGGATTTTGTCACCCTATTTAATTTTTTACCCATACAGCCAATGCAGCAATGAATATGAATGCAGTAGCAACTTATTTGGTATTTGAAAAATAATACCAGAATATTACTGCTAAATAACAGTAGTTACATTTACTACTATTTTGGGAGGAATATGATAGGAGAGGACCATAATAGGAGAATGTATGTGAGAGCTTTTACATGCAATACTTTTAAATAATCTCAATGCTCAATGACAGAATATATACTTATTCTGCATTTTGCAGCAAGTTATACGACTGCAAATTCTCAAAGAGGTATTTTGTTCTGATTTTATAATCTGATATGTTATTTCATTACTATTAATTGATTGGTGTTGATGTTGACTTTTAATTATAATTTTCTGGATTGATCACTGGTGTTGTATGTTGCTTTCTTGATATTTAATATTCCTTTGCTTGAGATGCTCCTTATTCCATAATGGAGTTATTTTTATTTTGTTCCAAAATTTATGTGATAGAAACTATCTTGTGCTAGTTTAGCTCTAAAGCAGCAGCTCCCGACCTTTTGGGTATCAGGGACCAGTTCCATGGATAGGGGGCATTCCGTGGACTGGAGGGTGCATGGCTTAACATGTTGCCTGCATCCCCCAAATGGGGCTTTGCTTGTTTGCATGGTCCAATTTCTGGCCTGCTACAGTCCGGTATTGGTCCATGGACAGAGGTTGGGACCCCAGTTTAATGGTCTTTAAAAAAAACACAGAATCAACTGCCATAACATCCTTCTCTCTAAATTCAATCTATTTCTTTGATTTCTGTTTATCATACCATTCCATTCAGTACGGTACTTTACATTATTGCTCTTTATGCTTCAAATTATATGTTGCCTTTGCTTGAGTTTTATGCAACTTTAATTTTTAATTTTCAAGATGCTTAAATTATTGGTGCAAAGCACATATACTGAATGAATTACCACTTGAACATGAAGAGAGAGAAAAAATAATACTTTCCTCACTGGTGCCCATTTCAAGGTATATTTTCTAGAAACAGAAACGACTTTATTTCCTGATCTGCAGCTTTATCAAAATGAGTGAGAAGAACAGTCATTTTTATTTCATCATATGATGTATATTTTCTTTCTTCTGTACCCATTTAGTTACATCTTAATTTTTCAATCATTTACAAAGTTTCATTTTGTGGCATGTCAATATAATCACTTTTTTTAAAAAACAACAACAACCCTTTCTTTCAAACAATGCAGTATTATTTGTATAATTCTAGTTTTGGCCCCTTTCCAAGTAAATCTGATTTTTCAATCTGTTCAGTTTTATACTTTGAAATTTGTAAGGACAGAGATGGAAATTAAAAATGCATTCCTTGACATAGAGAAAATTTCATCCTCCTACCCCTTTTCAATGCATCAATTCAAATAAAATTTTGTCATGGGAATATTTCCAACATAGTTGCCAAACCATAGTTTGCATACAAATGTAAATATGTATGGTTCCTATAGCAGTCCTGCTATTATTTACAACCATGCTATTATATGCAGTATTTTTTTGGGCAGAGTTTCTTTTCTTTCCCGCTTTTCTTAAAAAAGGGGTCATATGGACAGCCAAGCAAGTTGAAGGGGGGAGGATGAGTGCCCTTAAAAGCAGTCCAATCAACTTCTTTGGGGACAAGTTTTCTTCTCTCCTAGCTAATTGTTTGGGTTTTAGCCAGCACTTTGTAAAATGTATATAGATACTCTTCTTGTTTGGGAGGTTGTTGCTATTCTTATTTTACTCCTTCCTGTTTGATATTCAAACTATGAAACAGGAAGAAGTAACATGTTCTGTTGGCTTTTGTTGTTTGATTTGGCCATAGCCGGCAAGTAGTATAGATGTTCTTACTGCATATTATGGTGAGCATGCCAAAGGATGTGGTGAATGCAACAAAATGTACTTAGATTACTTTTTATTGTGAGTTGGTTTGAGAGGATTCAAAAGACTGTGAGGGAGCCATTTACACCAAAACTCTTAGATCATGAAATGCTACATTTTGGTGATGAATGGAGCAACACATAAGCCTTGGTTTATTTGTGTGGTAGACAGACAAAGATAATCCCAGGGTTGAAGTCATGACTAATGGCCTCAACACAGAGATCTTTGTTGGGAAAGAAAATAATCTGCCCTGGTCATACAAATGGCTGCATGCAACAGTTTCTGTCACAGGAGTATTTTTGTGGCAATATAACGTGAAAATATGTACAGAATGAAGATTGCACTGTGTATCAACCAATAAAAAGAATTACAGAAGTTTAAATTTTGAAATACTGACTAAGCTGTTGCCAATTTTAACAAAATGTTTGTTTAAAGTACTTGCTTTTATCAATGGAAAAATCGCACAGCAGATATGTGAATGTTATCGCAGTCCGTGCTAGGGCTGACAAGCTTACTATTCATTCCTTAAAGTTGCCAGTCTAATGCTGAATTTCTATTTGTTGTAAGCTGAGCACTGCATTTTGTTTGGGGTCAGTATAGAAGTACAGCCAGATACCTATGCAATAAATGATATAAAATAACACAAGAAGAAAGTTTAATATGTACAGTGACCATAATGAATGCAAAGAAGAAGTTGTCTTAGTTTCCAAACAGAAGAAATATTGCATTCAAGACTAGTGCATTTGAGGATTCCACCACCACCACCATAGTTCCTTGTGAAACCTTTCAATTTTCATGGATCCTAGGATTCTGTGGAAACCAATTTGAAAAGGTTTCTGCAGGCTACAATATAGAAATACAGTACATTTATATTTCTCTAATTAACTTTTAGGGGATGCGGTGGCTCAGTGGGTTAGGACGCTGAGCTTGTTGATCAGAAGGTCGGCAGTTTGGCAGGTCGAATCCCGAGTGCCGCATAACAGAGTGAGCGCCTGTTACTCGTCCCAGCTTCTGCCAACCTAGCAGTTCGAAAGCATGTAAAAATGCAAGTAGAAAAATAGGGACCACTACGGTGGGAAGGTAACAGCATTCCGTGCGCCTTTGGCGTCTAGTCATGCCGGCCACATGACCATGGAGACGTCCTCGGACAAGCGCTGGCTCTTCGGCTTTGAAACGGAGATGAGCACCGGCCCCTAGAGTCAGAAACGACTAGCACGCTTGTGCGGGGGAACCTTTACCTTTATATAAATGGGTTCTTTCTTTCTCTGAAATGTTGCAAACATATATCAACATATTCAGAGCAGCAAACACCTTTGTGGGGAATAGGAATAACCAATAAGAATAAAAAATTCTGTACCTTTACCTTTTAATTAACTTTTGATTTACTGTGCTACCTGTTTTGGCTTAAGCCCATTCATTTGCAAAATGCTCCTCCATGTGCCAGGGAACTCTAAATCTAACCATCAACCCAAAAATGTGTTTTTATTTTTACTCTAACATTGTCTTTTCCTCTTAATGTTCTGTTGTGTTCTTATCTAACATGAATTTCTATCATAGTGACTCGGTATTATTTTTTTAAAATATATTTTATTTAATCACAAATGTGAAGATTGCTGAGAGAAAGATTTGGGCAGCATAATGAATGCTGAAGGAGAGAAACTCCTTGAAAAAGGAACTGGAGATCATTAGTTAGTAGACAGAAGGGAGAAATAACAGCACAGAGGGAGAACAAAATAGTCCTACAGAATATCTTACCTGCTGTGCAGGTATAGTCCAATCTGCCCACTAAGGAGAATGATAAATGAGGGTTTGCTGAAAGACAGTATGTACAGTGGTAGACGACAAGCTCTGCTGATAGCTCTTATATCTGGCATAAGCAAAAGATTGATAACATCATCAAGTATCTCTTCATTTTGAAAGAATTTTGAGAAGTTTTTGACTCCTAGGCATGAAAGAAATATGTATACCGCCTGTAATGGTATAAGAGCCTTGGTGGAGCAGTGGGCTAATGCCTCCTTAAGTAACACCAGCTGCCTGCAATTAGTGCAGGTTCGCATCCCACCAGGCTCAAGGTTGACTCAGCCTTCCATCCTTCGGAGGTAGGTAAAATGAGGACCCAGATTGTTGGGGGCAATTAAGCTGACTTTGTAATAATGCCGCTTGGGGTGTGTGTGAAAGCACTAATAAGCAGGCATATACATAGAATGAAGGCTCCTGCTAAGCTTGTAAGCCGCCCTGAGTCTTCAGAGAAGGGCGGGATATAAATGGAATTAAAATAAAAAATAAATAAATAAAAAAACATAAGGCAAAAATTGCAGATTTACAAAAGCATGATGAAATTAGCCCAAGAGCAATTGTACCAAAATCTTTTCCCCCTAACCCTGCAAACTTATACCTTATAGTAGCATATACAGAGGGACGCGGTGGCTCAGTGGCTTAGGATGCTGAGCTTGTCGATCGGAAGGTCGGCAGTTTGGCGGGTCGAATCCCGAGTGCCGCGTAGCAGAGTGAGCGCCTGTTACTCGTCCCAGCTTCTGCCCACCTAGCAGTTCGAAAGCACGTAAAAATGCAAGTAGAAAAATAGGGACCACTACGGTGGGAAGGTAACAGCGTTCTGTGCGCCTTTGGCGTCTAGTCATGCCGGCCACATGACCACGGAGACGTCCTCGGACAAGCGCTGGCTCTTCGGCTTTGAAACGGAGATGAGCACCGGCCCCTAGAGTCGGAAACGACTAGCACGCATGTGCGGGGGAACCTTTACCTTTACCTAGCATATACAGTATGCCTATACATTGTATGAATTTATTTTCTTACTTTTCTGTTCTCCATCCACACCCACAAATAATCCGCTTGCTGAAAATCTGCTTATGTATTTTTAAAGTTTCTCACTTTTAAATTAATTTATTCAGCAAAACCCTTATAATGAATTGATTTCTCTTTCTATTACCCTATATCAATTGATTGGTGAAGATTCTTCCTATTCATTCATTTCATAGGTTTATAGTGACCTCCATCTACAGAACCTAAGCAGTGTAAACCATAGAAAAATATAGAATAAAACAAAACAAAAGCCAAAAAACAAAAGACATTCCTTAGATGTCCATCAGAAACATTAAATTCCAGTTTAAATGTGGTAGAATTATACTGTTTTAACAGGATTTTTAAATTCCCTCTCAGAAACAGAAAGTACAGGGGCCATTAGGCTTGATGTTTTTGAAAGAACTTTTAACTCTAACTCTTCGACACACATAACTATATCCCAAGATGTCAACGCTGCTAACATTGGATGTTCTTGCTTTGACAACAGATGGAAATGTAGCCATCTTTTCTCTATTGCTTTTAGAGTTCATTGATGCTGGGAGGGGGAATGTGGATGAGAGAGAGTCCAGCAAGTCATAACAATAATAACTCAGCCATGGGAACCCAAGGTTATTAGGTCCAGAGTTGATAGAAATTTGGCAGGCAGGAGAGATGGGGAGAAAGCCCGCACTTCAAGTTAATTGGGAAATGTGATCTATGACTGTTAATTGGAGGAGGGAATTGCACTTTCCTACTGTGTGCCAGGGGAGGAGAATTCAGTTTTTGGCTTCAACTATGTAGTGCTGATATTGTTTCTCGAATAAAAGATTCTTTAAGGAAAACAACACCTCGAAGTTCTTTTGAAGAGATTTGTCAGGAATTGTGCAGAGATCTCCTTGAGCTAACAAGAAGTTGCACAGACAAAAAAGGTACTGAGAGCAGCAAAGTTCACACAGTAACCACACAGATATACTGAGGTGTGAAAAACAAAATACTTTACTTTGTGGTGTAATACAAAGCACAGTCAAAAATAAACAGTCCAGGTTATACACGTGTAAAGAACAGATAAACAATAGTAACAGTCCAAGGAGTATTCCAAATACAAAGTCTTCTTACTGGTCCAAAGGTCAAAAACACAGTTGTTCAGGTTTAACACAGTAGCAAACCAACAATAGCAGTAACAGAGTAACTAACAGTGAAAAAACAGCGAGAGCAGAGAGAGAAAAACTACATCCCTTGTTGTTGTTAGCTGCGAAGTCGTGTCCGACTCATCGCAACCCTATGGACAACGTTCCTCCAGGCCTTCCTGTCCTCTACCATCTTCTGGAGTCCATTTAAGCTCACGCCTACTGCTTCAGTGACTCCATCCAGCCACCTCATTCTCTGTCGTCCCCTTCTTTTCTTGCCCTCAACCTTTCCCAGCATTAGGGTCTTCTCCAGTGAGTCCTTCCTTCTCATTAGGTTGCCAAAGTATTTGAGTTTCAACTTCAGGATCTGGCCTTCTAAAGAGCAGGCAGGGTTGATCTCCTCAAGGACTGACCGGTTTGATTGCCTTGCAGTCCAAGGGACTCGCAGGAGTCTTCTCCAGCACCAGAGTTCAAAGGCCTCAATTCTTTGGCACTCAGCCTTTCTTATGGTCCAACTTTCACAGCCATACATTGCAACTGGGAAAACCATGGCCTTGACTATATGCACTTTTGTTGGCAGGGTGATATCTCTGCTTTTTAGTATGCTGTCTAGATTTGCCATAGCTTTCCTCCCCAGAAGCAAGCGTTTTTAATTTCTTGGCTGCAATCCCCATCTGCGGTGATCTTGAAGCCCAGGAAAATAAAATCTGTCACTACCTCCATTTCTTCCCCATCTATTTGCCAGCAATTGAGAGGGCCGGATGCCAGGAAATTGGTTTTCTTAATGCTGAGTTTCAAGAAATATACAGTAGCAATAGAATATAAAAATATATTAATCCAAAGATAAAGTAACATTAATTAGCAGGTCAAAGAGTCTATATTGAGCTGTTATACATTTTATAACAGAAAGAATGTGCCACAAGTGGACACTGTGATATTATGGGAATTAGAATTTAAGGTATAAAATACTTTATTAATATTAATGTTTTCTGCAGCACAATAGTTCAAAGGCTTCAATTCTTTGGTGCTCAGCCTTTCTTATGGTCCAGCTTTCACTGCCATACATTGCAACTGGGAAGACCATAGCCTTGACTATAAGCACTTTTGTTGACAGGGTGATGTCTCTGCTTTTTAGTGTGCTATCTAGATTTGCCATGGCTTTCCTCCCGAGGAACAAGCGTCTTTTAATTTCTTGGCTACAGTCCCCATCTGCAGTGATCTTGGAGCCCAGGAAAATAAAATCTGTCACTACCTCCATTTCTTCCCCATCTATTTGCCAGGAATTGAGAGGGCCAGAGGCCATGATCTTGGTTTTCTTAATGTTAAGTTTCAACCCAAGTTTTGCACTCTCCTTCTTCACCTGCAACATGAGGCTCTTTAGTTCTTCTTCACTTTCTGCCATTAGAGTGGTATCATCTGCATATCTTAGGTTGTTGATATTTCTTCCCGCAATTTTAATTCCATGGATGAAAAACAGCAAGAGCAGAGAGAGAGAAACTATGTCCCTAGCTCCCTCTTATGGCCATTGGGAAGCAAACACACCCTTGGCCAATCATCACATTTAAAGTGATATCATACATCATGGCTTATATATTTCCAACCCAACCAGGTAGGCTTAATAATATGCCTAACAAGATTCATCTGTCGGAACCATGACACAAGAAACATGTATGTTTGAGCATTGTGATTTATTTTTTATAAATATGAATATGAAATATGATGCTATACATCCTCTTCACAACCTGGTTTCCTTGTTACCTTCTGGGAGGAGGCTTCATGGTATCCGAAGCAGAACATCCAGATTTAGTTTTCTCTTCCCACTATGTATTCAAAATGTACAATGATTAATATTCATATGTACATGTACATGTGTGTGTGTGTGTGTGTGTGTGTGTGTGTGTGTGTGTGTGTGTGTGTGTAGCATGTGTATGGGTAAATATATACTACTTTCTTTTGAGAGCAGGAAACAGAATTTCATTTTTAATATGGGCCAGTGTGCTTAGAGTAAAAAAATAACAATAAAGGTTATCTTATCTTAAGTACGAATAAATATGTTATATGAAATGTAACAGAAAGCAGAATTTCATTCTGGTCACGGTCATATGAATTATTGGCTATTATTTGGTGTCACTGGAGAAGTTATTTGAAATTTGATCAATGCACAAAAAAAACGAGAGGAAACTATCTGAGTAGGGGAGAAATACATAAAATTCATTAATTACATCCCCACCCCCACCCCATCAGCATTTTTGTTGGTATATTTAGCAAGGAAGAAATGTGACAGTATTCGATAAAGCCACGGTACAGTAAACTGACACTAATGAAATCTAAGTTTCAAAAAACATAGCATTAATTATACTAATTTTATCTCCTGAAATTTGAGACACGTAACTACTAAAGCTGAAAGGCACTTCTTATTTTAAATGAGGGTGTACATGCATGGATTTGTATAATACGATCAGGAAATACACTATACATAGGTACATTTAATATGGTTTAAAAAAAGAAGTCTACCAGCGTTTCAAGTTGTATTATGGGTTGT
The DNA here is from genome assembly GCF_964194415.1 of Vipera berus. Taxonomy (NCBI): domain Eukaryota; kingdom Metazoa; phylum Chordata; class Lepidosauria; order Squamata; family Viperidae; genus Vipera; species Vipera berus. The sequence goes on along the minus strand of NC_138206.1, from coordinate 48,496,895 downwards.
TGCTAGGCTATGGAGCACTAAATAAAACATGAGTAGAACTTTATTTTCAGTTAACATATCAGCTTGGATTCATTTCTATGTGTGATCCCTGAAATTTTACTCTTATTTATGGAGTAACTTCTGATTATGTGGTCTGATACTGCTTCAGTAAAGTGTATTGTATTGTACTGATGTACAGTATATGGAATGATAATGGGGAAGATTATAAAAAAGATTCTTTAGCTATATGTCTAACCTATAATTAGCACAATGAAACAGATGATCCTTAGCTGATTTCTTGTCTTTTAACATGCATTTATTTTGTCTTTGAACATGCATTTTCCATCACTTATAATAAATGGCTAATGGTGTGGTTGAAGATAGTGAGAATTTCTCAGATAAGTATTGCTTCTTGTTGATAATGTACTAGGCAATTATTATCAATGTACTAGACAATACATTATCAGATACAGATTCTGTCAAGTACAGATTCAAGAATAAATAGCTGTTACAAGTCTGATTACCATAGTAGGTCCTAGACCAGGGGTGTCAAACTGCCAGCCCACAGGCTGGATGCATCATGCCGAAACCGTGCCCACCCCATTGCCAGCAATGGAAAAAAGTTCCGATATATCACGACACATCATGTGACGTTGCAAGTTTGACACCCCTGTCCTAAACTAAAATGAGAGATAAGAACAAGAGACAATTCAGAGGTCAGAAATCAGATAAAGCCTCATAGTCAAGAACCTGTAAAAGGCCATGATAACTAAGCAGGTTCTAGGGATTTAGTTAGGCAGGTACAACAAAATCACTGGACAAAGAGAGTCTGTCTGTCTGTCTGTCTGTCTGTCTGTCTATCTATCTATCTATCTATCTGTCTGTCTGTCTGTCTGTCTGTCTGTCTGTCTGTCTGTCTGTCTGTCTGTCTGTCTGTCTGTCTATTATCTAGCTAGCTAGCTATCTATACGTAACTACTTATCTTCCTACCATTTATTAGCCAGCAAACTCAGGCAAGTCAAAACACTGTAAAAACAAAAAAGGCCACAAACCAGAGACTAACATAACAAGAACAAAATGCAAAGTTATCTAAAACTACATATTTCTAAGAACTTCCAAATCTTTATGACCTTGTTAAAGGATGGCAAATTGAGGATTAGTATTCCCGAGGGCAGGTACTATGATACAGAAAGAGTGTCAATCTGCAAGTTAGACTATCGCTTCCTTGAACCAGCAGAAGATGTCACTGCCACAGGAATTTCTTTAAGCCTTTGATTTGTGAATACTTGGTTATTGTCTGATGAGGGATCTTTCAATAGAACCTTGGTACTTCGTTGTCATGGTCATGTCTGGGAGGGATCTTTCAATAGAACCTTGGTACTTCGTGGTCGTGGTCATGTCTGGGAGGGATCTTTCAATAGAACCTTGGTACTTCGTGGTCGTGGTCATGTCTGGAAGGGATCTTTCAATAGAACCTTGGTACTTCGTGGTCATGGTCATGTCTGGGAGGACAAACTAAACTTTTTTGCTGGCTAATCCCATTTGAAACATGATTCTAAAGTGCCCTGCTTAAATAAAATCTCTGCAAGAACAACATATTCTGGGGAAAAAAGTTATATATTTATTGACACCACACATAATTTATTAGTGGAAAACCTGTCCACAATGTTGAAAAAGTTACTGAGCATATGAATGTAAAGAAAAGATTAAGAATTGCTTGAAACAGAATGAGAAGAATTATGCAAAAGAGTGCCACTAAACTATGAGCAGTTACGTAAATGAATTGGAAGGATGAAAAACAATGTTGTTGTTTTTTAACTGAGATACTATGGATAAGAAAAAAATCCATATTCAGGAATAAATGTTAGAGAAACAAGGAAAAATGTATGATGTGTACAATGTGCGTTTTTGTGTGTGTAATCTAAATTGATTTTTCTGTTTAAAATATTCTCAGTGTACTTTTAATTATTTTTGTGCAATTTGTGAATCTGTCAGACAAAATTTATATAGATTTACTGTAGTAATTATTTAAATTACAACATTCTAAAGCCTTGATTGTTGGGTTAATTATTTCATGGTTTGCTGTTTTATAAATTGATTATCATGTTTTATAGCGTTCAATCAGGTTGGCAATTTCAGTATTATACTATGTCTCTCTGTTTACGTCTGTGGAGGCTACCACTCTTTAAATGAATGGGTGCCTTCCTTTGCTCCTTTCTCTCTGCAAACAAGTTAACTGGACAACATGCAAGGGAGAAGAAAGCAGACATGTATAAAGTATAAAAAATAAGTCACAGCTCTAAAGGTCTTTTTCATGTGAAGAAAAAGAAAAGTTAAAAAATAAATAAAGCTCCTAGTTAGATACTAATTGAGAGAGAATAGAGAAATGGGGGTGTGGGTGTTGGTGCGGGATAGGATAAGACAAGACAGCTAAAATTAATTAAATCTTTAACTAAAACACAAGAAATATAAACTATATTTAGTTATAGCAACTATAACTAAAATTATAACTGAAAGTCCAAGATAAATTGGGAAATAACATAAAATAATAAATAAAATAAAATAATAAAATGAAATAAAATAAAATAAAATAAAATATGCAGTCACTGTAACTTTGAATGAATGTAATGAATGAATACAATCCTGAATGTATTATGTTCACCAAGCACTATAATTTATTTTTAAGAAGTCTTTTGTGATCTATTTTCCATACTCAAAATGGAGTTTATATTGCCTCTAAACACAGTTCCACCCCAAAAAACCCCTAACAGGATAGAATGTTTCAAGATTAATTTAAATAAAGATACAGACATAAGGGCAGGATGGGATGCAAGTAAAGTCTTTATGAGAAGACAATTTACATAGACCACTTATACAAATTGAAAGAACAGAAGAAAAGTTGTAAGAGATTCTAATGGAAATCAAATAAAAGAGAATGGATTAAACAGATCACGGGAAAGAAAAAAAAAATCTCATAGCAAATTAAGCTTTTACATAGCCACATCTATATGCTAATGATGAAAGACATGGAAACAAAGATTAATTTCACTAAAGATAAGAATTTTTACTTAGCAAATAAATCTGGGAATGGCTAGCATATAAACTGACTGATATGATGGTGAATATAATGTTCAGCCAATGGTCCAGTAATATTTTTAGAGCCTTTGCTCTAAACCAATTCCTTCCAGCCCTATATTTGTGCATTTGGTTTATCTCACCCAGATTAGGATGTTTTCCTTATCAAAGCTGTACTTCATTCTGTTAGATTTGGTTCAATATACAAGGCTATCAGTATAATTTAAAGTTTTGATTCTGTACTCAAGGATATTGATTAATTTCCTGAATTTAGTGTTATCTGAAAAAGTGATAAATGCATCTTCCATTTATCTTAGTAAATTTCTCACTCAAGTTATGAAAAATGAGAGAATTCTGTAACATACTGTACTGAACTGTCTAGCAATTTCTCAAAATGGCCTGAGAGAATGCAGAGCACTGCAGACAGAATTGCCCAATCAAAGGCACAATATTCACATACACTCCTGAACCATCGGTTAACTAAATAACTGACACTAAACTTCTAACTAAACTAATGAAAGATATTTTCTACTCTTATATTTTCTATTGCAATATTTTTGAAAGCAAGTGTCTTTGATCAAATGGATTAACTGAGATTAAAAATGTGATTTTCTGTGTAGCAACACTAATAACACCTTCATATACTGTAAAAAGCACACACATCTGAAAACAGCCTTAATGAATAAGGATTAATTTAAAAATCTGAAGGGAAGTTCATATTTGAAAGAACTTTGTAAAGCTTGGGCATTTTGGGCCAATCTGATTTCAATTTGCTTTAAACAATAACTGTATATTTATATTACTGGGGTTAAGTTAAGCTAGCCATGTTTGTATTCAGTTCATTTATTCTGTAAATGGCCTAACAATGCCAAAGCAATTTACAATCAGAGGATCTGTGTTTAATCTCAACAACTGTACACTATGTCAACACCTAAAGAAAATAGCAGTCTTTGTGCTGTACTTGTCTGTCCCAATAAATGTGTTCATTCGAAACTGTCATTTGCAGATGTCATGATTTATTACAGCTTGTGCTTCCCCAAAATAGCATTTCAACAACTCTACAACTCAACACTTAGAGAAAGGCAATAGCATATTTGTCACAGATTCATCCACCTCCCCATCTTGCCCAGAATAAATTATTACTTAATGGTAATAGGCAGTGCTTTTTTTGTAAAAGAAAAAGGTGCCGGAACTCACACATGTCATACAAGCCACCTTGCCTACCCTACAAGGTTCCATCCAAAAAAGGTGCCGGAACTCCGTTTTGAGCGTTCTATGAGAAAAAAAGCCCTGGTAATAGGAATACATTTGTAATCACACTGTGATTAATTTCCTGATCTTCTTCTGTATTTCCTTCATACAGTCAACATGATTGTACAATGAAGAACTAATGGGGAAAAATGGAGAAAATACTTGCTTGGTTTGTGCTCTTTTCCCAATGCATCTATTTATATATTTATAATTTTGTTCTGCAGGAAACTATTTAAATAAAACTGTATACATATCATGTGTGTGGCAGCATATGTGTATGTGTCATTATTTTTTTAATATTATTTGTTGTTACAACAAAAAGCCATTGTCTTTTACAAAATAAGTCCATTTTATTTGTATTTTTAGATGCTTGAGCCAGATATTGAAAGCAAGAAAGCGAATAAAAGGAAGTATGAGAGCAAGATGGGGTGGAGAAATAAAATAGAGGAAAATCAAGAAAATAAGTTTCTCAAAGTCAATTGACTATTGTAACTTTACACTAACTATTGTAATTTTACTGAACTGCTAGTACCAATATGAAGTAAATTCAGATTATATAAGATCAATCATAATTAATCTGCACATTTATTTCATTACTTTACATTGTTTAGTCTGGTCTAGTCAAGAAGGAATCTGGATAAGGTACAATAAAGTTGTGCACATAAAAAAAATAAAATTCATCTACTTTAAAATAAAATGCCATAAACAAGCATTGTTGTTGTTAGTTGCGAAGTCGTGTCCAACCCATCGTGACCTCATGGACAACGTTCCTCCAGGCCTTCCTGTCCTCTACTATCTTCTGGAGTCCATTTAAGCTCACAGCTACTGCTTCAGTGACTCTATCCAGCCACCTCATTCTCTGTCATCCCCTTCTTCTCTTGCCCTCAACCTTTCCCAGCATTAGGCTCTTCTCCAGTGAGTCCTTCCTTCTCATTAAGTGGCCAAAGTATTTGAGTTTCAACTTCAGGATCTGTCCTTCTAAAGAGCAGTCGGGGTTGATCTCCTCTAGACTGACCGGTTTTGATCGCCTTTCAGTCCAAGGGACTCGCAGGAGTCTTCTCCAGCACCATAGTTCAAAGGACTCAATTCTTTGACACTTAGCCTTTCTTATGGTCCAACTTTCACAGCCATACGTTGCAACTGGGAAGACCATAGTCTTGACTATATGCGCTTTTGTTGGCAGGGTGATGTCTTTGCTTTTTAGTGTGCTGTCTAGATTTGCCATGGCTTTCCTCCCCAGGATGCATGCTCCTGGGGAGGAAAGCCAAACAAGCATGTGCCTAATAGATTCCTAATAACATAAAATATTCTAAGTGATAAGTGTTTAATGATAAGGGTTTAATGAAACAGCAGAACTTTAATTTACAAAACTCCAACAAGGAACAGGTTAATTATATCTTCAGGAGAAGAGTAATTAATAAAATAAAACCTGCCTGTCTCCTGAATCACCCTATATAACTATCCTGGAGAGGAGAACCCTTGCAACCGGCACCCTCTTGATTTAACTACTAGACGTTGCCTGGAATATTCATTGCTGCACCATAAAAAAAATAAAGATAACAACCAGCAGCTTCACAAGAGCCTGGAAGCCTTTTGGCAATCAAAACACAACTTCGGGAATTGTGTTACTCTGAATTAATGGGGTTGACCCATCAAGAGTTGGACTGCTGCATTTTTACCAACAATATTTTCTGGGATGATGAATAGAGTTGATTACCAAAACACCTTTATCTAGGTGGAGTGTTAAGTGGGGCACAAGGTAAATCTGGTAGATAATTCTACCTGGTCTTTAAACAGATACAAAGTTAAAGGCGAAAGATTTATACGATCTGAAGAGAAACCAGAAATCAGAGTATTTAAACAGAAACTCAGTCTAAGGAAACCATCCCAGGTCATTAATGACAACCTATCCAAAATTATGTCTATTGACAATAAGCAGTTCCATTTCAGAAGATTTAATATGAGGTTACTTTGCCCTATTCATTTCATCAGAATCTTCAGATCCCTGTTCAGGATTTTGACAGCATCCCCAGTTAGATCAGAGTATTGAATGTCATGAATATGTTGATAATAACTTGTCCAATGTGACCTATCGCTGTACCTTCATTTAGATATTAAAGATAAATGAAAAGAGAACATAAACTATTTGCAGACATACACTGTGATTCTTTATACCCCAGAACGGTTATAATCACATAAAATAGCTGCAAATAAATACAGTAAAATAACCGTATATCATCTAGAGCAGTTCTAAATAATAAAGATTAACCTTGACAAATCTAATCAGCTTATGAATTCACATTGCTGAAGTGAAGTAAACACCTTTTTCACCTCAGTGAAGAAAACTAGATAGCCTTACATTTCTTTGAGCTACTGTGGGAGATGGCTCCTCCTAGCTTCCTCTTCTTAGACTGGTTGCAAAGCCTTCCAGATGGGCAATTTCAAGAGTGCTGGTAGTGTTCATTAAGGAAGATCCTTAATGGTTACAGTAAGAACTGTAGGTGGACTTTATCCAGCATGCCCCGATAATTCCCCACAGAGTCTTTTACTGAGTATTACAAAAGGGCAGGTGATTGGGAGTAGGTGAGTACTGCCTTAGAAGTGCTGGCTAAAGCTTTTGTTCTAAATTTAGCCAGATCAATAAAGGAGTAAGGAGATCTAATTCCTGGAGCATCAGGATTGATATTGATTTTATAGGGGAAAAAAGAAGAATACATGCTCAAACCATTCTACATGCATTAGTATAAATTAGCAATATTTCTTAGATATAAAAAGTACAAATATATATATGTAAATTACTAACAAAGAATTAAGGGAGACTGAGATGCATTTCTGACTCTTTAGTCTTCATCAGTCAGCCATACCCTTCTGAGATTCGAACCTGGGCTGATTGCACATTAGGCAGTGTATTTTACCTCTTGAGCCACAGGATCTCTCTCGCTCTGTTAGCTTTCTGCAAGGGGAGATGTGTGTCAAATGTTAACTATTTAGATTACCTTGCTAGGCCCCAAACATGGGGCAAATCTTTATTTCCTGTTTTCAGCCTATCTTGAAGGCCATCGAACAGGCTGTAGTCACACCGGACAGTTCATATATTTGTGTAAATTACTAACAAAGAATTAAGGGAGACTGAGATGCATTTCTGACTCTTTAGTCTTCATCAGTCAGCCATACCCTTCTGAGATTCGAACCTGGGCTGATTGCACATTAGGCAGTGTATTTTACCTCTTGAGCCACAGGATCTCTCTCGCTCTGTTAGCTTTCTGCAAGGGGAGATGTGTGTCAAATGTTAACTATTTAGATTACCTTGCTAGGCCCCAAACATGGGACAAATCTTTATATATAAATATATAAATCCAACATGTATTATGGAATTGGTACTATGGTCTGATCAAAACAGAATTTGAGTAGTTGAATAGTATAGAATCTTCTGTTAAGACATGTGTTTGAAATCTTATCACTTACAATTACATGTCAGATTGATTTAAGGAACTTTATTATTTTGTGTAACTTACTCTCACACTGGCTGTTACTTTTTGTGACTGTCTGAATACTAGTCCAATATAATTCCAGTATCTCTATGAAATATGTGGGGTTTTTCCAATGAAAACAAATAGATATGTTATTTAATTATTTGTTTGTTTACAGTTAATTGCTTCAAAGTTTACACTACAGCAATTAATAAAGTCTCCAAATGAATGAATATAATCATTCTGACATGGTGGTATTTGTAAAGAGTAATTGAGAATTTACGCTATCTTCATTAAATATAAATATATGTGATGAAAAGTGGAATTTGGTCAACATACTAAAATCAAAGGTCTCTAGTCTCTGAAAGCAGTCTATCAATCATGTATTTATTTTTCTGTCTAAATGTTGATATCTCTTTGATGATCTCTGAATCTCTGTACTCACTCCTTTGAAAAGGATTTGGATTGGGATCATCACCTGTCTACTTCGTGCTACAGCAGCTAATTCTTTTTAATGCATGGTAATACAATTTTTTTTAAAAAAAATCAAGACAGATTTTTTTTTCTAATAAACATAGTCATATATTCTACACATATAGCTGTTTTATCCAGTGTACTCCAAAATGGCAAAATTGGAATAAGGCAGTAAAGGCACTTTGGTTCAGCCAGGTATTGCTCTGAGGCTACAAGAACTGTGACAAGTCTAATGTGGCTTACTGTTTTTCTAAGAGTTAACTTCAAGTAATTTTCATTACAATTCCATAATATTAGGTCCAAGAAAAGCCTAACTGAGCACATAGCTTTTGCTGTTTCTTAAAACATTTTTGGAATTAATGATTCCAATATATGAACATATTCATTTTAAATCCATTTAATAATTCATGCATTTTTGAATCTTAAACTAAACATGGCTGCCATATTGGAGTTGATAATACCAATGATAATGTTCTTGATAATGCCAGTGATCCCAGTTCATGGTGATGTGTGTCTCAAAGACCAAATAGGACAATTTGGCCAGTGCACACAACATATCTAGTGCAAGTGCTATACCACTGCATTATAACAAGATACTGTGATGTTTGCTAACAAGGCTGACCACCAATCTGAATGAATTTTAAAGGTATTAGGCAACTGTATTGGAGATAAATAATGCTGGTTCTATATTTAATCCTTTAGTATGAGTATGCTGGATACTGGAAAATACTTTTTCTAGAAAAGATAGTCTTGAAAAATAAAATATGACTAGTAAGATGTCAAATAAAATGAATAAATAAATAAAAAATTATTTGACAGCAGTAGCTACTGTAACAGACTTTCCAAGTTATACTAACATAATTGACAGTTTGTTTCATAATTTGAATTTACTATGGATAAAAATAAATTGTTTTGAACCCTGAAGATAATGACAGTGCATTCTGTACAGATGTGATGTAACAAAGTCAAGACAACCTAAAAAGTGCTACAGTTGATAATAAATAATAGATCTCAAGACTAAGACAGCAATGTAAAAAAATATTTTGCTATCGCTACATAGTCCACGTGACCACAAGTCTGCATTTTGTCAATTCAAATATTTTTATAATTAAAAAGCAACCTTATAGGAAATTGCCTAATATATTTGCTGCTGTGCTAATTAATTGGATCTTGGAGGTGGGGGATTGTAAAATAATTTATTTTCAGCTTTTTAAATATATATATTTGGGGAATTGGGATATAGTATTACATGCACATATAATTTATTTCTTTGTTATTAATTGCTTTAGACAGCAATGAAAAATTAACACAGTATGTGTTTTTTCTTTCTTTCTGGTTTTCTGGCTGGCTGAAAAATGAAAGGAAAAATTAAATCACATAGTTTGAAATGTTCTAAGTTCTTTTTGTATCTGAAAGCTATCCACTACAAGAAAACAGGTGCAGACAACCGTGTTTTCTCCAAAATAAGACCCACCCTGGTTTTTTGGGGGTGGGCCTAATATAAGCTATACCTCAAAAATAAGCCCGGGTGGGTGGGCGTAGCCAGCACAAGCAGCTGTGAGCATGTGGGGAGAGATGGTGTCTGGCAGCAGCCACAGCCCTCCGGCCCCTTGGCATGGAACTCCCTGCGTGGAGACAGAGGTGGGGGGGAGTGTTTGGGCACCTATGGGGCACTTGAGAACAAAGTGATTCACCCAGTTCCCAAGCACCCCATAGGTGCCCAAACACTTTTCCCAAAATGGAGATCTGACAGAGACTGGAAGCTTTATCTGCTTGCGAATGGAGCACTTTGAAATGGAGCGATTAGCTCCATCTCCAAGCACCCCATTTGCAAACCAGCAGAGCTTCTGTCTCCATCAGATTTCTATTCAGGGGAAAAGTCTTTGGGCGCCTATGGGGTGCTTGGGGTAACTCCACCCCCTTCCCCACCTGCCTCACCTCATGGTGACAGCACAGCATGGGAGGCCACACAGCCTTCTGCTGCGAGTAGCTGCAGAAGTGGGCTGGCAGCCATGCAGCCTCCTCCTGGACGGGGCTATTGGTGCTGCCCCCGTGAGGTGAGGCAGGTGAGGCAGGAAAAAAGACATCCCTTGAAAATAAGACCTACTGTCTCTTTTGGAGGCAAAAAAAATAAGACCTGGTCTTATTTTCAGGGAAACATGGTATTACTTAGAAATCATGAATGAGTTCTAACATTATACTAAGTCATAATTTGGGCTTCCCCCACTCCCACCAAATTGTCTGCATTTATTGGTTCAGCAATTGTTTAATCCATGGTTAATGGCTTTGCATTATATATGAGCCACAGCAACTATGGAATATCGAGGAAACAGATATTCCAAACCAGATGTGAAATATATATGTATTTGTATAAGTGTATGGGACGCGGTGGCTCAGTGGGTTAGGACGCTGAACTTGTTGATCGGAAGGTCGGCAGTTTGGCGGGTCGAATCCCGAGTGCCGCGTAGCAGAGTGAGCGCCTGTTACTTGTCCCAGCTTCTGCCAACCTAGCAGTTCAAAAGCACGTAAAAATGCAAGTAGAAAAATAGGGACCACTACGGTGGGAAGGTAACAGCATTCTGTGCACTTTTGGCGTCTAGTCATGCTGGCCACATGACCACGGAAATGTCCTCAGACAAGCGCTGGCTCTTCGGCTTTGAAACGGAGATGAGCACCGGCCCCTAGAGTCGGAAACAACTAGCACGCATGTGCAGGGGAACCTTTACCTTTATATAAATGGGTTCTTTCTTTCTCTGAAATGTTGCAAACATATATCAACATATTCAGAGCAGCAAACACCTTTGTGGGGAATAGGAATAACCAATAAGAATAAAAAATTCTGTATAAATAAATGAATTGTGATCCAAGACTATATTTAACAAAGGAAATAGAAGCTGAATCATGATAATTAACCATGTGAAGAATACATTTTATTTTAAATATACAAATAGGGCCTTTGCAACTTGGGTTGTTAATGTTGCCATTTATTTATTTTTTTACTAGCATTAGGTGAGGGTTCCAATGCATATCTTCAACAGAGAGACATTTTGGAAAATGTCATGTTTTTTGAGTTTCCTATATAGAAATAAATCACAGGTACAGCTAGATAAATGACTATATATTGTATGTCCAGAATTTTTTTTAAAAAATTGAACAGGACCCATGTTATACTTCTCCTGTCAAGAATGAAAGTTTTCTGAGTCATCTTACTCTTGAAATCAAACATTACAAATGGAACAAAAACAATCAATCAATCAAATAGTCATGTTTACAACCATCTGGGATTCATCCTTCCTTCCTCTATACAAGATGTTACACTTATGAGTAATTTAGCACTTTCCTACTTTGCTCAAGTTTCTCCATGCAATGCATAAATACTAAATTTTACATATTTTTCACATTAAATTTTTATAAATCAAATATGGAAGCATCATCATGAATATTAGTGGTAACCCCTGAAATGTAGTATAATTTATTACACTCCTCTCTATTAAGGTGGAACAATAGTCGCAAGCATTTCTGCTCAGTCTCATGCTGTATGCTGCATTTTATAACAGTTTTAATTAGTTTAATTAATCATTTTGGGCTTTATTGTGGAACTGTTATATTTCCCTTGGTGAATGCAAGCTCAGAAAATAAGTGTCCTTGTCCTTAATTGGAAGAGTACCTTGCTAAATACAACTAAGGCATGCAGTCAGCTCCATTATTTTCAACAAAAGTTGCAGTTTTCCTTAAAGTCACTTTTGGTCTACACCTTTTATATAATCCCTCTTGATTAAGTTGCTATAGAAATCATGAAAATTCCTTAATGTTTCAATTCTGAGGTTCAGTTCTGATACTTCTATATTTATGTCAGCCTTCTTGTATATTCAGAAGAAACCGTACCAAATAATAGAGGAAAAATATTGGAAAGAATCAGTACAATAGATTAGACAGAGCTTTTATATATAAGCATCTTAAACTATGGTTAGCAAAGATATAGCTGATACCCTCTGAATAATATAATTCAAGTGATCTACCACTTTAAGAAAGTATAACCATTATGAAAAGTTGACAGATTACATCAGTATGCTTCAACATGCCATTACCATTTTCTCATTTACTTCTTTAGCACTTTTCTCTCATTAGATTTAACTTACTGCTGAGAATGTAATGATATTGCAGTGGCATATGGCAAGCAATAGATGTGGATGCTCTTTTGCTTTCCCAGGGCTGTGGGAATGACATGTGCATTGCAATTCATTCGCTTAGATCCAAGCCTCTGTTTCCCTTAATATTAGGGCACATGACCTGTTTTATGACAATCCATTGCTGCCACTGCCTCTCTTAAGTAACAGTGATCACAGATGTTGTCTCTTTTTCTTTTTAATAATCTACTGTAAGACTCATATAAGCCAGCCATGTTGCTGATAAGCACAAGGTTTCAAGAAATTTATCTGCCCTCAGAGACTGAAGGAAATTCAGTTGCACTAAGATTTGGAAATAAATGAGAAACTCAGTAAAATAGAAAATGTTTGTCATGGTAAGTTATATAGTTCTGCATTCCTTTGAACATAAATTGAAATATTCTAGAAAGGCAAGCAGACTAACGTTTTCTTCAGCGATCCTGCTTTGAAGAGCCATATTCCAAACAAAAGCTGAATGCGATGTTTATGATTCATAACTATGGCAGTATGGCATTCATGTGTGTCTTGAGTATAGTTTTCTGTAAATATTACTGGAATATTATGGAAAGGATGCACATTTGCTCAAACCACTTAGCCATTCAGAAATACAAAAAGTGATCCATATAGCAGCTTGTTAAAAAGAGATAAACCCTGTTCAGATGAGAAATTCCTATGCACTATCAAATTCCAGTGCTTATGGGAGCCTTTTCGTATACATCTGAGGGTCCTTAACTATTCAAGAAATATACAAAGAGACCCATGTAACAGTTTGTCAAAAAAATGTAAACCCTGTTCAGGTGAGAATTTCTAACGCATTATCAAATTTCAATGCACATGGAAGCCTTTTCATAACTGAGATCCCTTGATTCAGACCATTGTGCAATACTAGACTTAAGACTATTATTAAGTATGATGTACATACTGTTGCTTTGCTCTAACATGTAGGATTTGAATACCGGTTCAGGCTTTAGTAATTTAGAAATTATAAAGCAATTTCAATACCTGAAACTAGTAGATAGTGTAGAGATGAACCAGACTGATAAGAATAGGTATTGAGACCCCTTGGATTAAGAGCAAAAGGAGCATCAGGATGGAGTAAAGACCAAGCATTAGAAAGAGATCTATAGATGGTCTAAAGAGGATTGACAGTCATCAGACTTGATGTTGAATGATGAATTATGTAACCTAGACATAAATAAATAAATAAATAAATAAATAAATAAATAAATAAATAAATAAATAAATAATTTTATTTGTATACCGCCCTTCTCCCGAAGGACAGGGCAAACATATAAAAATACAAAATACAAAAATTAAAAAGGAATTAAACAAAATGCCCAAATTAACAATAGATTAAAAATGCCCAAATTAACAATAGATTAAAATACATTTAAAACAACAATAAAATCCAAACCCATCCCCCATCAGGCCAGGCCGGCTTGTTCGAACAAATAAGTCTTCAGATCGCGCCGGAAGGAGTGAAGGTTGGGCGCCATCCAGAGCTCAACCGGCAAACGGTTCCACAATTCCGGCACACCCACAGAGAAGGACCTCCCCCTGGGGGCCACCAGGCGACATTCTCTGACCGGTGGCACCCTGAGGAGGCCCTCTCTGTGGGAACGCACAGGGCGGAGGGAAGTTGATGCCGGCAGCAGGTGATCCCTAAGGTACTCCGGACCCATGCCATGTAGGGCCTTGAAAACCATTACCAGAACCTTGAATCTTACCCGGAAGACATCAGACTGATCAGAACCACCAGAGTCCCGAAGAAATTCAAAAATACTATCTGTGATGCAGTTAAAAATCCAGAGGGACCACTACCATCAGCAAATGATAAAATCCAGATTTCTCCCCCCCCCCACATTGCTTTACCTATTTACATAATCTCCACAGGTGTTTATTTATCTACACAAGACTATCCAGCTCCATAAAACTCTGAGTGGCTTACAGTTTTAAAATCAGGAAATATCAAAGGACCTGAGAGAATAGTTAATTTTTCAATGACTATTAGAACATCAGCAGAGTGAGAGAGAAATGGAACTCTAAGTAAATATTATTCCGGGCAATAGTTGCTGCAACAGTCAGAATACGTAGTATCCTCTCTGGTGCAATATGTGACATTGTCAATGTGTGACATTATTTAATTGTTTAAAAGACCTGAGCACTGCCAGATTCCCCAATATTACAGGATGCACAGAAACTATCAGAGAAGGAAGTTCTTCAAATAAGTAAGACTCATATCAATGAGGTGTTTTACATATGATAACCAGCATCTTAAATTGCACCTGGAAGATACAGTAAGTGGCAACCTGTGCAACTTGCAGAACAGTGGGTTTTTTTTAAAGACACGCTTATGCTACCATCAGTAATTGGCATGAACAAAGCCATAGTTTCTGAATGGTGCTTAAGGGTGGTCCTCGGTACAACTGTGCACTAGATAGATCTGTGCAAAAGACATCTTGCCACAAATGCCACCTGCTCTTTAAGCAAGAATTATGAGTCCAAAAAACCCCTCTATACTGTACACCAGTTTGAGTGGGAAGAACTACTCCAACTAAGACTAAAGCTGAAGTGTCTCCACAACCAGGAAGCCCAAGTATCCATCGCTACCCAGTGTTGCAAGAGTCACCCAGAATCTGCTCTTTTGCTTATAAGTTGCTCATTGGAAGGCATTGGAAATTATTTCAGATTTTGGGTTATTTTTTTCAACTGGAAAAAAGTATTCCCCATAAGTTCCAAGATCAAGATCAAGGTATTTCTAGTTTGAATGAAAGGTATAATTCTCATGATGATTAATTCAGCATGATTCAGTCCTTTGAATAAGATTCATTTCTAGTTGCAAAGTGTAATATGCCAGCGTGCACATCCTATGCTTGCAAAGTTACCAGTTCCAGGAATGAGGGCTGAAAGCCATACACATTTGCAATTTCATTCCTATTTACCAGGTTTCCCATTAGAAATCACACTTTAAAATGATATAGCATAATTCCCTTTTTTTTTAAAAAAAAGCAGAAAAATGCTGTGACTAGAGCTTTGATAGATTTCTATTCTGATTCAGTTCTTTCACAATTTAAAAGATCCATCTTACTCCCTAGAAATTACAGCAATGGGACTGCCAGAAAAAAAAGAAGTGGTTGTTAATGCATATTACATGGGGATTTTGGAACAGAAGTTCTTGAACAGCTGTATGAGTCTTCAAAAAGAAGTGCTACATATGCCTGAAGCTTTGGAAGACTTGGAAGTTTTATCCTTCTTGCTTAGTTTGGTTACTCTTTAGTTTTGGC
Source organism: Vipera berus (assembly GCF_964194415.1). Classification (NCBI taxonomy): domain Eukaryota; kingdom Metazoa; phylum Chordata; class Lepidosauria; order Squamata; family Viperidae; genus Vipera; species Vipera berus. The sequence continues at coordinate 48,481,196 of NC_138206.1, read as the reverse complement.
ATTCTTTGTGAAATGTTTCAGCAGTAGTTTTATATAAATGAGACAATTTAAACTGTGTAAGACTTTGATGGAGTTTTCTACATTATTTCCTTTCTTGGAGTATCATGAACTCTCTCTTTATTCAGAGAGCAAAACATGAATGTATGACTGGTTTCCAATTCACAGCTTGAGACTTCAGGGGAAATTTGTATAAGTGAAGAGCAAGCACTGCTGTGGCCTCCTCCTAACTGTTCTGTCTTTCTTCTCCAGTGGTTTAAATGACTGCTTTTCCCCTCACAACTGATATGTTTCTAACCTTATGTCTCTGTCTTACTCCTCTTCAGCATCCTTGGCAGGTTAGATACCTTTTCATTAGGTTCATGATATATTTTATCCCTCCCTGATCTTCTCCACTTGTGCTTAATTCTTCACAATTGCTTCTCTCTGATTCATAATAATTGCTTAATTAAGAGGTTCCGTGAAACTGAAAAAGGAATGTGAAAGGTTGCTGTGATCAGCAAATTTCAGAAAATGTAACTGTGGATTGTTTAACATTCAGATGAAGCCATTGGATGAGGTCATCCTTCAATATCAGGTCAACTATCCTCAGTGTACTGATAACACCCAGTTATACAGCTCTGCTGCAGATGATCAGTGTGGTGGTTCCAATATATGTGAGCTGTATTCACTACAATCCTATAAATGCCCCATCCCCACCCCATATATTTGAACTGCTTGAAGCCCCCTTGTAATAAAACATTCACAGAAAGCTGAAGACACCCAAAAAGTTACCCTGGGTGGCCACAGGGGGAGAAATCAGACAGGAGCCAATGGCCCAAGAAACTACATTATATATGTTTGCTGCTCATATCTCAAAGACAGTATAGCCAGCATGGTGATCTAGTAAAAATGGATACATAATTAGAAGGTCATCCAGATGAGTGTGTCAAAAACATGCAATGTCATACTGTAACGTACACTGTGTCTGCCTTGTCTTGTCTTTGAATTGTTTAACTTAGAGATATACAAGCGTAGCAGAGTGAGCGCCTGTTACTCGTCCCAGCTTCTGCCAACCTAGCAGTTCGAAAGCACGTAAAAAATGCAAGTAGAAAAATAGGGACCACTACGGTGGGAAGGTAACAGCATTCCGTGCGCCTTTGGCATCTAGTCATGTTGGCCACATGACCACGGAGACTCTTCGGCTTTGAAACAGAGATGAGCACCGGCCCCTAGAGTTGGAAACGACTAGCACGCATGTGCGGGGGAACCTTTACCTTTACCTATAGAAGCCATGTTTCTGCTTTTGTTCAGGATTGCTCAGCAAGCTGCCAATACTTTTCTGGGAGCACAATGTACAGTGCAGTTATGCTTAATAAATTTATGTTTTATTTTCAAAGTGATTGGGTTGCTTTATGTGAACTTAGACCATCCAGGAAAACCCTCTCAATACTATCCCAGTGTGTGGAATCTATGGGAGTCAGCAGGGAGAAAAGCACTGAATGGCTGCAGATTTTTGGTCGGGGATCTGTTCTGTTAGGGGTTCAACACTGACTTGGATGGGATCGCACTTTCTCATTTAAAGCTGATATATAATTTAAGAGCTCTCCTGGACTAACAGTTCCTGCTTAAGGAGCTGCAACTGTCCTTTGTAATGAGCTGTCTCTGAGTATCAGATGGCATGAACTTATTGGACATACAGCCATAAGGATCTATTTTTTTTCTCTCCCACAGAATGATAAATAAATCTATTCTATGTTGACAGAATATTATTGCCGGCTTTGATTTTGCCTTGATGATATGTTGTTTCTACCTTTTTTTTTTGTTTTTGTATACTATTTTTTTTTCAATTTTGATTTTCTGTTCTGATTTTTATTGTTGCATGTCACTCAAGTAATAAACTCAGAGAGGCATGACTTTACAAACCTTACCAAAAAAATAAAAATAAAATAAAAACCCTTGAACTTGATGCCAGATGAGGACATGGACATATCAATATGTTTTCTTGTCAACATTACTTATCATTTTTTAATTATTTTTTCTCAGTGATTTGTTATTCGCTTCTTCCAGGATATATTTTTTTTCAACTTCTTGGAATTTGCACTTTCCATGTCCTCAATTTATTGGATGCTGTGATTCTGAATGGCAAAACATTTTTTTAAAAAATCTCCCTCCCGCCCCCTCTCCCTATATATAAATCGTCATCATTTTAGCCATTGTCTATCCACTGCGGGATGAAAGCCTCTTCTGCGTATTTCCAACCAATACAATCCTGAGCTTTCTTTTGCCAATTGGACCCACAATACTTGCTGATATTGTTGATCCATGTTGTTTTAGGTCATTTTTGTGGAGGCATTTTTATCAAGAAGGATCCATTCTATAACTGCCTTGGGGTGTTTGTGTGTGTGTGTGTGTGTGCACATGTGCATGTGAATGTTTGTGTGTATGTACTCCTGTAAAATCTAGACTACTGACAATCAATTAGCATAATTTTGCTTGCAGATACAAATTCTTCTAAATCAAGAGAGTGACCAGAAAAATAACCTTTTCTTAATGGGAATTTAAAAGGACTGTTCTGTTTTGTTTGTTGATTGATTGATAAGTTTTTCATTTTTGTTTTTGTCTTGATTTGGTTTTGTGGTTTTCTTGCAAATGGGAGGCCCACAATTAACTCACCACAGTTGAGTTAATTAAGCAATGGGGCTTGGAGTTGAGAAACAGTTGGAACTGATACTGGTATATCTCCTTCCCTGTTGCCCAATAACATTCCAGCCTGAACTGATGTATTTTGTTGCTGGGCTGACATTAGAGTTCTCAAGGCTATTAATGCTAGGGATTTCAATCTGATGGGCATAGTGGCATTCAATATGGTTCAAGAGTTTGCGGCCTAAATGGGAACCATGCAACTGTCCCAAATCATTGATAGCTTGATACATACTGGTGGTTGCAAATTAGATCTTGTTTGTTTGTTTGTTTGTTTTGTTTTGTTTTTGTCTTAGAATTGTTGAGATGTGATCTGGCAGTGGAAGACATTGTGTTCAGTCTATTGTCATGCATAGATAACTTTGTTTTCAGTTTATATAGGTTCATATTCTGGGAGGAAAATAAAACCATTTGATCTCCTGTCTGAGGCAATTGATGAACCTAGTGGTATTCCAGAGGAAACATGGGTTTTTCCTTGAAGATCGGATGGGCAACTTGGCTAAGGCTTTAGACCAGGGGTGTCAAACTCAATTTCATTGAGGGTCGCATCAGCATTGCGGTTGCCCTCAGGGGGCCAGGTGGGTGTGGCCTGGGTGGGCATGGCCTACTGGGTTGGCGTGGCTAGAGTGCGTATGGCCTACTGGGTGGGCAGGGCCAGCTCTACATCGTTTGCATCAAGGGTGCCTATGGGGGCCTGGGCAGGAGTGGGACAGATCTGAGGGTCTCTAGCAGAAGGAGGGTCTCTGGGCCAGGGCCAAGGCAGTGGGAGCCGTTCCCTCACTGTTTCCAGGATGGCTTCACGGGCCGCATGAAACCACTTCATGGGCCGGATCCGGCCCCCGGGCCTTGTGTTTGACATGTCTGCCTTAGACATTGCTTGGAATGGGCTGATGGTAGAAGAAAATGGATTCTATTATTCTCTGTGGTGTTCCCCTAATCACAATGCTGTGATTTGCCTTGCTTCACTGAAGAGCTTTGGGAAAAAGTGGGGGAAATCAAATTTTGGAAGAGACACCTGGAATGTCACTGAAAGAAGATCTTGAGTGAGTCTGTCCAAACATGGATATGTGATCATATCTGGAATTAATTCATAGCAAAAAGGGCAGTGAAGCATCAATATTGCATCTGCTGTTAGTCATCCAGTGGCCCTTTAGAGGGTGACCCATTCTTGCTGAGGCACTGTGAAGAATATTCATCTATTTGCCAGATAAAGTGGCTCGGATTCTCTCCTAAGAGAACTCAAGTATGCTGGTGCAGCTGAGGTACCTGGAGCTCAGTCTTGTGTGTTCTGGGATAAGTTTGAGTCAGTGATGCCAGAGAAAGTGAAAAGGGTTCACTACTGCATTAATTCAGACACCTATTTATTGACTTAGATTCCTCCTGGTTGGTCAGCCTTGTTGAGAGAGGGGGTGGTGCATTCGATCTTGGAGAAGTGATGGTGTGTTCCCTCTCAAAAGATTGGTCTTAGACTGATTTTAAACAAATACCACCCAGTCTTCAACCTCCCTTTGGGGGGAAGCTTATTGAGAAAATCTTTGGCCTGTAGTTACTGAGAACTCTGAAGTTATCAGAATATCTAGATGTGTTTCTTTCCAGTTTCGTATTGGGATTCATTATTGAGTCAGCCTTGATTGCACTAATTGATAAGATCTGGGATAGAGGTAGCATGTAGGTTGGGGTAAGCAATTATTTTCCCAAGGAGCCACATAGAGGGCTGCCATCATAGCCCCCCACAACTGCTGTCCTGTCCCTGATGCCACCACCCCAACCCTGTCACCGCTGCTGCCCTGACACTCTGCCCTACCCACTATCAACCCTCTGCCACCAGCGCTGCTGATGCCCCATCCCCACTGCTGATGCCATGGGATGGATTGGGACTGCCCACAGGCCAGATGTGGCCTGCAGGTCTAAAATGCCCAGGTCTGATGGAGATCCTAGAGTTCCTTGGTCTCACTTTAGCTTTTGATACTGTCAATCATGCTACTTTTTTGAAATGGCTGTAGCAGTTGGGAATGGAGGGTACCATTCTACGGTAGTGCTTTTCCTACTTTCATGGCCAGTTACAGTTTTTGTTGGGGATTGAGGGGATTATTATTATGTGAATTGCCAGCAAGAATGGCTCACCCTCTAAAAGGCAACTGGATGACTAACAGCAGATGCACTATTGATGCTTCACTGCCCTTTTTGCCATGAATTAATTGCAGATATGACATTCAATGACATTCCAGGTGTCCCTTCTGATATTTGATTTTCCCCAGTTTTCCCCAAAGTTCTTCAGTGAAGCAAGATGAATCCCGGCATTGATGCTTAAGGGGAGACCACATAGAATAATAGAATCCATTTTCTTCTCTGCGAATCTGGATGGGAGGAAACCACCTCTAAGTTAATCCTAATGAGTTACTGTAGATATTAGGACTCCCTGGATCTGAAGACTTTCTATCCACACAGTACTCCTCAATTTATGACTGATCACTTGACAATCATTCAAAGTTATGATGGACTCAAAAAAGTTAATTATGATCCATTCTTGAAGTTATCTTGATTTTGCTTTGTATTGCTTTGTATGCTATTATTTGTGGACTGCCCAGGATCAATTGCCATATGACAGTATCTTAATTGGAATACATTGATTAATTATGTACACAAACTTTTTGTATATGGTTAACTCATCCTATAATTCATATTATTTTAATTAATGCAAGCCACAAATTTACCACGATCACATTTTTATTTTATAATGTGAAATGTTTGTCTGACCAAGAAAAACAAGTACAAAACAATTGCTGAGTCCAGTTGAGTGATTAACTTTCATTTTCACACCAACTTCACTAGATTGGTTTATGTAAAATTCTGTTATCAGTGAAACCCACCTTTAGATGTAGTATTTATTCAATAAAAAAACCATTTCATATGGCTGGCCTTCAGGAGGAAAAATGCTGTTTATATTAAAATTAATTATACAGATTTTTTTAAAAAAATATTTAGTCATTCCACTCCAGCATGTTTTCCTTTATTTCCCTTTAATAGAGGCCATGGTTTGAATATTGAAGGCATACATGTAAAACTGAATGGACAAAACATATCAAAAGAAGTTTAGCTTGATATTCAAATAGTCGAATAACAAATGTTCTCTTTGCTTCAGAGAAAATTTCTATGAACTTTGCTTCTATAGCTATCCATTTAACTGTCAGGATGTTCACATAAACATGCTGCCTGTGCTAAAAGCAGAGAAAATTAAAGAATAATCTTTATATATAGTTAGTCCTCGATCTATGACTACAGTTGGGACTGGAACTTCCATTGCTAAGCAAGCTGGTCTTTAAGTGGGTCATGCCTGATTTTACAACCTTTTTTGCCATATTCATTAAGTGAACCCAGCTTCCCTAATTTTCTTTTCTTGAAAGAAGCCAGCTGGGAAGTTCACAATAGTGGCCATATTACCATTATAAATATGAGCCTTTATTTACCAAGTGGCTGAATTTTGATCACGTGACCACTGGGACACTACAATGCTTATTAGGGAAGGAACTCATCATAGGTTTTAAACCATATTGTTACTCTGAATGGTCATTAAATGAATGATTGTAAGTTGAGAACTACCTGTATGCCATAGCATGGAGAGAATTGCCTTCACATAAGGCTGATGGCAAAGAAAATGTCTTGCAGTATAATGCAGTATATGACAGGCTGGTAAGTTGGCTTACCAGTATTTTTTATTCTTCTTCTTCTTTTAAAATATACTTTTGGCAAAATACATTTATAATACTGTGTTTTAAGGCTCTTGGCATTTTTGAAGTCCAGCTATAGAGCCATAACTGACAGCCAGTTTGGTCTAGTGGTTGAGGCCTAGGTCAGAAAAAAAGGAGACTGTGAGTTCTAGTGTTGCTTAGCAACGAAAGCCAGCAATGTGACCTTGGGCCAGTCACTTTTTCCCAGCCCAACTTATCTCATAGGGTTGTTGTGGGGAAAATAGAAGGAAGAAGGTGGTCATGTTCCCCACCCTGAGTTATTTATAAAAATAATAAAGGAGGTAAATAAATAATTAAATCTATAATATCAATACAATAACAGACACAATAAATACGTAATCCCTGTGTAGGCAAGTTCAAGAAGCTAATGTCAGACAGAAACTATTGTCCAGGTAAATTGCAGGATATAAGACATAGATCAGAATAAATAAAGAATCAGGATTAGGTTGCCCTTTCTACTAGCATCCTAGCATTCTAAATGAATCTCTAAAGGTCAGGTAGTGGGATGAAGGATAGAACAGAGAAGTGAAGAATGGAGAGAAAAACTTTAAGTTGGGATAAACAGAGTAGCCTAAAAGGTTCTAAAAATGTTTGGAATTAGCTAAGCAGGGCAGTAGAGGAAAAGAAAGGGATTGGGACAAGTAGAGTGAAGGACACTAACCTCTCCATCCTTGCTACCAGAAAGCTAAAGCAGAAAGACTGAGCAGAACAAGGGGAACAGATCAGCTTAGCAGAGAGATCCATCCTACAGGGCAAAAGAAAAAAAAAAGGGGGGGGGGTGAGAGAGAAAAGCAATGATGCCAGAGATAGAAATGGGGTTTTATTTTGGACAAAGACTTGCATATATTATGATACCAGATAACAAATACAATAAAGCATCTGTACAATAAAGTGGTGGTGCTAGAGAAGACTCCTACGAGTCCCTTGGACTGCAAGGCGATCAAACCGGTCAGTCCTAGAGGAGATCAACCCTGACTGCTCTTTAGAAGGCCAGATCCTGAAGCTAAAACTCAAATTCTTTGGCCAACTAATGAGAAGGAAGGACTCACTGGAGAAGAGCCTAATGCTGGGAAAGATTGAGGGCAATAGAAGAAGGGGACGACAGAGAATGAGGTGGCTGGATGGAGTCACTGAAGCAGTAGGCGTGAGCTTAAATGGACTCCAGAAGATGGTAGAGGACAGGAAAGCCTGGAGGAACATTGTCCATAGGGTCGTGATGGGTCGGACACGACTTCGCAACTAACAACAACACAATAAAATGGAAAAAAATAACTTAAAATAATTAATGTTAAATCTACAAAAATCTGCAAATTATTCTAAATAATAATTTAGAATAATGATAATTCTAAATAAATAATTAACTCATGAAAGTAAACCAAGTAACCCAATATGAATCAGTTATATTGAGAGGTTTACAATAATGGAGATCTTTGAACCAGCCTCAGAAGCTGGCAAAAAGAACGGAGAAGGAACGGAGAAGCCGGAAGAGAAGGAAAAATCTGACAGAAGGAACTACAATATGTCCTCCAAAATATTGAATAAAAGTCATGTGGACAAGACAGAGCTGAAATCAGGCGACGATTGGAAAGAGATGGCTTTCTCAGATACGTTTGCTGACTTTTCCTATGTGTCCTTTTTCCTTTATCACAACATTTAGAATTTGAAGTAAGAGCAACTGAATGATATGTTTTGTCTGTATTGATGTGAACTATTTATGTGTGTTGGGACAAAAATTAGTTTGTTTACACTGCTTTAAGAAGTCTTTTTCATCTGCACAGAATTATTTACAGATGTTTTTACTGTACAATACTGCTGCTTATCAGTATAGTGGCTTTTGTGTAGCAAGCAGTAAATTTATCCTTGTCAGTTGAAAACTAACAATTATATGTTTGTTTTTTTTCTTATTAGACCACCTTGCCCAAGGAGGTAGGGCAACACTACTGAGAACCACTGCTGAATGGAAAATTATCGTGAATTGCTCGAAATAAATTGCAAATGGGTTGGGGGGATCTATACCTGAGTCTGGGTGAGGGAGGCAGTTTCTCAAACTCAGGCCAATTTGGGGGTTAGAGTAATTATTACATTTATGCCTGGTGAACTCTCCAATAAAGTTATGCCACATGGAATTTTCTGCTTTAGAATGTTACCAAACTACTTATGTATTCTTGAAAATAGTTCAACTAGTATTCTAAATCCACCATCCCCATAGAGGCATGTCCCATAATATATAATGCATCTTCAGTATTTCATGGATGCAGGTATTTCATGGAAATTGCCTCAAAGCAATACATAAGAAATGCAGTATAGTAAATATTATAGCTCAGTACATCTCAATGGTTAAGGTATTAGACTAAAGCTGCACAGATTAGTGAATTTGGGCTAGGACGTTTCCAGCCTAATTTAATCACATGATTCTTTAGGGTTAATGTGGAGATCCCATGTAAACTGCCTTAAGCTCATGGAAATAAACCACAATATAATTCCAAAAGGGAAAGAGAGAGAGACAGAAGAGAATTATTGCAGCAACGTATCTTCCAAATTAGTATTAAAACACTTGTTCACAAAACTTTTAACTGGGTGAAATGGTTCATCATATGGCAATGAGGGAAGGGGACGGGAGGGGAGGGGAGGGGAAGGGGGGAAGAGAGGAGAGGAGAAGAGAGGAGAGGAGGAGAAGATTGATTTCATACTAAGGATAAATATAAGTTTAATCTGAGTAACATTCCACTGGGGATTACAGGAACAATCTGTATTCAATTCACACACAATAGTGAATCATCCAAAGTAATATATACAGTAATAATAAGCAAGATCATAATTGCCACAACAAATTCTCAGTCTTGAAAAAGAAACAAAACTTATGAGATTATAATTGTGTTTCCAGATGAAGTCAGTAAGGACAAAACTAGATAGTTGTGAGAAACAAAAAAGGACAGGCAGCTCAAACTGATAATAGAAGCAAGAGCTGAATCAACCTATTGCTGAATTAAGAGCTGAAAAATAAAATGAAAAGACCCAAAATTTATGAGTGTTGAAATATTAATTGTTTTAATATTTTTAATGATTACATAAGTTGCACTGAAGCTAATATACCATGAAGGCTTACTGAGTACTAGAGAGGCCCAACTAGCCTACAATAAAGTCCAAGTAGAGTAAAGAAAAGAGTCAGGGCAAGACAAAGTATTAAATGGCCAGTACAGCAGGCAAAGTAGACACCAAGACCTCCTGGCCAAGGTTAAGAATAGGAAAAGTGAAGATAGAGATAAAATGGCTGACCAAAAAAAACAAAAACAGAAATGTTCTGTGATTTTTTTTAAAAAAATGTGGCAAGTAATAAGTCAGTTGAGTTGATACATTAGAACTGCTTATGTCTCATACAAGAGCAAATTTGGTACGAATATTATGGCAACTGTAGCTATAATGATGGATTTTGATGGATCTTTCAAACATGCTTTTCCTTCATTTCCCATAACAATGTAAGCAAATATAGGTTATTCCTGTAAATGTCAAGATAAAACAAGGAATAAAAGAGAAAAATTTGGATTCATCAGAGAAATGTCAACAAGGTCTAACTCAGGGCACTGATAGCTTTGTTGCTTTCCAGATGGCAACCATCAGGTTCAGTCCTTGGACTAGAATTAAATTCATGCATGGCACCAACCAGGTATGAGAACACCTACTATATATTATTTGCTTCTGCTATTTTGTATATCTGAGTTTTACTAAGAGTGAAAAGCCTCCAGTAAATAAATATGCAGATCGATTCTTCCTATTTGAGAAGGTCATTCTAATGCCTGTTCACATTCAGAAGTTGTTAGAATTAACAAGTACAGACATCTGCATGGAGATTACTTTCAGCCCCGTCAAAACCACTTTATTCATATCATTCATGTTTTGTTTCATTCTTGAGCAACAAAAACCAACAAGCTGTTCTTCCCCATGACTACATTGTTCTTTGAACCCCCAATTTCTTACCAGGACTGGATGTGTAATTAGTTCAGCTTTGGGAACCATTCACTTAATTCTGGATGCAGTTTCTCAGTGTTGTACACTCTGATCCCCACCACAGGGCCTGAGTGGATATTCCTAATTGGATCGAGCTGACTGTTGAAAAGCACATAAAATGTTAGATGATTAAAAAAAACCATTTAAAATATTTATGCAAATACATATCAAGTGAGACGAGCAATCATCTTGTGGCACAAGACTGACCTCCCCCAGAATTCTTGAAGTCTTATCAGACCATTTCCAAAAGAATTCCCTCAGTCAGTTGAGATTCTTGTAACATAGGTGACTAGCAATAAAGCTTATATTTTGGACTATTCACAAATACTTCTGGTTAGTTTTGCCCACACCTATTATTATTTGAACTGTCTTTGATTTCTTTTGCCACAGTTGTTATATTTCTGTTTGCAGGTCACTATATTTTGTGCTAGTGCTAACATAGCAAAATCTACTTCATTTTTTTTCTTATTCAGATAAAACTACTGGTAAATAGCTAGCTTAACAATTACATTTTGGATATGTGTGTTCAAACCACTGGTTATGCAGTAGAAACTTTCAAATAATGTTTTCAAGAGTAAGAGTATTTTTAGGAACTGGATTCCACTACAGAGTGCATTCTCTAGAGCAGACATGTCAAACTCGCGACGTCAAGTGATGTCGCGCGATGTATCGGAGCTTTTTCCCCATTGCTGGCAATGGGGTGGGCATGGTTTCATTGCAATGTGTCCGGCCCGTGGGCTGGCAGTTTGACACCCCTGCTCTAGAGAAAGCTTACTAGATACTGTGACAAGAATTAATCAGAGTAGACCCTGGCATAGAGCACTATGACAGTACTTGTTTTAGGTAGTGAAGGCAGAAGCTGGTATCTGAATGGCCAATCACAGTATAAAATAGCTGACAAAAACTGCTAAGAATATTAAAATATATGTGAAAATATTTGTTTGTACTGAACATGAAGACAGGCAAAGAGACATACATATACATGAGAGAGCATCTGCCTGAACTTTTCTGGCTCAGAAGCTGAGCAGGATGGCTTTCACTAGTACCTGAATAGGGAATCACTGCTAAAGACTATGGCTGTAGCTAGACTGAAACATCTAAAAACATTTTAGAAGATGCCAACAGCAAACACTTCAATATTGTTGCAAATAAAATTGCATGGATGTGTCTGTAGATAATCAAGCTTTACCACTGGCAGTTATTATTATTATTATTAATTTATATACCGCCCTACTCCCGAAGGACTCAGGGTGGTTTACAAGGCAAAATTTAAAAACAATGCAATATAAAATTAAAATAAAATTAAATTAAGTCTAGCCACAAAAAATTAAAATCACAATTTAAAAACATTAAACCCCTCAGTCCAGACCAGATAGCTGAAAGAGCCAGGTTTTTAGGTCCCGGCGAAATGAACGAAGGTCGGGGGCAGTCCAGAGTTCCGTTGGCAGTTGATTCCATAGAGCAGGCGCGCCCACAGAGAACGCCCTCCCCCTGGGGATCGCCCGTTGGCAATCCTTGACCGGTGGTACCCTGAGGAGGCCCTCCCTGTGGGAGCGCAGAGGATGATGGGAAATTGACGCTGGCAGCAGGTGCTCCCTCAGATAATCCGGGCCCATGCCATTTAGGGCTTTATAGGTCATCACCAGCACCTTGAATCTCACCCGGAGGGCAACTGGAAGTTAGCAAGGCTTGCGGGAATTCTTTCCCACAAGAGCTTTTAAATTAGTGCTGAACCAATGACATGACCAATACTCAGAAAGAGGATAGAGATTTACCAGTCTTGGAGGTGGCATAGTTCATATTTGTCTGTATTAACATAAACGGAGGAGAGTGGTTGAGGGAATTCTCGAAGTGGCTCCTCAGGAGCATTTGCTTAGAAATATGCTCCATTGAGTTTAATGAAACTCATTACCAAGTGTGAGTATTTAGGAGTTGAACCTTTCCTTTCACCTGCATTTCTTTTCATCTTCCATGTAGTGAAGCAAAGTTATTTAATGATTTTTCACTGGCTGGTCTTCAGACTACATCAACTTTTCATTAGCCTATCTGGTTCATGGATAGTTAGATTGGTCACATAGTATTTGAATGCAGACATCTACTAAAATCTACATTGCTCTTTTACTTTAATGACTTTGTAAAAATCAAATAAGAAAATACACTGCAAGATTAGAATTTGCAAGCACAACAAAGCATAATTCTCAAAGTGAATGTTGATATATGGTGATTCAGAATATTACAACTTAAATTTGCTAATGGCTATGCATTTAAAGAGGCAGGTTTCTAGGTATTTATATATGGAAATGAGAACAGTTCCTTAACTATAAATTGGTTCATTCCAGAAATGGTTGGTAATAACAATTTTATCACAAAGTAATAGATTTACATTGTTTGCATACTTATGATTCTAACTCTACTCCCCAAGGCAAATTACTTTTTTTCTTTACATCTTTTTGTTTCACTGTAATACTTGACCTTCAAAAAAACATTTAAGCAACTGTACAATGATTGATGAACTACATCGGGATTAAAAGAGAATAAATGCTATAATGATTCATCCAAATTAAAAATAAATGAATTTCCACATGCAAACACTTCAACGTTTTTCCAGTAGGAGCAGATTGGTTTAACAGGGTTGCATTAAATTAACCTGCATTATTCTTTAAAGATACAATTGACTGATAAGATGAGGGGTGTCAAACTGCCAGCCCGCAGGCCGGTTTCATCATACCAAAGCCACCATTGCACCATACCCCATTCCTGGCAATTCAAAAAGTGTCACGATACGTCGTGACACGTCACGTGATGTGGTGAGTTTGACACCCGTGGATTAGGTACATATTATAAAGCTGTTGTTACTCTTCTTTAAAATAATTTCTGTTAAAAGTTTTCACATATATAATAAGAAATACATTCAAAGCAAAATCAAATGTGAACAAGCAAAGAAAGAAAGGAAGGAACATATTTGTCATAATAACATCCACGTTTTCTCCATAGGTTCTATTTTTATTTTCTATTTTCATATTTGTGTTAACATCTTCATCTTTGGATTATTAATGTTAAAACCTGCTACCACACCAAAACCCTTATTAGGACCTGCCTCAACTAGGTCTCCTAAGAAAGCAGAACTCTTGAAACAGGCATCGCCTCAAAAGGAACTTTTATTGGGAGTTAGTGACACCTAGGAAGCAAAGTGAGGTCTGGGAAATAACCCGCGCAAACAGTATATCAAAAGCAATATTTGTTACTCCTCCCCCCACTGTCCATTTGAATCTCGGCCAATCCACAGGTGGTATATTGTTTTGGTAACTGGCTCCTTTGGTGCACTCCTCAAGGTCTCTCTCAGTTTCGTTTCCCTCTGGCTCCAAGTGCAAACCGTCTTCCAGATAAGGGTGATGTTATTTGGCTGCATTCCTTCCCCTGGGGGAAGGGCAGTGTGACAAAGCAAAACATCCCCCCTCCCAACAGAATGGCAGGCACCCAAAAATGATTATAGAAGCATGTATAGGATAGGAAGATTTGGGGATCTGACAGCCCTTTAATTTTCCCATTAATGTTTTAACTCCCTCTAACAGATTTTCCAAAACTATGCAAGGTCATTGGCAGATGCCTTTAACTGTAAAAGTTTCTTTTTAATCTTTATTCCCAATGATTCTCTTACCTTGTCTTATGTCTTTGTTCAGTAGCTAAAATGAACAAGCATGGAGACAGCAGGCATCATTATTTTGTCCCAGTTTGCATCTCACAACTATTGTTAATTTTCTGCTAATAATGATATGTGCTTTCTCTGAGATATAAATCAACCTTACTCATTTAATAAAATTCTATCCAAAGTTTATATCTTACAGAGATCTAAGCAAGAAAATCCAATTCATATTATCAAAGAACTTCTCTACATGTAGCCTGTTTTTCATTTTGTTCCAATGCTCCAGAATATCTAATACATTTTTAATATTATCTCATTATTGTTCACATTAATCTTCAGCAAAATCCTGTAAAATTATTTTTTTATCCTTTCGGATAAAATCATTGCTCAACCTATTGCTTTATGTCCATTCAAAATAATTCTTTTTAATCTTCAGTAAATTCCACTTATGCAAATACTTTAATGTTTATTGTAGTATTTATTGAGTAATAGTTGCCCTCTCTGGGGACTTTTAAAACTCCTTTTCCCTTTTTAAATCTCATCTAAAATCACTTTTATTTTATCTTGCGTTTGATTAAAGGTGATGCAGTGGTTAGAATGCAGTATTGCAGGCTAACTCTGCCCACAACCTGAAGTTCGATATTGATGGGGCTCAAGGTTGACTCAGCCTTCCATCTTTCTGAAAAATGAGAATCCAAATTGTTGGGGGCAATATGCTGACATTGTAAATTGCTCAGAAAGTGTTGTAAAGCACTATGGGGTGGTATATAAGCCTAAGTGCTCTTGCTATTGCTAAATTCACTGTTATGTTGCATGTTCTTATGTACACATCCCAAACCATTCTTACTTTTATTCCTTTATAAAGCTTAAATTCAAAAATTCTTTTAACTTTTTGTAGTTCTTCATAACTATTTCATTTTACATCTCAATTTCATTCAATTTTTATCTGAAAGAGCTTCTAAAATTTAAATTCACTGGGTTGAGAAAGTCTTGGGTAATATCTCTGGTTAAAACCAATGCCTCGTTGACAGAGGAGCTGAATATCTTTTTCGCTCACTACAAGGTAAAAAGACCAGACCCTGTAGCCTGTGCTGGCCGGCCTTCTGATTCTAAGCCACTCATCTTTTATGAATATCAAGTGAAAGCTGTATTGAAGGCTGTGAATCCCAGCAAAGCTGCAGGCCCAGATGGGGTGCTGGGGATAGTGGTTAAGAACTGTGCTGATCAATTAGCAGGGGTCCTGACAAGGATTTTTAACATCTCCTTGCAAATGGTCTGTGTACCATCATGCTTGAAAGCAGCTAACATTGTCCCAGTCCCAAAGAAAACAGCAGTTGAGTGCCTAAATGACTACAGACCTGTTGCATTAACATCTGTAGTGATGAAATGCTTCGAAAGTCTGGTTCTCCAATATCTTAGGACTTCGACAAACATCAGTTTGCCTACAGGGGGAATAGGTCGACAGACGATGCCATAGCTACTGCTTTACATTCTGTAGCAAGCCATCTGGAGAAACCTGGAAGTTATGTCAGGATGCTTTTCATTGACTATAGCTCGGCTTTCAACACTATTCTGCTGAGTATCCTTATTGAAAAGCTGACTGACTTGAATTTTCCCCCCTCCATCTATGATTGGATTAAAGACTTTCTAAGGGACCAGCTACAAACACTGAGGGTTGGATCTGTTTCATCCACCTCCCTGAAATTTTGCATGGGCTTGCCACAGGGCTGCGTGCTTAGCCCCTACCTGTACTCACTGTACACATACCATTGTGCATCATCCAACCCATCCACTGTGATCATTATGTTCGCAGATGATACCACCGTAGTGGGTCTTATTACAGGTGGAGATGAAACAGCAAAAAGGGGGGAGGTACAAAAACTATCCTTATAGTGTTTAGAGAACACCTTGCACCTTAACATCAGCAAAACAAAGGAGATGGTGCTAGACTTCCAGAGGAAAAGAAATGAACCTGCCCCACTTTACATTGCGGGGGGGGCTGTGTGGAGAGAGTTTCCTCCTTTAAATTCCTGGGAGTCTACCTCTGTGAAAATCTTACCTGGAAAGTCAATACAACCCAGGTGGCCAGAAAGGCCCAACAGAGACTCTGCTTCTTCAGGGTCTTGCAGAAGAATAGGGTAGAACAATGGCTAATGACCTTATTTTACCAGTCTACTATAGAGAGCGTCCTCTCGCACTGTATTGTGGTTTGGTATGCTGGCCTGACAGCCACAGATAGGAAGATATTACAGAGGGTGGTGAGCACAGCACAAAACATCGTGGGCTGTCCCCTGACACCACTGGATGACATCGCCAGGGTCCGCTGCCTTGGAAGAGTGAGGAAAATTCTCAGGGACGACTCACACCCTGATCAGTACCTCTTTACTCTCCTACCATTGGGTAGGAGATACAGAAGTATAGAAGCCATACCAACAGGCTGAAGAACAGCTTCTATCCATGGGCTGTCAGGCTCTTGAACAGGAAATAACTTTACGTATGATTGACTTGCAAGGCCAGTTTGCTATGCAATTAGCTCACATAGAGTAACAAGATGGTGGGTTTGTTGTCACTGTGAGTTGGGGGGGCAGGCACGAAGGGAGGCTTAGCCAATCTCAATGTATGCATGTTGTACTTTGATAATAAAGGTTCATTCATCTTCATGAACATTAGTAGTCAAAGTTATAATTTTTATATCTCTGTACATCAACACACTCCAAATCTTCCATTAAATCAAAATATTTGGTGCTTTGCTTTGTGCATTAAAAAAATTTCAGAGGGTCTATCTTTTTGTGGGAAAACCACCCTATACCAGTCTTCCAGGACATACCAATTTTCATATAGAAAATCCCAAAATTTATCCATAAGTCTTTTATAAAATGCTGTTTTATCTTCATTTGGGGCATACATTTTTTAAAGTAGAAAGAATAGTTGGACAGAGGCTACATCAGATATTGCTTACATAGCTAGCAATGAACTTTATCCTGAGCCTATGGTCTTAATCAGAGTTTAAAAACTGCAAAATTCACATTCAAAACATGCCTGCTTAGGGGTTGGCACTGCTCAGTTGTCCATTTTAATTTATATCCCTCAAATGTCCATTAATGAGAGCTTATAGCTGAGAAGACTAGTAAAAGTAGATTTAGCAAGTGTATGCAATATGCTATCTGTCTTCCCTATTTTGCAATTCTTGTTAAATTCACATACAGAACGTAGCTATTTGCTGTTTCTGAAAACGTTTAGATATTTTCCTCAAGTGAACACTTTTTGCCAGAGTTGTTCAGATAAGTTCTCTTCTTTAGCCAGTCTGTCCAAAATGCACAGGCAGCATATTTTTATTTTTGATAGAATGTCTGCCCTGTCCAAATATTTTTAAATGTTGTGATGAAATATTTTCAATTATCCTGCTATCATAAAGGGTGCTAGGGCAGAATCTTCATGGTCATACTAAGCAACTTTATAACTTACTCCAAATGAATCTGTCATTTTTGATGAGTGATAACTGAGTGCAGGAGTTGTAATCCTTACAAAGTTCCCATAGGAGAAATGCTATTCTCATTTGCTGAGCAGCTCTGGGTTTTGATTTAAACAAAACAGTTATGAAGAGACATTTAAAAATAGTCTAATGCTATTGAGCAACTTACAAACTCAATTAAGCAGTAGTCAAATGTGGAGAAAGTATTTGGGAGCCATGTAGAAGTTTTGACCTCAGTTTCTATCAACTCATACAACATGACTAGATATAAGGATTATGGTCCAAAATATATACCAGGCATTAGGTTTCATATCTCTGTTGTAATTATAAACAATGCTTCTTCCTTGCTGAATTATTATCCTTTTTAGGTAGATACTTGCTCAATCAAAACAGTAGTGTATACTTATGGGTTGACTCTCCTTGTAAAGTCTCTACAAGCATTCCTTATTAAGTTCAGTCCTTTGTGGCCTGCCTCTAAAACAGGGTCTTCAAACTTGGCCCTCTTATGATTTGTGGACTTCAACTACCAGAATTCCTGAACCAGGCATCCTGGCTGAAGAATTCTGCGAGTTGAAGTCCACAAGTCATAAAAGGGCCAAGTTTGAAGTCCCCTGCTTTAAAACAATGTGAGAAGTGCCCCAAGCTTATTTCTTTAGTCCCTGTAATCCACTTTCAATCTCATTAGTGTATGTAAACCAAAGGTACAAAAAGCATACATGTTTTTTTTTCCTCTCAAGGCCCCTAACTTTAAGCTTTTTGAACTGAGGCCTTTTTTGAAATCCAGATCCAAATAGGCATTGCCAATGGAGCTACCTTTTACTACTTTTTTGACACTCACAAGATATATCTCAAAAGGTTGGTGAAGCAGTATTTGCAAACACTCCCATGATTTTCTTTCAGCAAGCTTTTTATTTTGTAAAATCATTTTTCAAGAAATTATTTATTATTTTTTTTACCAATGGATTCACTACAGATGCTAAGCTATGCAATTTGTAATTTCCCAGTTCTCTTTTTAAAAAGATGTTACTTTGGCTATTTTCCAGTCATGTCTGACTGAGTCTAATTTTACATATTTTGTAAAGAAATCAGCAATTTCACATTTGTGTTCTTTAGGAACTCATGGGTGAATGACATCAGGACATAAAGTTCTGCTTTGGTTTAATCTCTCAAGAAGTCTTTTTGTTGCTTTTCCTTTCTCATAAATTTAATACAAACTGATTCTATATCTCTTTTGAAAATACAGATGCAAAACATTCATTTAGTTTCTCTGTAATCCTCACTTTATTGAGGATCCCTTTCATTTCTTTATTATCTAATAGCTTCCCTGGATGGGTTTCTGCTTCAAGTATATCTACATAAATTCTTATTATTTATATAAAAGGATTATATATTACAGACATGGAATTTTTCATGTAGATTTTTTTAAGCACTAGGTCTTACTGAGGCACAATTTTAGCAGATCATTGCTAACAAGTGATTGCAGAAGCAACATATATCTACCTGGGCTCATTCCTCCCTTGTGTATGGCAAATCTGAAGTACAACCTTTGGTAGCAGGTACATTGTTTTGTTAGCACTTGAAGCTGAGCATTAATAGTTTCTTTAATATGGCACATAAAATCTTTAATTTATTTTAGAATTATGTAAGTTTTTGAAGTATAAGCAGATATTTCAATTATACTCTCACATTAAACTAAGGACACACCTAGACAAACATTCACTAGCGTGGGAGACACTACATTATAGCTGCTAATTTCTTTAAACCTAAAGGGCAGCTTCTTAGCAGCAAAGGGAATGATTTCAGAAATGGGGAAATGTCTACTAAAGACATCTGAGTTCATTTTCAGCTACTTGAATTGGGGCCATGCCCTTTATGTAACACAAATGGGAGAGATGTAACATTAATTTTCATGCTTACTAAAAAAAGATATTGCAGGGGAAACCTGTACTGACCCATTTTTGGAATGAGCAATCAAAATCACAGGTGGTAAGTGGCTTGTAGAAAGTGATTCTAGCTACTTTTGTTATACTTGAACAACATACAAAATACAAGTGAAACAGTAGTCTTTGTGCAAAAGTTGACTCACAAAACATGCATTCAGCTCAACTTTTATTAAGCTGAAAAGCTTTGAGTGGATGGGTTCCTTTATTCCTTTATACATTAATTCATTTATTCAATCATTCCTGGTGGCTTAACTTTTTTCTTGAACCTTGAATAAATTCTGAAAAATCACAGAATTGCAGTGTCTGTCTTCTTTGGAACTGTATTGTTCAGCGGGTTCCCGGTTAGAAAAAGGACAGCAGGCTTGAGTGAGATCAGCTGTTTATTCGTCTCCTCAGGAACAACTTAGCACATTTCAAACCCCCTTATATAGTCCCGCTGGTGGACTCCTGGCCAATCCCTGTTCGGGGATTCTCCCGCTGCTTCCGCTCGACCAATCCCTGCCGACCGTGTGTGGAGCTGTCAGGTCGCAGCTGTTATTGGTAGCTGTCAGTGGTAGCCGCGTGTGGAGCTGTCAGCTGTCAAACTTGCGAACTTATGTTTATAACTATTAAATCCCTTAACAACATATATTACAGGAACAATTACAATATATTCTACATTATCATCTCACATATAAGTATAGATAATGATATGTGCACTCTATTAAAGATTAACTTGAAGGCTCGTAAGGTCAAATAATGAAGAACTATGAAATATTTTAGGAGACATTTTTATAATTACTGTCATTTTATTAAAGATACAAAATAAAATATTATTATTAATTAGTAGCAGTTAAATGGCATAAAACTATTTTAAATCCTGAAAATAATGAACATGAGCCTATTTGTGATATTACCCTGAAAAATAGCAAATAGATTCTTGTACGATCCTTTTCATCACTAAGAAGCATGAACGTTCACATAATATGGGATATCTGAATTTCCATTACTTTTAATCTCCTTCTTCAAAGTATTATAATAAGCATGTGGATTCAACTGGCATTCTTAGAAGACAGCAGTGGAAAAGAGTAAAGCTGAATATTTTCTTTTAAAGCATGCTCAAGCAGTACTGTAGGGAGTGGGTGTCAGGGACACAGTAGAGAAATTCATAAAAATAGCAGACTGCTTCTGCTTGGTATGATTTTGAGTATTATGATTTCACAGTGAAGAAAATTGCATGTGTACTACCTACTTTATTTTTATTCATGAGCATACATGATGTATTTTACCTGAGGTGCTTTGTTTTCTCTTGTTGGTGTTTATAGAATGTGTAGGTGCATGCATGTTGCACTCACATGTGTACATTTTACTAAGCATCAACTTTTTATTTCCTGTGAAGAGCTATTTTTTTCCACATATTAAAATTGACCAATGGGAAAAGTTTCCTTATAAATATAAAAGTTTCCTTATGCACAGGGAGACAAGATGATTAAAAAGAGGATTATAATAAAACTTTGTCCAGATTTTAGCTAAGAAGTCCATCTGATGATAAGCATTTCATCCAGCTATGGGAATTTTACTGGAATAAAGTTATATTACTTCTGAATTGTTCAGCTGCTAAGTAAGCAAGAGATTTCAAAAGTAAGCTTTTTAACATTAAGCTGAACTTAAACTGAAAAAGTACATATCAGTAGAAAACATGAATAAAATTGTTTAGTCATAAGTTCCAATCATTTTCATTTTCCTCTGTATATGTTGCAATTGAAATACAAATATAAGTTTTTTGGAGTGCTGATATTATCTTTGGATACAGAAAAAGTCTGTCAGCTTTTTTTTATCATTTCTTCTATCTTTTTTATCTACTCTACCATCCTGAATATCTTTTTTCTTTCAAAAGTTTCCATTAAATAGGTAAATACTTTATTAAATAGGGAATAGATAGCCGGTTTGGTGTAATGATTAAGGCAATAGATTAGAAACGGGGAGAATAGGAACAAGGCTGGCTTCTCAAGATGTACATTGTTCCAAATAAGGTAACCTTTGTAACTGATTTTGTCAGTGCAAACGGTGTTCAAGTGGTGCTCCAGATGTTTTGAGATTGCACCCAAGACACCTATTGCTATTGGTATTATTTTTGTTCTCTTTTGCCACAGTCCTTCTATTTGCAAGTCTTTATATTTTGTGTTATTATTAAAGTATTATCATTTATTATTATTAATTGCACATGAGGAAGATATTTGAACTAATACAATCAATACAATACTATATTTTTTTTAAAAAATCATCAAATGATTCAAAGTGCAGATTGTGCAAAGAAGCAGAAGAAACTGTGTATCATATAGTCAGCTCATGTAAGAAGATCACATAAGAACTGATTGTAAACAGTGACAGAACACATTAGTTATAATAATTCACGGGAGCATCTGGTAATGAAAAATTGGTGGGAACATACAGTAGAATTGAAAAAGAGTTAATTGTGGGATTTTTGAATACAGACTGATAAAGTTTTGACTGATAAGACATCAGATATAACTGTGGTTGAAGAAAGTGTGGGTAATAGATGTGGCAATATCAGGCGATAGTATTTTAGCAAAGATTAAAAAATATCAAGATCTGAAAACTGAAGTTGAATGATTTTGGCATAAACAGGCCATAATGATACCAGTAGTCAGAACACTGGATGTCATACCAAATCTTGAACAGCACTTAGAAAATCTACAGATTGATAAACTTTCTATCCGTGAAATACAAAAAAACCCACATATCTTGGATCCAGGCATATGATATGCTGATACATAATGACATCCAAGGTTCTTGGGAAAAACCTGATGAGTATGGAGACCAATACCAGCTAAAAAACTGGTAACTGTGATTTTATATTGTTGTGAAGTGCAAGCCCACTGTTTGTATTTATACACATCCTTAATTTATGAAAGACCTCAATCTTACTGTAGATTTTGCCACATATTTACAAAAAACTATATACTAATCATTTTGCATGGTTATTTTCTACATTGCAAAGCAGTTGTTAAATGTTATCAATGATTTAAAGATCGTTGTTCTTCTCCACAGTGAGAACAATTGAAAACCCAGGAAATTTCATTTGAATTAACTGTAAAGAGCAGTGATCTGAAATTTTGGTGCATCATAATATAGCCCATTTTTAGTATCCACTTTTCAAGTGAGATTTGTATTTGTATTGTGTAGCTGCAGACAACCAAAGATACAACCCTACTTATACATCCGTAGTTGCTTAAAGATTCAAAATATACTAGTCAATATGGCAGATGCAGAAGTTCATAACCTTTTAGTCAATATTTTATAACATCAGTGATGTAATCTGATACTGAGCAGCCCTAAGTTCCATTCCACATTACATTACTTTTAGTCTGAAATGGTATTAGTGACTAAAAGTAATATAATGTGGAATTGTTTATCCATTAGTACTTATGATGGCTTGCAATAATAGAAACCAAGTAAGGATTTCTAATACAACAATTTAATCATTATTTCCCAAAGTATGATGTTTTGCAAATACATATATTTTACTAAGCATATTTTGTCATATTAATATTGATTTTAATTAGATTGCAAAAGTTACAATTACACATAGCCTGTTCCACTGGTATTTAAAGATGGGTTGTAATAACAGATCTTGATTGTATGATTCATGCATTGTTAAGCATCTATTAGATCAGTGATGGCGAAACTTTTAGAGACCAAGTGCCCAAACTGCAACACAAAACCCACTTATTTATCGCTGGGTGCCGGGTGGGCATGGCCCACTGGGTGGGCATGGCTGTGGTGGTCATGGCAGTTTGGGTGGGTGTGGCCAAGGTGGGCATGGTCACCTCAATGTTGCTCATGGTGATGGATGCCACTGGAGGGTGGGCAGGGATGGAGGAGGTCCAGGGGGTCTCTGGCAGGTGGGGCAGTAGGCAGTAGGCTCGTCCTGCGTGGTGAGGCGAGGCAGGATGGGGGTGCCATTGCTATGGGGCAAGGCAAGGGCCAGGGCAGCTGCTGCCTGACACCATCGGTCCCCGTACACAGAGGCCAGTGAGCACATGGGGGCCAACGGTGTCTCTCAGCAGCCACAGCCTGCTGGCCCCTTGACCGGTGCACTCTGGGGCTCTGCAGCCCACTGCCAGCAGTTCAAAAACACTGCCTCTGAGCTGGATGGCTGGCTGACAGCTGAGGAGGCGATGCAGTGGGTCATGCCCAGGAAAAGGAGAGCATGTGAGGCCAGGAGGGACGGGATGTGGGGGAGGGAAACCAGCCATGCTGGGATGCATCCGGCCATGTGGGACCTCGGCGAGTTACCAGGTGGTTGCTTGAAGAGGGACGGTTGCCATCTCCGGGGCATGGCAAGTGTGCCCACAGAGAGGGCTCTGAGTGCTGCCTCTGGCACGCATGCCATAGGTTCGCCACCACTGTATTAGATAATATTAATTTTATCACATTTCAAAAAATTGTACAGAAAGAAGCACAGAATTTTAGATAATTAGAACTCATAAATCTAGATGGCAAGACACAAAAAATCCAAAGATTTCAAAGTTTGTAAATTATGTTTATCTTCCAAATTCTATTTTTAATTATTAGATTCCAAATAGCTAGACTTTTTGGTTTACAATGAGTATCTTCAAGACTAAAAATCACTAGACCATGGTGAAGTGGTAAATAAACAAACAAACAAATAAGTAAATAAGTGAAAGCATGCCAAAATAGCACTGTCACAACACTCATAAATGGACCATCCATCTATATGAAATAAATAACAGAAAGGTGACAAAAACAATATTTAAGTCTGTGGAGTGGATGTCAACTGAAAAATAAATAAAATCATTTCAGACAAGTGACTGTCTACTCTCTTCTTAAAAATCTCCAGTGATGGAACACCCACGACTTCTGAAGGCAAGCTGTTCCACTGGTTGATTCACCTCATGTTAGGAAGTTTCTCCTTAATTCCAGGTTGCTTTTCTCTTTTGTCAGTTTCCAACCATTGTTTCTTGTCCTGCCCTCTGGTGCTTTGGAGAATAGTTTGACTCTTCTTTGGGGCAGCCCCTCAAATACTGGAATACTGCTATCATGTCATACTGCTATCAAGAGCCTTGGTGGAGCAGTGGGCTAATGCCTCCTTAAGTAACACCAGCTGCCTGCAATTAGTGCAGGTTCGAGTCCCACCAGGCTCAAGGTTGACTCAGCCTTCCATCCTTCTGAGGTAGGTAAAATGAGGACCCAGATTGTTGGGGGCAATAAGCTGACTTTGTAATAATGCTGCTTGCCCCCCCCGAAAGCCCTAATAAGCAGGCATATACATAGAATGAAGGCTATTGCTAAGCACATTGATTTGTGCTTTAGATTGTAAGCTGCCCAGAGTCTTCGGAGAAGGGCGGGATATAAATGGGATCAAAATAAATAAATAAATAAATGTCACTCCTGTTTCTTCTTTTCTTTAGATTAGTTAGGTGCCCTGTAATATACAGGGATGCGGTGGCTCAGTGGGTTAGGACACTGAGCTTGTCGATCAGAAGGTCGGCAGTTTGGCAGGTCGAATACCGAGTGCCACGTAACAGAGTGAGCGCCTGTTAGTCGTCCCAGCTTCTGCCAACCTAGCAGTTCGAAAGCACATAAAAATGCAAGTAGAAAAATAGGGACCACTACGGTGGGAAGGTAACAGCATTCCGTAAGCCTTTGGCATCTAGTCATGCCGACCACATGACCACAGAGACATCCTCGGACAAGCGCTGGCTCTTCGGCTTTGAAACGTAGATGAGCACCAGCTCCTAGAGTCAGAAACGACTAGCACGCATGTGCGGGGGAACCTTTACCTTTACCTTTAATATACACCGATGTCACTATTTTTCCTTTTATATTGAGCCATATTCATTCTGGAGGGATTTTATCTTTGATCACATGCATTTCTGTGGATATGTTGTGTTCTCTTACATATAGTGCAACTCCCCCTCCTCTTTTTATGGATCTATTTCTTATGAACAATTTATATCTATCCATCTGTACATTCCAGCCATGGGCTTCATCCCACCAGGTTTCTGTAATGCAATAATTTCTGTTCTGCTGCTATGTATATCAAAGAATTAAAGGAATAAACTATATGTCTTTATATAACTAGAAATAGATATTATGACTTCTACCAATGTTTCAAGTCTTTCTTCCTGAATGTTGCTCTTTTGTCGCTTAAGTGTTTTTTTTTAAAAAAAATCTTTGATTATATTTAATAAATACAAGTCAAATTACATAGATGTATGTGGGTGGGTGTATTCACATGCTGCAAATGTGCACACTATTGTGTCAATCTTTTTTTTTTCTCCTGATGATTGCCTGGATAAGTCCTTGCAGTTTTCTTGGCAAGATTTTTTTGAACTAGTTTGCCATTGCTTCCTTCATAAGACTGAGAATTACTAGCTTAAGATCAACCAGCTGGCTTCATGCCCAACGAAGCATTGGAACTCACAAACTGTTTCTACCTTGTGCTTTTAACCAACAAACTTCACTGTTTCTTTCTCTCCCTCTCTCTAGAGAGACACACATAAATATAAATATATGCTATCTATATTGAGTGGCCTATTTGTTTGCTTACTGTCATGTAGGTGTACAAATTGATTGGGTTGTACTGAGTGAAAACTAAACTCGAAATTACCCCCAGTAATTTTCCACCATACAATTAGCATTATTGAAAAGTAGTTTTAATGTAAATATTGCATCAGTTGGATATAAATACTGTAACTAAATCATAGATTGCCAATGAAAACTTTTCCTAAAGTCATAAATGTATCATTTAAATCCATTACCATTTCAATCAGAGCTTAATATATAGGGTAAAAATCAAAAATACATGCTGCTATTTTTGCTAGAATCTAAAATTTCACATTGAGGGTGGTTTCAGAGTTATTTCTTCAAAAGTATATAATGTATCTTAAGATTGTCATATTTGATTTAGCTAAACAAATAACAGACTCAATTATTCAGTGTATTCAAATCAAAGTAAACTAAAGAACTATAGAAACTTTATTAAAGAATGAGAAAATCTGAGCATCGATCGTCACATAAAATCCAAATAGAACTCATACTTATTAAATACTGCAAATGATAACACTAAAACCGAAGATAGGATACTTAGGGAAGTATAAAATATTTAATTTGTGAAATTGAATTTGTAGCTTTGATGGCTTCTTAAACTAATACACATCTTCGCTTTCATACTATAAAACAAAATGGATTTTTTGTGATTATGTTCTGAGAAATCAAATAGGCCATTTTATTCTTCTGTTTATTCTCAGTAGATGCAAATTTTTGAAAAACCTATAAAAACAACATTATTGTGTCTGGTCTCTTGAATATTTAACTCATTTCTGTTTGTTTGTTTTTCTTTTTTTAAAATACTCCTGAAGTTGCCATTATTATTATTATTATTATTATTATTATTATTATTATTATTATTATTATTATTATTATTATTATTATTATTATTATTATTATTATTCAGTAAGTCATGAAACATTTCTAATTTGATGAAAAGTGTATGCTGCCTCATGCTGATATTACTGTATCACATGAAAATAAAATACATATGTGTTAATAAGGTAAGTTAGGAAAATAATATTTTGAGGTAAATTCTTAGTGTTTATGTTTCCATGTCTGGGTCTCCGTAATATTTAGACAGGTCTAAAATGGAGTTGAGTAATTTGTGATTTTGTGTGTCATGGAAACCTAGACATTTTCTTTGCATATTAGGATGATAAAGTTTGTGCAAATGCGAACATGTATATAGGATTTAGAATTTAACATATAAAATTAGCAGATGTGATATTGTTTGAATCATCTAAAATCCAGAACAAGCTAAATTTGTGGCTGCCTAATATCTAATTTAAAGGAGTCATTTTGAAAGACATTCAGAAAAATAACATTATTCTGGAGATACTCACATTGATGAACAAAGAATTTCCCCTTATTTAGGTTTTTCAAAGATTAGTGTTAATGTGATTTTAATGTGAAGTTGTTTAAATTGTAATGGTAAACCTGGTAAATGGTAATGCAAAGATTAAGGTAAAGGTAAAGGTTCCCCCACACATGCGTGCTAGTCGTTTCTGACTCAAGGGGCTGGTGCTCATCTCCATTTCAAACCTGAAGAGCCAGCATTTGTCCGAGGATGCCTCCGTTGTCATGTGGCCGGCATGACTAGACGCCAAAGGCGCACGGAACACTGTTACCTTCCCACTGTAATGGTCCCTATTTTTCTACTTGCATTTTTACATGCTTTCGAACTGCTAGGTTGGCAGAAGCTTGGACGAGTAACAGGTGCTCACTCTGTTACGCGGCACTCGGGATTCGACCCACCAAAATGCCGACCTTCTGATCAACAAAGCTCAGTGTCCTAACCCACTGAACCACCACATGGTGTTTTACTTTGTTTTGTTTATCAATATAAACAAAACAAAGTAAAACACCATCTTAATCTTTGCATTTTTTTTCCTAAAAAGTCACCAGGAAGTGTTATCACCAGCAAATTTACTTGAGGGTTTTCCGGGTAAACCCCCCAATGTCAGAACCCCTACCTATTTTGCTCAATATTCAAATATAACAGCTGCCCCTGAGTTGGTAGATAATCTATACTAAGAGATCCCTTTTGGCAGTGGTCCCCAATCTTTCTGGGTCCATGGCGGGCATTGACAGCAGGAGAGGGATGGTTTCATGTATGCAACTTAATCCCGTGCATGCGCAAATGGAGCTTTGCACACTTGCCTGCCACTTTGCATGACCCAGTTTCCAAAGGACTGAGAACAAGTAGTGGTCTGCAAACCGGGTACTGGAGATCCCCGCCTTATGATACTACAGGCAAAGTTTTAGCCATGAGTAAAAATAATATGAAACTTCAGATACTTGAACTGATTTTGCAATAAAGAAGGACCACAATATCTCTGTTTATTAAAGTTCCAGTAAAATATAAGCCTAAAATTACAGAAAAGCAGATTCTGAACAAGAAAAAAAATCATTAATAAAAGCACTTGGAGAGTGGAACTAAGTAACTCCTTTTAAGAGAGAGAGGCTCTATCAATATTGTTTTCATTTGGTTTCCTGCTCTAAGATGGATTTGATGGCCTAGGTGATTGCTTGCAACTTTGTGAGGTAGAAGACAACAATGCTACGAGCTTATGACAGGCCAAAATATTCAACTTAAATAGCAAGACAAAATGACAGTCAAAGGAGAAAATATATTCATAGTGGGTAAATTGGGTTAAAGTGAGTTTTTCATTTTTGCAAGGTTGGTACCATCTATTATTTTAAAAGTATGTTGAAATACACATTATTTTGGCAAAACATTTTTCACTAAATATATAAATTCTGGATTGCAATTCGCTAAAGTATTCTGGTCTTGATATATTTCCACCTTGTTTTTATGAAAATATTGATTTTCACATAGGTGGATAGATCAATAGTAGGGATATTGAATTAGGGCTCCATAGTCTGAGGACTAAAATTTCAATATATGTATTGGCTTAAAAGTAAAAAATAGATAACTTGATAGTCATATTGAACTAAATTAATTCTTCTCTCATCCCTACTATGAAGTTGAAATTCTATCCAGTAGACAATAATCCAAGGGCATAAAATTCTTTTTTCAGCCTATGAAATAGCAAGTTCTGTATAGCCTCTAGCAACTATTTTAATGTTTACATTAGTGTAACAAAAATCTTATACATATTTGGTGTCGCTAGCAACAAGAAGGAAACCTCATATCATTTTTATAAACTTGTTAATAATTAAATATGCCTCTCCTTACTTTTATTAGCTCATCTGAAAATATTATTTCAAATGACTAAATCTGCCAATATGAAATCTGTACTGTTATTGCTGTTACTACTGAGCTGTTTACAGTGGATTAAGATTCTTAACTTGGACTGCTTTAACTAATGAAGACGATAAGACTAGAGTACAGAGTACAAGTCAAATTATCTCCAGAAACTGGGAATATTGACATTTTAAAGTGATAAACTTTATTTGTCCTTATAATATTGAGTTGTTAATTTATTTACTCACCATAATTTATTTACTCACCATTGAGGACTTGCTGGGGTACACAACAATCGGAAAAAAAAATACAAAATAAATACGAAAATACAAATAAATACAGAAACAGGAAGTACAAATATAAAAGCTATATTTAAAAGTATCATAAAAACTAATAATACAAACCATAGGTAAAAAAATAAACAAACAATGCTCCCTCCAACAATGGAGCCATGAAGTCTACAGTTCCATGGAAGTCCAGTTCTGCTGACATAACCTGGTCTTCAGAGCCTTTCAGAAAATCAAAAAATTCTTTAACTTTCTTTGAGCATATCTCCATATTTGTGCATGGAACATATAAAGTTACTAATTTTATGCCTAAACCATATAATTTTATCTGCCTCTATTTAGAAAGATATATCCATTGATTTAAGTTATGCTTACTCTGAAGTAAGAATATACTGGATATGGATATGGATATGGATATGGATATGGATATGGATATGGATATATGCTAAAAGGAAATGAAAAAATGAAATAGCACTAGCAATAGAATTATATCTGTTTATATAATGACTCCATAGTGCTTTACCGGAGTCTCTCAGTGATTTACAGAGTCAGCCTATTGCCCCCAACAATCTGGGTTATCATTTTACTGACCTCGGAAGGATGGAAGGCTGAGTCAGCCTTGAGCTGGTCAGGTTTGAACTCCTGGCTGTAGGCAGAGTTAGACTGCAATACTGCATTCTAACCACTGGGCAAACACAGCTCTTTATTTATTACAGAAATGTGACAATAATGATGTTTCTGTTGTATTGTAAGAACACAGTACTTCCTCCAAATGTCCAAAGTCTAAAGGACTGCTATGGGCATTTTTGAAATATGGATGATTGCCATTCATGCTTTGAGAAAGTAAGGAACAACCCATATATGAAATAATTTGAAGAGATGAAACATTTTGTATGCCTTTATCAGTCCAATATTTGGAGTTGTATTAGAGGCGATAACATTTTTCATTGATGTTCAGCAGAATTATAGCAAGTCTCCAATGACAAATGCAAAAACCAGGACCACACATAAAATTCCAATTAAACTGATTTATTGCTGATGTTTATAACCAGGAATTTACTCAACTAATGGGTAGCATATTCTGATGCAAGATAAGGATTAATGGAATTCAGGAGGGATTGGACTCAGTCCATTTGATAATACTAAATATTCAACCATTGTCATAGTTTTCAGAATATATTTTAGAATAGAATTCAGCTACCCATTTACTGAAAGATGCAATGTTGTGAATTAAAAGGGGAAAGGGGACAAAGGAAAGTGGCCATATTATTTTGCTTTGCCTAT
The DNA here is from genome assembly GCF_964194415.1 of Vipera berus. NCBI lineage: Eukaryota > Metazoa > Chordata > Lepidosauria > Squamata > Viperidae > Vipera > Vipera berus. The sequence goes on along the minus strand of NC_138206.1, from coordinate 48,450,347 downwards.
TGTACAAGGCCACTTCTAGGTGATTATCTAGTAGTTATTGAAAGGTAAAAGGACTCTGAAAGCATGAATAATTTTTCTAGGGCTTGTAGAAAATTCTAACACCCCCAGTAGAAAGTTATGGAAAGTGCTAATCAAGACTGAAAGTTGGTACTAATTGCAAATCACATAATCTCAACACTATACCCACTCTACTCAGCCTCCACTAATTGGTTTCTATTGCAATATTTTACAAAATAAATGCTGTAAAAACAAGATTAAATTCTTGGTATTTTAGGTTTTATTGTATTCAAATGCAATTTTTGTTGTTCTATCAATCGTTGGTTTCTCCAACAACACTAATAACTTTCTGATAACTTTGTCTATGCTGCTATCAAAACTCTGCAGTTTAATCACACACAATCCAGATACCGACAAATGAATAACACTGTAAGATAGTAACAAAAAGCATTAGAAGGAATCTACCCACATACATGAAAAGACTTATTGCTGAAAGAAAATCTGTTTCAGGTTCTGGGGCATGAATGAATCCTTAGAAGAATCTCATAGAACCCTCTAAAAATTCTAATATTCATCAACCCAAATTATCTTTTGTGGACCATTGGTCTTGCCATGACATTTGCTACATTTGGCTCACCCTCCAATCTCCTGACTTTTTTATTGGGTTAGAAAGTTTAATGACACCATTACTATTTATATTTCTTGAATTTATAGAGCAAAACTCTATGGTCATTTTATGTCAGAATTACTGACTGAGATGTTTCCCTTTTGGTTTTGTAATTTCCTCCTTGCTACTTCCCTCAGTTAAGAATCTGTCACTGTAAGTGCTCATATGCCATCTATTTCTTAGAACACCTATTTTTATTGCCAGATGGAGGTAATGAAGCATATCAATAAAATGACCACCTGAAGGAAGTATATTTTGGAGTTAATATTAATCAATCCTCCTTCAAATTAAGTGTTATATATCCAGATCAGTGACTATCAACTACCATAAGGGTATAACCTGACCAAAATGGTACAGCAATTCTCCTTTGCCTGAGAGCTGAGTGAAAGATGTTACTTCAAATGCCCTCTTTTCTCAAGAAAGGAATAAATGAACCATGCTTTTGTCAGATTAAAATCCTAAATTCATTCTATCATTCGCTCCTTTCGCCGCGATCTGAAAACATACCTGTTCGAACAAGCCGGCCTGGCCTGAGGGGGGATTAGTGGGGTTTTTACTATCATTTTATTGGGGTTTTATTAATGTATTTATTGTTTTTTATGGGCATGTATTTAATTACTTTTTAATTTTTGTAGCTTTGTGTTTTATTTAATTTAATTTAATTTAATAATTTGATTTCTATACCGCCCTTCTCCCGAAGGACTCAGGGCGGTGAACAGGGCAATACATAATAAAAAACCAGATACAAAAATTAAAAAACCATTAAAAACCAATTAAACATCATGCCCATAAAATCAATACATAATTAAGTTAAAAACTAATTTTAAAAACCCAACCCCATCCCGTCAGACCAGGCCAGCTTGTTCGAAAAAGAATGTTTTAAGATCACGCCGGAAGGAGCGAAGGTCTTGCCCTGTACACCGCCCTGAGTCCTTCGGGAGAAGGGCGGTATAGAAATATTAATAAATTAAATTAAATTAAATTAAATTTATTTATAGACTATATCTATACCCCTTTATCACCATTAAAATGCAAATCTGTGGTGTTAAATGTTAAATGCCATGAGAGTAAAAATTATAAACTGCAGCATCTGGATTCAGCACATCCCATTATGTTACTTGATTCCTTAGCATAGACATAGAGACTTCTTTTCCATTTCAGCTTTGCACAGAATTTGTAAAGTATTAAACATTTGGTTAAACTATTTAAATTTAATTTAATGCTTGTTTCAGTATACTGTATAGAGGTTGTAGAATTCAAGGAGCAAAAGGAGATTATTTGAATTTTCAATTTACTAGCATTTTTTGTTTTATCAGGTATCTTGTGTATCTCAGTAGCTACATTGCATCAGTTCATTCTTAATCTTACATATAATTTTTAAATATATTAGCCTGTATGTTTATTAGACAAGCAATATTGTAGATTGCAATTTAGTCCTGCCACTTATTTATCCTTTAGCTATGGATTAATTGTCAGCAGCTCAGAAACCATTCATCAACATTTATTTTTCTAGAGTGTCCTGAAATGTCCGGTGTAGATCAATTTCAAAATAATACATAAAAAAATAAAATAGCCAATAACTATCCAGTCTTTGGTGCTAGCTTAACCTGTTGCCAAAGGAGACAGTGTATAGATGGCTGCTCTTAAGGTACTTTACCAATGGCTACTAAAGCCAGATGCCTTGGAAAGACATAATGAAATGGTGGAGAAAGATATCTGGGTATTTGCGTATCAGTGTGCAAAAGACAGAGACTGAATATGAATCTGCCATTTCGAATACAGATAAAGAAGTATGCCACAGTAAATCTGTTCTCTTTCTGTTAATTAAAGATATTTTGTTCTTTATTAAAATGCTTTTATATGAACTCATGTTTCAGGATTAATTGAACAATGAACCAATGTTCTTGGTTGGGAAACATTTCTATTCATTCCATATTTTGTGATCAAAGAGTAAAGCTCAACAAAAAAATAGGTATGGCTGGATTATTGGACATTGTAGGCTGCTGTTAAGAGATTCTCTTTTCTCTGCAATCCCTGCTCTGTTTTTGCTGGAGGCAATTTTAGTTATACAAAACCAAGAAGCTATTATTATGTGCCAATAAATCATTTTTCACATCATGAACTATTCCTATACTCCTTTATGATACATTTCTCTTTGCTTTTCTTGTTTTGTTGGAGTAGTGACTTATAATTAGACTGTTCTAAATGCCAAGTGAAGACAGTTGTTCTCTAAAGTTATCCATGCTTTGCTGATTATTTTTTTTCTATCCAAAACTTTTTAAAGATATCAGCAGAGAATATGGAAATCTTGTTCAGTCTAATTAATGATGCATGTAAACAGATTAAGAAAACTTTTTAAGTGATTAGAATAGATAACGTTTTAAAATAGAATGAGAAAGTAATGTAATTCTCCAAGGAAGTATGTTATTCAAGTCATCCATAAATATATGCAATTATGAAAAATACAGTGCTTGCTTAAGGTTATGTATTACATCAAATCATTCAAAATGTTAAAAACCCAAGTAGACTACTGAAGATTATATACTATAGAAACTGTAGGTGATCACACCTTAGGTCAGGGGTGTCAAACTCAATTTCATTGAGGGCCGCATCAGCATTGCGGTTGCCCTCAGGGGGCCGGGTGGGTATGGCCAGGGTGGGCGTGGCTTACTGGGTGGGTGTGGCTAGACTGTGTATGGTCTACTGGGTGGGTGTGGCCAGCTCTACATCGTTCGCATCAAGGGTGCCTATGGGGGCCTGGGCAGGAGTGGGACAGATCTGAGGGTCTCTGGCAGGAGGAGGGTCTCTGGGCCAGTGGGGGCCGTTCCCTCACTGTTTCCAGGATGGCTTCGCGGGCCACATGAAACCACTTCACGGGCCGGATCTGGCCCCCGGGCCTTGTGTTTGACATGTCTGCCTTAGGTAATATTTAGTAATAAGGCAGTGAAAGTGTGAGATGCAAAGCCACGTGGTCTCCTTTTCCTCCTTCTCCTCTTCATATTCCTTTAATATTTGAGTGATGTTTACTTCATTATTTTAACTAAGCTTTTATTAGAAAGAAATAGTATGCAGTGGTCAAAAGAAACCAGTCCTTCTGGAAATTTTGTAACTGTGTATGTTTTCCTGGATAATGGTTCTTCAAAGGTTTTGTCAACTTGACTAAATATATTATTTTAATATGGATTTTATTTGTTTCTCTTAAAGCCTATATTACTAATTTTGCCTCATCACTTTTAGTGAAGACCAAAGTGATAACCAAAGTTATAAATTTTCAATTATGAGATTCTACATTGGAAAAATATATATTTTTTTCTTTTTTGGTGTAATTTTATAAAAATTAATGCATTGTATTAAGAGAATTAATACAATTAATTAATTAATACAATTAATTAAGAGAATAAAACTATTATTAGAGAGGAATAGTTTTCTCCCTTTGCAAAAGAATAATACTTTTTAGATAGTGATTCAAATTTTAAACCATCTTTGTTATTATAATACAAAATCTAGTTTATATTTCATTTTGATTTTCATTGACTAGGAAAAATGGTTGTTTTGTAGGCTTAACAGCAGTTTTTTATATTTTCAAAATTTCAGAATTAACCATTATTAGCTTCAGTTTTCATCCAATGGATAATGCTGGGTATAATGTGACAAGAGACAAGAGACAGACAGATACAGACTGAGAGAGTTTGGTGCAGTAGTTATGGCACAAAAGTAAAAATCTGAAGATCATTTTTAGTCCTGCATGATTAGGGCCAGTCACTTTTTCTCAGCCCTAGAAAGAAGGCAGTGGCAAATTACTTCCAAAAACCTTGTCAAGAAAACTGCAGGGACTTATCTAGAGAGATCAGAAGTTAATATATCCAGTGCTATTTTATGGTTGCATGGTTAAGATTATGTAAAAATGAATGTAATGATATGTAGGCCAGGCTTGAACATCTAGTTAACACTCACACACTTGCAGAATAGTTTATTATCTTGCCTAATACTTGGGAATAACCTACAGGGGGGAAAACACAAGCCTAATCAAGCCAGTTGTACTTAATCTATGCTTCTAGTATTTAGGAATCACCTTAGGCAGAGGTCCCCAACCTTTTGGGCACCAGGGACTGGTTCCGTGGAGAGAGGGTTTTCCATGGACTGGTGGGTGTATGGTTTGGTGTACTGCCTACAACTTGCAGATGGGGTTTTCCTTGTTTGTGCAGACTGGTTGCTGGCATGCCGTGGCCTGGTACTGGTCCACAGACTGGGGGTTGGGGACCCCTGAGCTAAGGCATGTCAAAGGCTGTTAAGTGGAGATCAACCTTGAATTCTGATTCAACTGAATCCTTTTTGAATTCTGCTCATTTCTTTATATCTCAGTTCACTCTTCAGTTCTTCACAGGGGCTTCTTTTGCATTTTTAGTTCCCAGAATATTACTCTTGTTGATTTATGATGGCAATAACACAGATAAAGAACTGCCTTTATGAAGCCAAAACAGTTCTATCTCTGCAGGTTCTACATTTTATTAAGAATCAAGTTGCTTTCTAGTTTAATGTTCTTCACTTTTCCCCCTAAATTTCTAATTCTAACTAGAAATATGCTTCTTCCTGGCAATAACTAAAATGTTAGTCTTCAGTTAACTTTAAAAAAATATTCTAAAGTCTAAATGATAATATTTGCCTGTGCTATGAAGATTCATTTCTTATGATTAGGCTATAACCTTCCTTCCTTTCTTCCTTCCTTCCTTCCTTCCTTCCTTCCTTCCTTCCTTCCTTTCTTTCTTTCTTTCTTTCTTTCTTTCTTTCTTTCTTTCTTTCTTTCTTTCTTTCTTTCTTTCTTTCTTTCTTTGCATAGATGATTAGATAGATAGATAGATAGATAGATAGATAGATAGATAGATAGATAGATGATAGAGCTTTACAGATTCTCAGAACCAGTTACCAATATATTAGTAAAAATCATTATGTTTCCAGAATTTGCATTATGATACTAACAGTGTAGACAGCATCAAGAATGAATGAATGAATTTTCTCCAATGAAAATGTCTTGTTAAATGGAAAAGGGGAGAAATTAAATTAATTCTGTGCTTTAAATGTGAATAAAATAGCATTTAGGAAGATAAAGCCGATCAAAATATAATGAAACACCTGACATAAAAATTATAGTGTTCTTACAGAGGTTATCTCACTTTCTAAACATCAAACTACATTCCAGAGTAAGCTGTTCATCATGATTAGAAGAATGGATAAAATAATGTTGATATTCTATTCAAACAGTAGAACATCAACATTAGAAGGAGACAGTGTAACTAGTGGACTTTGTAGATACTTATGGTACAGGGAAACGAAAGTGGGGGGAAATTAAAAGAAGATATTATAAGACAAAGCTTGACAAAATTATAGACTATTCTGAGAAAAACAATTTCAAGAATCTCATTGCTAGCCTATTATTCAAATGCTGCCATGCAGGAGATAATTATAGTAAGATAACTATAACTACATATGCAGTGACTTTGTAAATTACAATTGCATATTACAATTACAAAATTACAATTACATATTACATATGATGTAATTGTACCATGAGTAAACCAAAGTCACATTAAGAACAATTTGCTAAAAACTGGAACATATCATGATTGGTATAGTTACAAATTGCTAAAGAATAAAAACACAGTAACTCAAATATTTTTTTTTAATTTTAATTCCATTTATATCCCGCCCTTCTCTGAAGACTCAGGGCGGCTTACAAGCTTAGCAGTAGCCTTCATTCTATGTATATGCCTGCTTATTAGGGCTTTCATACACCCCCCAAGCGGCATTATTACAAAGTCAGCTTAATTGCCCCCAACAATCTGGGTCCTCATTTTACCTACCTCGGAAGGATGGAAGGCTGAGTCAACCTTGAGCCTGATGGGATGCGAACCTGCACTAATTGCAGGCAGCTGGTGTTACTTAAGGAGGCATTAGCCCACTGCTCCACCAAGGCAGGGACACATGAGGGACACATGACCATTTGAAATGCTGATACTAAATCAAGACCATCTACTAGGGCACCTATATAAGTGGAAACAGAACAAATAAAAAATACAATGAAATAAATGAAAAAGAAAGTCATATCACAAAAATGGAATAAATAAATCTAGTCATGGTATAGCTCTCCTAAAGTTAAAAATGTATAACAAAGCAAATTGTTTGTCATGGATAGCAAAGTGGATAAAAATCCTGAAGAGCAAAATGTCAATACTTGAAGAAGTCAGCTTAGTCAACGAAATTCAAATGTATTTATGCTACAGGAACACAAAGGAATTTTTAAAAATGTAAAAGAACATTTTATTTGATAAAGTTTGATAAAGCTATGGAATTTTGCAAAGAGAATAATAAACCCAACAATTTCACCTCTAGTTCCTCTTTTAAAATGCTTTCCATGTTGGAGACACTTACAATACAAAAATATAATTGTATATACATACAAGATTCATTCAGTCTCCACAAATAAATTAAAGACACAGCAAGAATTACTCAGTCAGGGCTGAAATAAACCATGGTTGATGTACTTACAAACTGCTGGAAGGATAACATCTCAACTTAAAAGTAAAGAAAGGATATTAAGAAAAAAGACAGCATTTGAAGCACTCATAAAACCAAAACAATTTGTTAGGGTATATATACTTACTCATATACAACACCAGGGCTTTTTTTGTCATAGAACGCTCAGAACAGAGTTCCGGCACATTTTTTGGATGGAACCTTGTAGGGTAGGCAAGGTGGGCTGTATGACATGTGTGAGTTCCGGCACCTTTTTCTTTTACAAAAAAAGCACTGTACAACACTTTATGACAAAATGGATGAAAAACAATCACAGCATTACAATAGGAAGAATTATGGACTAAATCATTAAAATTCATACCAAGCTATAACTTAAGAGAAAACTGGTGTAAAAACTGGTGTTATAGATGACATATAACTCCATCAGTAATTGTCAAGATAAATCACATAATAATTGCTGGAGAAGCCAAAAACAGAATGAACATTTTACATATAAGGGGAAATGCAAAAATATTCAAAAGTAATGGAAAAATGAACATATAAATATGCATATGCATATAATGCAGAAAATATTGGAATTTCAATGGAACCCCAATTTCTTCTTAAAGGTATAATCTCAAAGGGGGAAAAAATCAGTAAGAAACATCAACATCCTCTCCTCTCCCTTCCTCTCCTTTCTTATATTTTAATCATTGCCAGATTTGTTTTCTTTATTTTCTCTTTGCTTCTTTAATACATACCAACAACATTAAGTAACAATACAAAAGAGACCATAATGCTAAGTAATCAGCTTAAGAGCAATCAATTATGTACAATAAATATCTTGATGCAATCCACAGTGGTTCTTTATTGCTCTATTCAATTTCAGATTTAAAAATGAAATATTTTTACACTTATTAACACTGACACTTTTATCATGCTTTTATTTTATTCAAAACAATGTTAAAACACAAAATACAAAACTCAAAAAAATCCAAGAAGACAAAAAGAAAAAAATACAAAACACAAATCAAAATATTAAAAAGGTGCATCAAAACAAAAAAAAAACACTGCACACATATTATCCCCTCTAATTGACTACTGATTAATATATTACTACAACATTAATCCCCACCCTTTACGAAACAAGCCCACACAAAATTTTTAAATTACTAAATCTATTTGCAACTTGTTAACCTGTCTTCTGTATGTTATATTAATGACAAAGTAGGTAACATGAAGAACAATAATAGTGAAATAGAACAAAATTAAAGTTTCAAAACTTTCAGTTAACAAGCTGTTATTATAATCCACTCATAGAAAATTTACCACAGCATCTTATCTATCCCAAATCATCCCAAAAGTTATAAGTAGATCATCCTAGGTAAAATATCCATGTTTGTTTTTTTAATGTCATCTCTTGTCAATTGTTGTTTGATTAAATGTAGTAAATTCAGAATAAGTCTATCTTCCAATTAAAGTGCAAGTGGAAACAGTTGTCAATTAACTGTAATAAATCCATCCAGTATCTTCCAGTCAAAGCTGTGGTGTTTAAGAAATTTACAGACTTAAACTGTACAATAGATGAAATCCACTTTACTAGTTTTCCATCCATGAGACTCTTTACTCTGGAACTGGATCAAAATGCTAGCTAATTTTTTGTCGCCCAGAGCCAGAATGGACTTCCAGAAGCGGCTTCCACACAGAGAACCGGTTGTTCACATATTTGAATCCCACTGCTGTTCAAACCCATATTGATATCTATGGAACATATTTTTTGAATGTTACAATGTGGTTGCAGTACAGTGATAAATTTGACCTGTGTTTGCAAACCAATTTTTTTTCCCCATCCCATACATAACTGTAGATATATTTCAATTGATAAGAATGTGTATTAGGTTCCTAAATAACGATAAGCTGTTGATTTTTCTGCAAGACCTAGAAGTCTCAGTTTGTAATGATGATGATGATAACTTTATTGTCACTTTGAATGTACACCGATCGGCATACATCAAAATGAAATTTCATTGCATACAGCTCTCAAAGGGTCACCACCTCCGATATATACTCCTTGTTCGGGGCCCGCTCAAATTTCACATTGTCCATTTTAGTCTCTAGGGAGTGAACGATGGCAAACAGGACAGATGGAAATGGGGCTCCCTGTGGATTAGCCCTCAAATAGGACTGTTGCTACCATGTGTAAGAAACAAGAGTAAGAAACACAATACAGGTAGGGAAAGATTCTGTGGAAATATTTTACTATCTTGACCTGCAGGATTTGTTTGTATAGTCTGGAATCTGATTATCTCAGTTGAAAATATATCAGAAATAAGCATAAGCAAAGAATAACTATACACTGAAGACCTTATAATATTTTTAGAAGTCCAGATAGTGAAAGGTTTAGGTAAGGTGGAATAACATTGGAACTTTGTGTCAAACACAATAATGACACACAACCAATTTGTCATTATGCAGTGGTGCATTCTTCATCTGCATTTAAGAGGCCCAATTTATTGTAGCCAACTAAATAAGGGATATTTCCAATGTTAAAGCTAAAACACAAAGATATTATCCAATGTTTTCATTGTCCAAAGTCTGACTTAACACTGAGCAAAATATCAGAAATTTAACCATATCATTTATTAATGAAAAAGGGAAATCTAAGAGCTTTACAAATATTAACTACTAAGGAGGACTTTCTCAAATATACTAAAGCCATTTATTGCTTTTTTGCCTTAAAGAACAGTCTACACTTAAAATTCTAATTAAAGTCTTTTCATAGAATACTCTTCATGGTCTCAGCTAACCTTCAAGGCTTGTATTTAATTGAAATATTGCAGGATCTTTTAGGTTGGTTATAATGCAAATAGCCAGAAGGGATGAAAAATATAGTTTCAAAAATTAAAATATATTACCTTTTACAGTTCTTTACTTTACTAAACACTTTTAACTGTGTTTTAATATTGTTTTAACTATGTTTTTAAATGATTTTATTGTCACTTTGGAGAGATGGGTAGTGTAGAAATTTGATAAATAAATACAATTTCTTTGCTTATAAGAGACTCATATCAGGAAAAAAAGATAATAATAATAAGTAAAAGAATGCTAGATCAAATGAACTGACCATGGATCCTGTGGATATGGCTCTATTAAGCTCCTTGATTAAAGAAAAAATAATATCTACATTTATTCCTAACTGGAATAAATATACACTTTTATTATACACTTATACACTTTTTGCATAAAACAGGAAAAATACACTTATAAATTATGGCTTTGAGGACTATGAAAAAGATACTGGATAATAGGGAATAATGAACTTTCTTTTATGGTCACAGAGTAAAACAAATTTTGTAATTATGTTTATATTTGCTGCAAAGAAAATTAGAAGCTTCTTTTTATTTTTTTGTTCTTTTTGTATCTTTTTAAAATCTCTCACTCTCTCCTTTATTTCCTGTTTTTATTCTTTAATACTTTTGTTAGTTTTTTATGTTCCTTGTAAAAAATTTAATAAAAACTTATACTTTGAATATGTTTTACTTATACTCAAAAGAGGCAGTTGTCTTATGACAGATGAAATGTTTTATAGCCAATAAGGTAATTTTTCCAACCATTCCCCAAAGGAAATTCTATGGACAATGGGCGTTATTACTGAGTCAAGACAAGAAGCCAAATTTATTAAAATATAGTAACTATAAAGACCCCACCAACTGAGCTCATCTTCTGTTAGGAAGCACTATAAATCAATGATTGCAATATTTCAGAGTTTCCCATGTACGTGTCACTACTGACTTCAGTTACTTGAAAAAAAGTAGAAAAATTGCTGTAGGAGAGGAAAGATGGGGTCAGATGAGCATTTTTCCTATTAGAGCCTTAAAAATATACAAATGGTACACTCTAATATAGGGCTTTTCAACCTTTTCACCCAATGTACCACTTTTAGGATATGGAAACATCCGAGTACCACCAGTCGCCTAGCAAGGTGTCAAAAACTTGACCAAAAAAAAAAGAAAGAAAGAAAAAATGTGATGAAGTACAGGTAGTCCTCGGCTTACAACAGTTCGCTTAGTGACTGTTTGAAGTTACAATGGGACTGAAAAAAGTGACCCTCAAGCCACAGCCGAGCAAGACCGCCCTTCCTCCTGTCTGAGGTTTTCATTGTTGTGAGCATTTCTGTTGAGGATTGGGAGCAGGGGTGTGGTGGGGGGGGTTGGTTTTTATTCCCTCCGTCTGCTGGGTGGTTGCAGCAGGTTTTGGTCACTTCACATGACCCTGGGACACTGTGGATAAAGTGGAGTTTGTAGATCTAATCTGTAGTCATTTATGACACCTGGACTTATTTTTGGCTTGTAGCCAATGTGCAATAAATCACTACAAAAGTTAATCAAAAAGGCAAACAAGAAAATATTTTGTTGAACAATAAACTGCAAAGCTTATGAAGTTGTAACCTGAGTATTTAGAATCCATCATGTGGAACTTTAATTAAATAACAAAGATTTATTTTACTAATTCTACACAATAAGGTAATAGCATAATGTAAATAGAGTTTAGTGTAAAAAGCAATCTGTTGTTTCTGCACTGAGGTGGCAGAAATATATTATGCATTATAGTTTTATTAAATTTCCCTTTCTGATATTAATGGTGTTTGCTTCGGTATTACCTGAATCACTGATGGGACTTGAATTGTGCCTTCTGCATTCATCCTGTTAATTGTTTCTGTTCTTATAATGATAGCTACTCTAATTAAAAATAAGTTACTGACCAAAAATCATTACTTAGGTAAGGTTTTACTATTCCAAAAAAACCCAACAATACGTATATAGTGTTTGATTAACAAGATAATTTTAATCCTAACTACAGCATTAATTTATGTCAGCAAATATATTTTACAACTCTTTAATATTCCAATTCAACTGTATTAATGTAAGGCAGTGAAAGCTGGACCATAAGAAAGGCTGAGCGCCAAAGAATTGAAGCCTTTGAACTATGGTGCTGGAGAAGAGTCCTGCGAGTCCCTTGGACTGCAAGGCGATCAAACCGGTCAGTCCTAGAGGAGATCAACCCTGACTGCTCTTTAAAAGGCCAGATCCTGAAACTAAAACTCAAATACTTTGGCCACCTAATGAGAAGGAAGGACTCACTGGAGAAGAGCCTAATGCTGGGAAAGATTGAGGGCAATAGAAGAAGGGGACGACAGAGAATGAGGTGGCTGGATGGAGTCACTGAAGCAGTAGGCATGAGCTTAAATGGACTCCAGAAGATGGTAGAGGACAGGAAAGCCTGGAGGAACATTGTCCATAGGGTCGCGATGGGTCAGACACGACTTCGCAACTAACAACAACAACAATGTAAGGCATGAAAAATAATTTTCCAAATCAAATTAGTAGTAAGCAAATAAGATCAGGAATAAAGGTTATTTCATTCTTCTCTGTAAACCATTTTACATCTTTTTTTCTGGAAACAGATACTTTCAATAAGAAAGAATTGGGAACTGAACATTTGGAATTTAGAATAATTGCTGGCTTATCAAAGGGTTTCCACCTCATAGAAAAACCAATTATATTTTGCTGGAAGAATGAGAGAAAATTCTCCACAGTAATAAACTGATTTGATGTGCATGAGTTAATAACAGCATGGGATTATATGAAATATATGTTGCATTTAAGCTGATTTAATTACATTGAATGAAGGATTGATATACAATAATATAAATTATTCCTATTGGTTGTTTTCATTCATTATATCTTCACTGCCACACACCAACAACTGCATGCTTGGGAGCTAGTTAATCACTACCCAATAAACTTTATTTTCATTCACAAAAATATCAAAAGCATTTGACTAAGGTCTTGTTGTTGTTGTTGTTGTTGTTAATTGCGAAGTCGTGTCCAACCCATCGCAACCCCATGGACAATGTTCCTCCAGGCCTTTCTGTCCTCTACCATCTTCTGGAGTCCATTGAAGCTCACGCCTACTGCTTCAGTGACTCCATCCAGCCACCTCATTCTCTGTTGTCCCCTTCTTCTCTTGCCCTCAATCTTTCCCAGGATTAGGCTCTTCTCCAGTTAGTCCCTCCTTCTCATTAGGTGGCCAAAGTATTTGAGTTTCAACTTCAGGATCCGGCCTTCTAAAGAGCAGTCAAGGTTGATCTCCTCTAGGACTGACCAGTTTGATTGCCTTGCAGTCCAAGGGACTCACAGGAGTCTTCTCCAGCACCGTAGTTCAAAGGCCTCAATTCTCTGGCGCTCAGCCTTTCTTATGGTCCATCTTTCACAGACAAACATTGGAACTGGGAAGACCATGGCCTACACACTTTTGTTGGCAGGGTGATGTCTCTGCTTTTTAGTGTGCTGTCTAGATTTGCCATAGCTTTCCGCCCCAAGAGCAAGCATCTTTTAATTTCTTGGCTACAGTCCCCATCTGTGGTGATCTTGGAGCCCAGGAAAATAAAATCTGTCACTACCTCCATTTCTTCCCCATCTATTTGCCAGGAATTGAGAGGGCCGGATGCCATGATCTTGGTTTTCTTAATGTTATGTTTTAAGCCAACTTTTGCACTCTCCTTCTTCACCCGCAACAAGAGGCTCTTTAGTTTCTCTTCACTTTCTGCCATTAGAGTGGTATCATCTGCATATCTTAGGTTGTTGATATTTCTTCCAGCAATCTTAATTCCAACTTTTGATACATCTAGCCCTGCCTTTCCCATGATGTGCTCTGCATATAAGTTAAATAGGCAGGGCAACATTATACAAACTTGCTGGACTCGTTTCCTAATTTTGAACCAATCAGTGGTTCTGTGTCCAGTTCTCACTGTTGCTTCTTGACCCACATATAGGTTTCTCAAGAGACAAATAAGATGGTCTGGTACTCCCATCTCTTTAAGAACTTGCTACAGTTTGTTGTGATCCACACAATCAAATACTTTAGCATAGTCAATGAAGCAGAAGTAGATGTTTTTCTGGAACTCCCTAGCTTTCTCCATGATTCAGCATATGTTGGCAATTTGATCTCTACTTCCTCTGCCTCTTCAAAATCCTGCCTGTACTTCTGGCAGTTCTCGATCCAGATACTGCTGGAGTCTAGCTTGTAGGATTTTAAGCATAACTTTGCTAGCATGTGAAATGAGAACAATGGTGAGATAGTTTGAACATTCTTTGACATTGCCTTTCTTTGGAATTGGAATGTAAACTGATCTTTTCCAATCCTATGGCCACTGTTGAGTTTTCCAAATTTGCTGGCAAATTGAGTGTAGCACTTTTACTGCATCATCTTTTAAGATTTTGAAAAGCTAAGCTGGAATACTGTCACCTCCACTAGCTTTGTTGTTGCTCAGCTTTCCTAAGGCCCATTTCACTTCACATTCTAGGATGTCTGGCTTGGGGTTAGTGACCACCCAATCATGGTTATCTGGGACGTTAAGCTCATTCTTGTATAGTTCTTCTGTGTAGTTTTATCACCTCTTCTTAATCTCTTCTGCCTCTTTTAGGTCACTAACATTTTGGTCCTTTATCATGCCCATCGTTGCATGAAACGTTCCCTTCATATCTCCAATTTTCTTGAAGAGATCTCTGATCCTCCCTATTCTATTGTTTTCTTCTATTTCTTTGCATTGTTTGGTTAAGAAGGCATTCTTATCTCTTCTAGCTATTCTTTGGAATTCTGCATTTAATTGGGCATATCTTTCTTTTTCTCCCTTGCCTTTCACTTCCCTTCTTTCCTTAGCTATTTGCAAAGCTTCCTCAGACAGCCATTTTGCTTTCTTGCATTTCTTTTTCTTTGGGTGGTTTTAGTTGCTACCTATTGTACAATGTTGCAAACCTCTGTCCAAAATTCTTCAGGCACTCTGCCTATCAGATCTAATTCCTTAAATCTATTTGTCACCTCTACTGTGTATTCATAAGGAATATGATTCAGTTCATGTCTGAGTGGAATAGTGGTTTTCCCTACTTTCTTCAATTTAAGCCTAAATTTTGCAACAAGAATCTCATGATCTGTGACACAATCAGCTCCTGGTCTTGTTTTTACTGACTGTATAGAGCTTCTCCATCTTTGGCTGCAGAGTACATAGTCAATCTGATTTCTGTGCTGGCCGTCTGGTGATGTCCATGTGTAGAGCCGTCTCTTGGTTTGTTGGAAAAGAGTGTTTGCTATGACCATCGTATTCTCTTGACAAAATTCTATCAGCCTATGCCCTGCTTCATTTAGAACTCCAAGGCCAAACTTGCCTGTTGTTCTGGTTATCTTTTGGCTTCCTAGTTTAGCATTCCAATCCCCCATGATGACAAGGACATCATTTTTTGGTGTTAATTCTATAAGGTGCTGTAGGGCTTCATAGAACCGGTCAATTGCATCCTCTTCAGCACCAGTGGTTGGGGCATACTGTGGACTACTGGACTACTGTGATATTGAATGGTTTGCCTTGGATTTGCACTGAGATCATTCTGTCATTTTGTGGGGTGTATCCCAGTATTGCTTTTCCTACTCTTTTATTGACTATGAAGGCTACTCCATTTCTTCTGAGGGATTCTTGCCCACATTAGTATGGTCACCTGAATTAAATTCACCCATTCCTGTCCATTTTAGTTTGCTGATTCCTAAGATGTTAATGTTCAGTCTTGTCATCTCTTGTTTGACCACGTCCAGCTTGCCTTGATTCGTGGATCTTACATTCCAGGTTCCTATGGAGAATAAATCTTTACAGCATCGGACTTTCCTTTCACCACTAGATATATCCACAGCTGAGCATCCTTTCGGCTTTGGCCCAGTCGCTTCATTCTTTCGGGCACTACTAGTACTAGCCCTCTGCTCATCCCCAGTAGCATATTGGAGACCTTCCGATCTGAGGAGGTCATCTTCCAGCATCATATCTTTTTGCCTTTTGGTACTGTCTATGTGGTTTTCATGGCAAAGATACTGGAGTGGGTTACCATTTCCTTCTCCAGTGGATCACATTTTGTCAGAACTCTCTGCTATGACCTGTCCATCTTGGGTGGCTCTGCATGGCATAGCTCATAGGTTTATTGAGTTACGCAAGCCCCTTCGCCATGACAAGGCAGTAATCCATAAAGGGGGACTAAGGTCTATATTTATCATATAAAACGTTTTGGGATCTTAGTTTTTATTTATACATTATATGCCATGTTAATATTAACATCTTCCTCCCATAAACTGCCAGTTTCTATTTCAGATTTCAATTTGCCCTGC
This sequence comes from Vipera berus, assembly GCF_964194415.1. Classification (NCBI taxonomy): domain Eukaryota; kingdom Metazoa; phylum Chordata; class Lepidosauria; order Squamata; family Viperidae; genus Vipera; species Vipera berus. The sequence continues at coordinate 48,433,969 of NC_138206.1, read as the reverse complement.
ACTAGGTATCTTATGTATAAAATTAAGCTATTCAGATAATCCTCATACATTCAAGAATGAATGAAAATGTAGTTAGGTGACACCTATCATGACCTTCTATTTTCACATCCTCGTGAATTAAACTTTCCAACCTGAAAGGATTGTAACACCTATAGCCATATAATGTCACTTCACTTAACAGCTTTACTTGCTTTCCTGTGCTGTATGTATACAGTATCTGTATATCTGTGGGTAAGTATGACCAAAGTTTACAGTGGTAATCACCAGAAGCCCAAGATATTTTGTTTCTTAATTGAAGGACAAAATAGTGCTAGCTCAAACTCCTTGTCACTGTGTCTTCAGGATTTGTTATGGAACCTTGAGGCAATGTGCTAATTAAAGAGTGCATTATTTGTACAAGTACAATTTGCACAGCATATTTCTCTGCAAAATCTCTCAGAATCTGTCCCCTGAGGCAGCTGAGTCAGTTCATCCACACAGTTCATTTGAAGCAAGTATCTTCTGCATTTCAAAAGTGAGAAAGGTCCATGATGATATTCTTTCACAGGGAGTTAAGAAAATAACAGTTGAGTATTGACAGCTCAAGAGCAGTGTTTCATTCAGACAGCCTCATTTCTCCTGTACTAATTATGTAATATAGAAGAAATTCTGCTTTTATTCATAAGACTCAGACCGAACATTTAAAATAAGGAATTAGATACCATCTTGATAAATTATTTACCTGTCTTAACCTATTAATTAAAGATTGGAACTTTATAACTAAATGTTTTTCAGTTACCTACATATATAGATTTAAATTTGTTCATAAATAAATAGAAACAGTTCAAAAAGCATCCTTCAATTAGCTTTTAAGTGCTTCTGACATGAATTCAGACAATCATCCTGCACTATTTTTTAACAATATGGCTCTCCTTTATTTCTTCATAATTTATAATATTTTATGCAATAAGATATAGACAACAGCCACATTTTATTTATATACTTATTAATATTTACTGACAATTTTAGTGTCAGATATCAATTGTTGGCCATTTAAGAAAACTCAAGCAAAAGATGCAATATGTAACTATTAAGAGCCTTGGTGGAGCAGTGGGCTAATGCCTCCTTAAGTAACACCAGCTGCCTGCAATTAGTGCAGGTTCGCATCCCACCAGGCTCAAGGTTGACTCAGCCTTCCATCCTTCCGAGGTAGGTAAAATGAGGACCCAGATTGTTGAGGGCAATAAGCTGACTTTGTAATAATGCCGCTTGGGTGGGGGAAAGCCCTAATAAGCAGGCATATACATAGAATGAAGGCTATTGCTAAGCACATTGATTTGTGCTTCAGATTGTAAGCCGCCCTGAGTCTTCGGAGAAGGGCGAGATATAAATGGGATTAAAAAAAACAAAACAAAAAAACAAAAAAACCTATAATATAACTAACCTATCCTTAACAGCAAAATAGGAATGTACAAATCAGCTCACATCTCATCTCAGTTCAATCAATTTAAACTGTTTTGAGTAAGACATTATTCAATTAGAAAATCAAATATCAGATTAGATTTACCTGATTCAGTTTTCGGAAGCTAAGTTGTACATTGTCGGTTCAATTCATATAATGACTCAGCTAGGAGATTTCATTGTATCACCATCAGATTCAGTGAATTTTATGCAGCCTCTTACTTTATTTTAGTTGCTCTGCAAATAATAAAATCCATTAAAATTGTTTGTGAATTCCCAAATAATATTTTTTTTAATTTCATTTATATCCCGCCCTTCTCCGAAGACTCAGGGCCTAACTGCATTTTTTCCTATGCAAGAAGACAAATATATTGAAACCCTCTTTGATTAATTCATTACTATTTGTGATTCAGGTAAGAAATCATAGCTTTTTTTTCCTTGAGTTGCTATCTTAAAAGTCAATTTTGCAGGTAAAACTAAATTCCTACCTTCCTCCTTTTTCTTCTGACCTCTGTAGACCAGACACTATTACAAATTAGGATTATGATGGCCATCCATTGCCACATACTGTATAATCTATGTTCATGACATTAAAACAAACGTATAAACTGTAACCAATGAAGCTCTTATATCATAATGAGACAGTGCTATCTTTATACCCTTGAAATAAATAAATATAATCCCCCAAGTATGTTGAGCACATTGCATGCATCCCTAGCGCTCTTCACTTGAGTGTTTTATATCTCATACACAACACAGAAGTAAATTAAAAAGGTGTATGAATATTGTTCTTCTGCACAGACTACTGCCATTACTATATTTATTTATTTTATTTATTTGTATGTCAGACTTCTTAATCATCCAGAGTCTGAATATTTCTGAAGAGTCCGAATGTTTTTAATTCTAGTCCGTAATATTTGTGCTTTTCAATGTGGTTGTTTTCATGGTTTTAGAATTTTTTTTTTTTTTTGAAATTTCTGCAGACAATAATGAAACAAGGGCAAAACAAATATAAGTTATTCCTTCATGTTATTCCTATGTACTTCTGCCCTATATTGTTGGTAACATGCAAAAAAAAATCTGCTGCATTTGTTTTCTAGGTGAACAGTGTAAAATATTGAGATAGCTGAAACAATAAAGAAAACAAAGATAATAGTGTCCTCACTCATATATTGATTGCACTGTCCTCGTTTTGATCTATATTTTCACTGTAGTTCATATCAACACATTATTAGTAGAATGCTGCACATTTTAAAGAATGAGAAAATGCTTGAACCTTGCCTAAGTGTGAGTAAAGGATCTTTCTGCTATTTATTAAAGCAGCTTCTCTTTCTTCAGGCAACAAACACACACACAAAGTGCAGCTGCTCTGGGAAGTCAATTAATTATCATTAATGGGACCATTAAAACATCTGCACCTTTTTTCAGATTAATTTGGATAAGTCACATCAGAAAACAAATTATTTGGCTATATACCGATAATAGACTACAGCTGTCATTCATTCTTTGATACTAATATTAGAAGTAGAATTAGAGCTCTGAGCTGAATGGATCTTGAAAATAATATCTTGTCATAACGCAAAGACAATGCTGGTTTCCATGGCAGCTACATCTAATGCCGATATATCTAATGTCAGTAATTTTTTTCCCTTCTCAGAAAATAATCTTTGCCATATCTGTGAATCTGTTAATATTTATAATTTTTTCAGTCCATGCTAAGCAGTTTCAAAAAAGTAAATGTAAATTAGGTAAAGCATATAAATTATTACAAATATTGGAGCAAATCACAAGTTCTCCTTGTGTTTGTAGAATTCACTCCTTGAACACCAATTGAAGCTGTTGTTCATGTGTATGTGTGAGTGTGTGTGTTTTAATCTTTTGACAAGCTCAGCTGTTCATACAATTCTTTATCTTTTCTAATAAATATTGATTCCAGTGGATTTTCTACACTACTTTAAAATACAAAGTGAAAGGAGCCAACATGTTTGTTCTAGTCTAGCTGTGATGAAATATATTCCACAGAGCAGAAAAAGTGACTAACTTTACACTTGAATGCTGTTATTTGAAGATTTTTTTCATTAAAACTGTTAATAGGAAAGGAAGTGTTGTTGGAAGCTGAAAGGTTATTTGCTAAGGCATGCAGGATCTCATTCTGAATGATGCCAGAATTAGACTACTGATAGAAGGATTAAATTTCAGCTCACCTAGGACTCTTAGCCATTTATGTAGGTGTATATATAAGTGTATGTTTTATATGGTGAATATTGTCACTTTGCTGTCTTGTGAAATGCCGTTTCTTAAGGGTTTTATTTCTTTCATTTTAATAACAGAACAATTAGTAGAAGTTTTTATTCAGTAATGTCAGTGGAATGTTATTTATTTTGACAATAATGATGAAAGCAACATTATATTGGTGTATGAAAGCAATAATATTATGCATACATAAAAAGGTAGGACTTGCACTGTAATGGCACAAGGCTCTTTTCATGGTTTTGTTTTTCTTTTCCATTTTTTCACCAGGTACTTTTCACAATAACTTTATGTGTAGTTGTATACTACAATGTAGAATATCCATGAATTTTTACCCTTCAGAGTCTGGAGGGTAAAATAGGTAAACATTTGGTGTATGCCTGGTCATATAAGCAGAGAACATCAAGCTGGATGGTTGTGTTCTTGTATTTTGTTTTGCTAAAGTGAGAAATTGGCTAGAAGCTGTCTTTCATTCATGAAGAGATTTCAACATCCAAATGATGCTATGAGCTATATTGGAGGAGTGTTCACCATCAGAAAGGTAATTCAAGATTTACAAGATGAGGGATCAGACTAAGCACTATCCATTGGATAAAGAAATAGCAATCTATTATGATATTCTGGCAAGAAAACCATCTGGACATGCACAATTAGGACTATGTCAACAAGTTATTTGGAAAATAGTTTCCCAAGTTGGAGGATATCCAAGGGGGATTGTTAAGAATAGAAGAAAAATGTCAGTAGCATTGGTTCTTGTAATGGTACTAGAGTAAAACTGAAAAGATGTCCAGTTGATTATTTGGGCAGAGGCAAAAGCAAATGTGGTGTCCCATTGATGCAGGGCCTGTTAGAAGAATTTGCCTTGCTTACCTGATGTATCTCATGGGTTTCCTGAGGATGTTTGGGGAATTTCCAGTTGACCTGACAAGCAGATTCCAAAATAGAAGTTGACTTGGACTGTCATGGAAATTGTATCTGTGTGGCCTCTTTCTATGTAAAAATGCCAGAGTGTGATTTATTTTAGTGAAGAACTCCAGGAGATGAAACATCCTTCTCCTTGTCTAGCTAGAAGTTTTCCAACAGAAGCATAAGAAAAATCACCTGCCTGGTCAGTGTGACTATTCAGTCAACAAATTTAATCTGATTGACCGAAGTCTTTAGAAAGCTGATTGGCTGAACTTCTTTTGGGCAGTGGGCTTTAAGGGAATTGGCTGAATATTTTTAGTATGATTCATTTTAGTTGCAAGCTTGAACCATGTCCCTTCTGGTTTTATTCAAAAAGGTTATTGCAGGTAGTGCCATTCAACCTAATGAAGCCCTATCTAGATCCACCCATATTGCATAGCTATAGTCTTGTATGCCCTTTTAGAACGTTCAGGATTCTGAAGTACAGTAACCTCTGAACTCTCTCATTGGGACTTGGTTCTCTCTCCCTTGCTTTTTTAAATACCTATAGGAAGCTACTGGGAAAGGCCATGCCTTTGTACCAGATATGGCAAAGCATTTTTCAGGAAGACATTGGAAGATTAGATTAGCAAATGTATTGAAAAGAATTATGAAGCCATACATGAAATAAGTTCTCGGCCTAATAGAACACTAGAAACTGACATCTTTATAAATTGGTCTTTGGGACTAAATCCTGGGCCCTTTCCTCCTGTTTTTTTGCATCGGTAGCCATGTGACTAATTATTCTGACAACCTCTAAGGTTTTTACTCTCTGTTTACAAATGTCTTTCTCTGACATAAGAAACATAGTTTACAACCTCATGAGCTTTAGCCTTACCGATACAACTTTGTAACTTTAAGAACAGAAAATACCAGGTGAGCCATCCAAAAATTATCTCATATGGAATTGCATTATTAAGGCTTATTTAATATGATGGCTATTTTAGAATGACAAACCTGTTGCCATTTAATATATAGATTTCTTCAATGCCAACTTTTTAATCAAGAAATAATAAAATAAATAAAAGATAACTTGTATCCATAAAATATACTAACTGCATTCCAGTGAAGAAAAACGTTTTAGGACCAATAAAAGGAAATATTACTTCCAGAAAATGTAATGACAGCGGCCAACTTTAAAATGTTAATTAGACAACCAGAAGCATAAATACTACAGAGGAAGTTTCTAAGATGAACTATGAAATACATTTCAAAGGTATCTCATGGTATTTAATTCAAGAGAAAATTTATGAATTATTTTCAGTTCCTATAAAAAGAAGCAATGAAGACATGTCTAACTGTGTTGGCACTGAGAATTTGCAGACCCCATATTAATTTTTTGACATTCCAGAAGTTAGCATCCTTTGTCTATTGTAAAATGAAGTGAAAGGTGTGGAATGAGAAAAGGCAGAGGAAAGGGTGATATGATTCATTCACTCACTTATTCATTCATTCAATTGTTCGTTCATTCATTCATTCATTCATTTTCTATAGCCACCAAACTCAACCAAGTGACTGGGAGGTTTATAATTCCAAAATTGTAAAACAATTAAAACATTAAAATAAAAACATCCACAAAATAAATAAATACAAACAACAGCCATGATGATTAATCACCTAATAGTAAAGCCATGTAATGGGGCCCTTAACACATTCCAAGGCCCCATTACAAAGCCAGGTGTTCAAAGCTTTGCAAAAGGCCAACAGGATTAGAGCCAAACTAATCTCTGAGGGGAGAATATTCTATAAGGCAGGTCTACAGCAGAGGAAGCCCATCTTCTACTTCCCTCCAATATAATAGTGCTTGTGGTGGATAGAAGCAAATATTCTGTATGCTTTGAGATTTTTGAACCACAAGGCACATTTGCATCTCCTGAGTATTATTCAGGCAATGAATCAAAGCCAGGTTTAATGAAAGAGTTAGATGGGCATTTCTCATTTCTGAGTAGAAAAACAAGGTGCTTTAATGCATGTGAAAAGGGAACCTAAATGAATCCTCGCATAGATTGACTGTGAAAGTGGGAGAAGACATAAGCCAATCTCTAGAACAGGCATGTCAAACTTGCAACATCACGTGGCATCGTGTGACGTATTGTGACTTTTTCCCCATTGCCGGCAATGGGGTGGGCACAGTTTCGGCATGATGCATCCGGCCCGTGGGCCTGAAGTTTGACATTCCTGCTCTAGAATCTCTAACATTTCTAGCATGTGAGATGGTTCATCTCTTTTTCCATATTTCTTTTTAGTGCAGGCAATCCATGGAAAAAGCCATGTCTGTTCAGTCTTCCTGTAGATTAAGGCATCTATGTCAGACAGTGTGAAGATTTGTATAGGTTTATCAAAAGACTTTAAAATGCATATTCATGTAACTTGACAAATTGTCTGAAGACTTTCAAAGCAGTATTATTTTTTTAAAAGAAAAAGATAAAATTCATCACCTCTACTGGGTATATGTGCGGTAAGCATCTGAGAAACATATATAATAGAAAGACTTAAATTTCATTTTAAATGTGGCTACTCAAATGAATTGTTATAGGAATATTCTGTTTAAGAAATAAAGTGCTGTACTGTACATGCAATATAGCAGTGAGAGTCATAGATGGTTTCATAAATTAAATATATTTTCCCCTTGGGTTAACTACCATTTGCTTGAATTTAATCAGTTTAATTAAATGAAATAGCATTGTAATACCCTCAGGAAGAGTGTTGCACTTAAGAAGCATGTAGAAATATTCAAACTCTAAGGGTATTTTTTTCTTGAGCTACAAAGTTATATTCAGGAGGAGTGTCCTTTTAGATTAAAGAATTTAGGACACTATATGAATGAATGCATGTATTCACAAAGCTCACTGATTATGTAAAAATAATTTCATTCTTAGGTAAATAGCTTATCTAAAAATATTGAAAACACGGGGTCACGGGTAATGAGTTCATGTGACAGATACCTTGATAAGCTTCATTTGTTTTATAATAGAAAAAGTATAGAAAAATAAATATAAAAATATTTCACACAAATACTGTATTAATCTACTACTCAAAACTGATTGTTTACACCAGAATAATGGCATTTATCTTAATAAAAGTAAACAGCTGAGAATAAACAGGCTTTACATTCAAAATAATTGCTAAATATACTTAGATCCTATAACTAATGCTCAATTACATGTTTTATTTACTTTTTATATTTTCAAAATAATAATTACTTTTTATTCACTAGGAAATATTCTCATTGGATGTTGTTATATGACAATGCTACAAGAAACTTATTTTTAATATTTCCTTTTTAATGAAAAGACTGTGGCATTATTTGGTTTGAAAAACATCTCTCTTACGAATAATTAAGACCTACTCATCTTTGAAATCTGGATAATGTGATCCAGCAGTTATGGAAAGCTTTCACTTTCAAAACCACAGCCTATGCGATGAATTAGTTTAATATAAAGGTAGTCCTTGACTTATGACCACAATTGAGCCCAACATTTCTGTTGCTAAGTGAGTCATTTGTTAAGTGAGTTTTTTGCCCCATTTTATGATTTTTTTCTTGTTAAGTGAATCACTGCAATATCTTAACCCTAATATTTCCTTAACCCTACTTTTGATTCTAGTACTTTACTTGTGATTTAAAACAGCTGAGTCATTCACGCATAAAAGACAATGTAGTCATGTTTTACTGCATTGTCTCCTTTTTGCTTGATCAGTTTGCTAAAGAAATATACAGTTCAGTAGTGTTATTTACTTCTATCTCATAAAGTACAGCTATAGCAATGTCATAAAGCATGGTCCTAAGCCATGTTTTTATGCTAAATTGCTAACCTCATAAGAAAAAGTAAGTAGGCCACAGGTACTGAGTGGTTTTAGGCTCTTAACCTAATGCCTGATCAAAGTCAACAAAATAAATCATGTTCCACATTGTCTTATCATATAAAATTTATAGATAATGTTCTGATATAGATACCAAGAACGTGTTATAAAATGGCTACTGTTTCTCAATGAACAATTATAAGCCTTATTAAATCATTGCTGATTTAATAAGATTATATGAATATAAGCCCACTATATGAATACAGTATAAGCTATCAAGACATCTTCATGCATAGGACAAGACTATCCTATCACGAACATCTTTAAACTTAACCTGCTACTATCTTCATTAGGCTTATATGGCCATCAGTGATTTCTGTAATAGATGTCCTTGTAATAAATGCACTTGTAATTCAGAATTGCTGTTGAATTACTTTATATATTACTATACCCATAATTCCTGGGTTAATATCAGAACATGAGAAGAATATTTAATAACTAAAATCTCTAACAAAGCAAGTTGTCAGAAATTAAAGGAAAATTCTTTCTTCTATTGATCATATTTATTTATCTAAATGATTATACAGTGACCCAACTCACACAAATTATGAATTACTAATGTAGGATTGAAAAACAAAATAAGATAACATCCTAAAAAATAGGAAGGCCAACAAAGATTGGCACAGGAAGGCATCATGACCAAAAAGGTTTAGGTCTCATTGGGTGACATAGTTTCACAGAATCCCAAAGCACCTTGGATTGAAACTTTCTTCTGCATTTAGCAACTGATATTCAATTCCTTATATCTTGAATAATATTTATCAATAAGTATATATTTTTGAATTCATTGGTTTTCACTGAAATCCATTACAGAACACTGACCATTAGCTAACAATAACCATATTTTATGGTAGCGTGTAAGAAATTTGTCAATTTCAGAAATTAGATCAAATTGAATCTTATTTGGTCTTCCTGAATCTACTACCCATAAAATAACAACCTCAGTTGTTAAGAGATGAATGATGGCATCAGTGACAATTCTTTTTGACTGTTTCATCTGAATCTTTTAGTTTTTGTACTAACAACAGAATGTCACACAAGTTATCCTCTACTGGTTTACTATTACTATTATGATTGTGCTCTGCTGCTTATGCTAAGTTTGAGTCAGTTAGTAATCAGGAAAATAAATTATACCACCCACGATTGTATGTATGTATGAACAATGTACTGTATGTATAATGTTTGTTATAATAATTAATTATTTTGTTACATTAATTTATATTTTAAAAAAATTAAGGCAGTAGTAAATGCCAAAATGTGCCTCCAATATGCATTTTTATTCAAGCAGAATTTGTATTTCTTTTTCTTCATTAACACTTAGTTCTGATATTACTTTGGGAAGTAAATTTCTTTCACTTTGCTTGCCAGATTCATAACCAGATGGTATGCTTTTCTACATCTTTCATCAAAACAATGCTTGTGTTGTTAAAAAGGTCATGTCTTACAACTGTCTTGCACATGTCCATTCTTTTTAAAAAATATGTGTACATGTTAATAGAACATCTGGAGAACATGAATCAGTATCAGTTGGTAGTGAAAATCTACAAGGTATTTTGAATACAGAATTGCAGTAAAGCAATACTTCCTTCCTTCCTTCCTTCCTTCCTTCCTTCCTTCCTTCCTTCCTTCCTTCCTTCCTTCCTTCCTTCCTTCCTTCCTTCCTTTTTTTTTAAAAAAAAACCTGATTACTGTTAGCTTTCTGTTAGTTTTGAACCAGATATAGTGAAAAGAGACATACTACTACATTTTCCAGGGCTGTCCATCTAAGAAATAGTACTTCAAGATGGAATACAGTTGCAATTATGGTACCAGGCCTATTCACTACCCTGAATCTCATTATTAATAACGAAAGATCACAGCCAGATTTATCAGAAATGTTTCCAGATTCTGTCACTGGCAAGTAGCCAGATCTCCTAAAATTAGTCTACAGAATAAGATATTTCTGCTGGAACATCCCACAGTTTTACTCTATGGGATTCAAGTGTTCTGCAAGCTCAAAGTATCATATGATTTTTAATAATTTTGAAATACTCAATTTAAGCATTCCATTTTGTTATATTCCAAACTATTCCAAAATGACAATTTACTGTAAGTGAAGTAAAAAGAAATAACAGCAACACATTTCAGGTTTATGTTGAATAAAGTAGAAGTGTATTAATTTTCACACAAAAAAATATTTTTAAATGGTTTTAAATAAAACTTTCAAACAGTATATGTAAATGTTAAAATCTGCCATTTGTGTCCAGCCTGCCTATATATATAAAGATTTGGATTAAAATCTTAATTAAATTCTAGTATTAAGGCAGTAATGATTATCAACAAAGGTATTATTGAAAAGCAAAGTGTATTTTTGTATAGTATTATCATATTATGGAGTAGTAGGTTATCAACAACAAAAAAAGGAGAGGAAAGGGCATAGATTTTTTTTAACAACTACTGTACCAGTAGTCCTTGACCTACGACCACAATTGAGCCCAAAATTTCTGTTGTTAAGTGAGACATTTGTTCAGTGAGTTTTGCCCCATTTTAGGACTTTCCTTGCCACAGCCTTTAAGCAATTCACTCCAGTTACTAAGTTACTAACAGTTGTGAAATGGATCTGGCTTTCACATAGGCTTTGCTTGTTAGAAGGTTGCAAAAAGTGATCACGTGACCCTGGGACACTGCAACAAACATAAATATGTGTTAGTTGCCAAGCGTCCAAATTTTGATCATGTGACCATGAGGCTGTCTGTGGAGATTCTCAGTCATCCAGGTCATAGTTATCCCAAAGGTGCTTTTTCACAAGGCAACTGCACTTCCTTGTTTTTCTTTGAAGACATTTTGTTCCTCATTCAAGAAGCATCTTCAGCTCTGACTGGATGATGGGAAATGGAAGAATGTGTACTCCTTGCACACAGCTGGTCATCTGCATTCTTTTAGAAAGTTATTAAGGCCCACTGGAGGTTTATCTGTGCGTGAGGGTCACCTGAGTAGTGCAAATGGGTGTGGAGCCTTCTTAGAACTGCTGAAAGGACTGTGTTATAGACTGGAGATAGATGATGTTGTATCCCTGCACCTCTGTTGAGAGAGAGCTGTTCTATTTTGACATAGATGGTCTCTTTCATTCCATATGTTGTAGGAATATCGGAAAAGCTCAGGATGATCTTCAGCCAATACAACATACGTGCACACTTCAAACCCACAAATACACTAAGGCAGAAGCTTGTCCACCCCAAGGATAAAACACCCAGACACAAACTGAACAACATGGTATATGCAGCACAATGCAGTGAACCATGTGGAGATCTGTACACTGGGAAAATAAAATAACCACTTCATAAATGCATGGCACAACATAGGAGAACAAACCCATCAGGATAAGATTCAGCAGTCCATCTGCATTTAAAAGACAAAGGCCACTCTTTCAAAGACAGCAAAGTCCACATTTTGGACAGAGAGCACTGCTAGTTTGAAAGAGGAGTCAAAGAGGCCATCTATGTCAAAACTGAACAGCCCTCTCTCAACAGAGGGGGAGGGACATGATGTCATCTATCTACAGTCTACAACACAGTCCTTTCAGCCATTCCAAGAAGGTCCCACACCCATTTGCACTACTCAGGTGACCCTGAAGGTGTCCAGGTGGCATAAGTCCCTTTTTCCTATGCCATTATAACTTTGAACAGTCAATAAAAGAATGGTTGTTATGACATGATTTTGGTTTTGAATAGGATTCATGAGGGTAATAATGACCAATATTAAAGATTCCTTTCCTGTATGAGTAGAATTCCTAGATTTTTTGGAAAAATAAGGTCAGTCAGTAATTATAGGATGGGGATCTTTAAAATTTCATACAGGTACTTCACTATGTGGAATTGAGAAAACCTAGTTTTATATATAACCAAATAAAAGTGGATGTAGAGTGCTTGGATGCACAGACATGTATGTACACATGCATATTTCTTCACTTCCTTGTATTCTTATTTCTAAAATGACTCTTAAGTATTAGGAATAAGTGTGATTTAAGAAGCTATTTATAGTTTAATTTCAGCCAAGGTGATATATTTTTTTCATACATCACAGGCATTTTATATGGCCTTCAAACATCTTTAGCAATAATTGACCTATCTCATAAAATAGTTAAATGAGTTTTCTAGCTTAAAAATATTTAAATCATGCTACTTTTTCTACTTATGGTGGGGACCTACCATCATGAAAATATAATAATACCACAATCTGTTAATTGTGATATTACTTTTTGCATGTTCTTTGTTGATAACATTGTTTCAATTGATCTTTTTTGTGGTTACATTCATTTGAATATTATGGCTTTATTTCTTTCAAACTCTTATCTGCATCAACAGTGTGATTAGACACTTGGAGCTGTACAGTGAACTGTGGATTTTTGTAATCCCAAATAAACGAATGATTTTCCAGGCAAAAATTTTTATGTAGCCTCAAGGATATGTGTACTGATTGGATTGGATACATTTCTATAGCAATATTTTTTTCAGTTACTCCTTTTGAGAATATGTGTATTGAAATACTGTTATATTTCATATTTACTTTCTTCTTTTTCAAAATAAAAACCCTATTAACCATAAGCATTCACAGGAGGGTTCAAAATCTGCATTGTAAAGGAAGCCATACTCATGTTATACATGCATGCAATGATGCTGGATATATAAAAGGAACAAGGCTGCCCTTTGAATGCTGTATCTGTTGTTGTATAGCTTTACAACTGACACTTATAGACATCAGTGCTAATTGCAATTAAATATAGACAAAAGGTTTTTAATTGATTAGGGATTTGTTTACATATTTTATTCTTGTTAGGCAATCAAAGCAATATTGGCTAACTATCTGCATTATGTCTGCAAAAACTGTCTACAGTTTTCATATTTCCTCTTAAAGGAAAGAGGATTAAACATTGCACTGAGAAAGTAACGAAAGATTATCATCTTTGAAGAGGACCCATTCATACCCAGTTGGTCCAGTAGAGCACCTTGGGCAATTCATTCAAAGAAGCATCAGAAATATGTGTGCTAATGAGATACATCTAAGAAAAGCAGCAAGAAAATAACAGAGGATTATTGTTCTTGTTGTTGTTCTTGCTGGTGAGTGTCCATGGGTATTTAATTGATTGAATTTGAGTCAGATAATAGTTCTTTAGCTTATCAAATGCTGCGGCATCAGTGAATAGAGCACCCAGGGACACCCATTAATATTTTACAAATTTATAAGTTAAGACCCTTTTATCCAATAGTTATAGAGATAGAGGTCTTCACTAGTTGTATAATGGATGCCTGTGCTTGCCTTTTTGTTTGGTCTTTGCTTGACACAGATTTTTGATAAAATTGTGACACATTGCCCATAAAAATAGCTGTGTTTTCCTTCCTGAGTTAGGTGTGGTGTTGAGGTAATATTTTAAGAATGGAAAGGTAATTTTATGTGTTAGAAATACCTTTAAAATGATTCAGAGAAGACAACTCTCTCTCTCTCGCTCTCTCTCTCTCTCTCTCTGTGTGTGTGTGTGTGTGTGTGTGTGTGTGTGTGTGTGTGGACTATTGTGATGTAAGGATCAGTGCTCTAGAAACTGATAATGTGCATTGTATTTTTTTCTTAGCCATTGGTATGGATAAGAACTATTGTTAGAGTAAACATTCAATTTGTATCTGTTTTGGCTTATTGAGATGTGATAGCCCTATGGTTCAATAAAGAATCTCAGATACATTGAGTGAAATGCTATTATGTTTAGTGAAAAATTTATTTTTTTAATGTTATGATATATTGGTTTCATAATAGTGATATATTGATACACTGAAAGAAAGGAAATTAAAATGAGCTGCAGATATGACTATGATAAGAAGCAGTATTGCTATGCAATTCACAGCTGGCCAATCCACCTACAAGAAAGACACAGACATAGAATCAACATTTTGACGGAGAAGTGCCATAATTGAGAAATAACTCATCCCCTATATCTTAGAGATTTTTTTCAAAAAAATGAGTTATTTTTGAAACAAAGGGAAAAGTCAGGAAATAAAACTGGAAAGAGAATCTTAGGAAAAAGGTTAATGTCAAAGGTGAGGAAGAAAGTGGGATTCTCCTTATTTTCCTACAACTTCAAAATTAACCTACATTTTAGAATCCCTCATAAGTCCAGGCACAATTGAGACTGAAGAAATGACTACTCAAGAAACAGGAAACAGAGGCAAAAATACTTAGCTAGGAATTATGTTAAGTTTAATATTTTATTAGCCTGTGCAAAATATTTTTTTTTATTTCTCTGAATAACATAATGAATTGTGTACTCATGAAATTATAGACTTTTGTATTCTGAACTAAAAAAAAGTTTCTGTTCATTTTCCTTGGAGACAAGGTTTTTATATATTTTGTTCTAGACAAGGCCTTCCTTTTGCCACATTCATTTTTATCCTTAATTGATGACCTTAATGAAGACAGAGGTAACTATGGATTCACTAACCAAAAACAGAAAACGGAACTAGAATATAAAAGCTTAAAGGCTATCTAGAAAAATAGGATTCAATTCATCCCCCTTCCATCTTACAGGCTCAATCATTCTGCCAGAAGCCCCAAGGGATAGCAGCTTCTGTATCATCTTAATCACAGTCATTCCCTTGATCATGGTGCCAGTTTTGGGGCCAAGAAATCAGTTTAATGAATCAGCAAAAATAATACATTGAAAAAATGACCCATGTCAAGACCCATGTCAATGGCTGCTCTATCCACTATGGCATTAATGTCATTATGGTCTATAATATCACACAAAACCAATAAGTCACCACCATATTGAAAGATTATTATATAGTACACTAGATGTTGTTGTTAATTGTGAAGTCGTGTCCAACCCATTGAGACCCAATGTACAACGTTCCTCCAGACCTTCCTGTTCTCTACCATCTTCTGGAGTCCATTTAAGCTCATGCCTACTGCTTCAGTGACACCATCCAGCCACCTCATTCTCTGTTGTCCCCTTCTTCTCTTATCCTCAACCTTTCCCAGCATTAGGCTCTTCTCCAATGAGTCCTTCCTTCTCATTAGGTGGCCAAAGTATTTGAGTTTCAACTTCAGGATCTGGCCTTCTAAAGAGCAGTCAGGGTTGATCTCCTCTAGGACTGACCGGTTTGATCGCCTTGCAGTCCAAGGGACTCGCAGGAGTCTTTTCCAGCACCATAGTTCAAAGGCTTCAATTCTTTGGTGCTCAGCCTTTCTTATGGTCCAGATTTCACAGCCATACATTGCAACTGGGAAGACCATAGCCTTGACTATACGCACTTTTGTTGGCAGGGTGATATCTCTGCTTTTTAGTGTGCTGTCTAGATTTGCCATGGCTTTCCTCCCAAGGAACAAGCATCTTTTAATTTCTTGGCTACAGTCCCCATCTGCAATGAACTTGGAGCCCAGGAAAATAAAATCTGTCACTACCTCCATTTCTTCCCCATCTATTTGCCAGGAATTGAGAGAGCTAGATGCCATGATCTTGGTTTTCTTAATGTTGAGTTTCAAGCCAACTTTTGCACTCTCCTTCTTCACCCGCAACAAGAGGCTCTTTAGTTTCTCTTCACTTTCTGCCATTAGAGTGGTATCATCTGCATATCTTAGGTTGTTGATATTTCTCCCAGCAATCTTAATTCCAACTTTTGATTCATCTAGCCCTGCCTTTAACATAATGTGCTCTGCATATAAGTTAAATAGGCAGGGCAACAGTATACAACCTTGCTGGACTCGTTTCCCAATTTTGAACCAATCAGTGGTTCTGTGTCCAGTTCTCACTGTTGCTTCTTGACCCACATATAGGTTTCTCAAGAGACAAATAAGATGGTCTGGTACTCCCATCTCTTTAAGAACTTGCCACAGTTTGTTGTGATCCACACAATCAAATGCTTTAGCATAGTCAATGAAGCAGAAGTAGATGTTTTTCTGGAACTCCCTAGCTTTCTCCATGATCCAGCATATGTTGGCAATTTGATCTCTAGTTCCTCTGCCTCTTCAAAATCCTGCCTGTACTTCTGGTAGTTCTCGATCCACATACTACTGGAGTCTAGCTTGTAGCATTTTAAGCATAACTTTACTAGCATGTGAAATGAGAGCAATGGGGAGATAGTTTGAACATTCTTTGGCATTGCCTTTCTTTGGAATTGGAATGTAAACTGATCTTTTCCAATCCTGTGTCCACTGTTGTTTTCCAAATTTGCTGGCAAATTGAGTGTAGCACTTTTACTGCATAGTCTTTTAAGATTTTGAATAGCTCAGCTGGAATACTGTCACCTCCACTAGCTTTGTTGTTGTTCAGCTTTCCTAAGGCCCACTTCACTTCACATTTTAGGATGTTTGGCTCGAGGTCAGTGACCACCTCATCATGGTTATCAAGGATGTTAAGCTTGTTCTTGTATAGTTCTTCTGTGTAGTTTTTCCACCTCTTCTTAATCTCTTCTGCCTCTGCTAGCTCCCTGCCATTTTGGTCCTTTATCATGCCCATTTTTGCATGAAATGTTCCCTTCATCTCTCCAATTTTCTTGAAGAGATCTCTGCTCCTCCTTATTCTATTATTTTCTTCTATTTCTTTGCACTGTTCATTTAAGAAGGCATTCTTATCTCTTCTAGCTATTCTCTGGAATTCTGCATTCAATTGGGTGTATCTTTCTTTTTTCCCCTTGCCTTTCACTTCCCTTCTATCCTTAGCTATTTGCAAAGCTTCCTCAGACAGCCATTTTGCTTTCTTGCATTTCTTTTTCTTTGGGATGGTTTTAGTTGCTACCTCTTGTACAAGCTTGTGAACCTCCGTCCATAGTTCTTCAGGCATTCTGTCTATCAGATCTAGTTCCTTAAATCTATTTGTTACCTCTACTGTATATTCATCAGGGATATGATTTAGTTCATACCTGAGCGGCCTAGTGCTTTTACCTACTTTCTTCAGTTTAAGCCTAAATTTTGCAACAAGAAGCTCATGGTCTGAGCCACAGTCAGATCCTGGTCTTTTTTTTACTGACTGTATAGAGCTTCTCCATCTTTGGCTGCAGAACACATAGTCAATCTGATTTCTGTGTTGATCGTCTGGTGACGTCCATGTGTAGAGCCGTCTCTTGGGTTGTTGAAAAAGAGTGTTTGCTATGACTATCATATTGTCTTGAAAAAATTCTGTCAGCCTGTTCCCTGCTTCATTTTGTACTCCAAGGCCAAACTTGCTTGTTATTCCAGTTATCTTCCTACTTTAGCATTCCAATCCCCCATGATGATAAGGACATCATTTTTTTGGTGTTAGTTCTATAAGGTGCTGTAGGGCTTCATAGAACCAGTCAATTTCATCCTCTTCAGCACCATTGGTTGGGGCATAGACTTGGACTACTGTGATATTGAATGGTTTGCCTTGCATTCGAACTGAGATCATTCTGTCATTTGGGGGATTGTATCCGAGTATTGCTTTTCCTACTCTTTTATTGACTATGAAGGCTACTCCATTTCTTCTGAGGGATTCTCACCCACAGTACTACACTAGTACACTAGATCGGGGTGTGTATTTCTGTTAAACATGTGCCTTAGATAATTCTGGTGATGCATATAATATTTTGTACAGCTTAATTTTTTATAATATTTTGTTCAGTTTTCACAAAGCAAATTTCAGTAAACTGGCTACATTACACTTGGGTATGTCCATCTTGGAATTTGAGATATACAGTGCATGCTTAATTGAGCAGTCCATACTTCTAGAATTATTCAGCAGAAATGCTTCAGACTCCTTGGAGTACAGAATCTCTTTATACTTTTAAGTAGAGTTTCTTTTTTCAGTCTTCCGCATAAGCTGGGGGGGGGAAGGAAAATAGACATCCTTAACACAGTGACATTTTTGCCCTCAGGTCATTTGGGTGCTGAAAAAAAGTTAATAAAATTTAATAAACAGCAGAGAAGTGCTATACTCAGGGGAAATTCAAAACATTTTTCCAATTCATTTAATGGTCGCCTAACCTTAATGTTCAGTACTACTCTATCTTATAGTACAGATTTCAGGAATTCACGATTTCATACCAGGGTATATCACTTATCTTTGTCTTACCAAAATCTAATTTTTGGTGTCCTTTGTCTGTTAAATTCTGGATCCCTGAATATGGGTAAGTTAAGACAATAAAATAAATCCCAAGCTACGTTATATATTTTAGGTGTAAATTATCTGAAAAGAAGGCAAGATTTATTTTCACATTTAGGTCAAATGTGAAATTGGTAGGCTTTGAGAACTATCATAGTCTAACTTTTCAAACAGAGATGATGTTTTGTCAATATTGATTCAGCTTCTCGGTGTCAGCAAAGTGAAAACTAATAAACATTGCTTGCTGGAAGGACATGAAGAAAATGTGTTTGATTGATTCTTCCATTATCAAATGACAGCTATTATAAAGCAGGGAATAAAAAGAACAATTAGATTCTCACATTAATAGAGTAGGAGAGGACAAGAAGAGAAAAGGAAGTATGATAATTTAGCAAGTTAAAAATACAAGAGCACGTAATGTGCAAAATAAAAACTGGAATTATATACCAGGCATATGTTCAGAAGTGCAAAATAGCCTTAATTATTATTTTACCAACAATGGATAATTAGATCTGTCCTCTACCATAATTAACACAGAATTATGTCTGAAAGAAGTATGGATATTGGTATAATTTTGTATGCATGAATACCAAAAGCATAAGAAAAATAATTAATGAATTTTATTATTCTGTTCCATTTCTTAAGCTTAACAGTACTAGGAATAAAAGGATATTTTATATATACTTTTAATTTGCATTTTTGCTCACAGTTCATGGCTTTAAAGAACACAAATAATATCTATCTTTAATTATTCTTATTTACAGAATTGTAGAATGGAAAAGCAGAGTAGTGAATCCATTGTTGCATTTGAAGTCTTTTTGCTCATATGTTTCAAGGGTAAAAAATAAAAAAATAGAATTGTTCTAGATCCGTTACTATGGCAGATCTAATTAGTACAACCCATTCTGTAACAGTGCAATTCAAAAAAGTCTACCAGCTGTTATCATCAAGGCATCATTTTTCACTTATGGAACTTTCTCTCTATTAGCCACTTAATTCATCTTTTTGTCTCACATGGTCAGCCATTTTGTCGTTTCCGTTTTCTTTCTTCCTGAACTTTTGCAAAATAGGCAAATGGTTCTGTTCTATCTCTATGGAGGTTCGTCATTTAAGTTTCATTCCTTATTATAATGTTCAACTTTCACCCATATTATTTCTGCTTATATATTTCTCTCTCATTGTTTTAATGAAAAGTTTCTTATTTCATTTTTCTACCAACAGTGTGTTTTTAATTCATTTTCATGTATCCAGTTACCATCATCCATCATCCATCTAAATCTAAATATGATAAAAAATGGCCTACATGTTTTTATTCTAATATTAAATGCTTGTTTTAATATTGTCTATTTTGCGATTCTTAATCACATTTTCAGTAATGTATTCTTTAGGTTGCAAGTACAATAAATAGGATAGCAATGATAATTATAGGCTTCTAAGTAAATAATAATTAAAGACAATGGATTTCTGAATTTCTTGAGATGAAAAGAGAATTGAAATTGACTGCATAGAAACATGTTCCATGCACACGTAGATACAGAATACTGCATTACAAATAGCAAAATTTGAAAACAATTTGCAAAGATTCCAAATAATACACAGGAAGAAGTTGTAGAGAAATGGTTCCCATTTCGTTATGATTGGATCCTAAAATCCACATGAGGGTTATCACCACGTTCCTGTACTGCTGTACCGTCTGTGACTCACAAACTCTATTTCTCTGGAAGACCACTCATTATATTGAACTGATTATGATGAGAGAACAGGGAGCAAAGAACATGAAGATATATTTTGAATCCTATTAACTTAACTTACTTATGCAACTGGCTGGCACTTTAGATTTCTTTCATTACAGAACAACAAAGGGAATAGTTTTAATTTTCAGCTCTAGTGGACTTACATGTCAAGAATTCATATTCTCCGTTTCTAAGGTTACCATTGTCGGCTTGTGTATTAATCAGCTGTGTACTTCTGGAACAAAATAAGAAGGAAGATTACCTTCATCTTTAAAGAAAGATAAAACGAACTGCAACAGTGCAGAATTACATTCTTTTGATCCCAAATGATAGCTTCATTGAAGGACACTATCCATCATTTCTGTTTCAAGTGTTGATTAAATATAGAAACTAAGACAGTAACTTCTTTACAAAGCTAGCTGTTTTTATGCTTATATTCATTTTCAGAGGGGAGGGGAAGTGAGGGAAGCACATACTCTAAGAAATGTCAAATCCATATTGCATTTATATAATCTTAAACATAACCTAGAAAACTTTGACTTCCTTTAGCATCAAGTGGCATTTATTATCTAGGCAGAGGTAACAAGGTGAAAGCCTGTCAAAGAGTGTGAAAATTGCTTGACCTGAGCATAGCTTTCAACTCCCAGTTACTTTGTGGCATCTGATTGTGCGGGTGGCAGATAGCAATTGGAAAGAAAGCAACTAAAAGTTACAATCAGTAAACCTATTCAGTGAAAAATGAGTACTCAAAGAGCACAGCCCTGAACTGACTTTTATGTAAAGCCTTAGTCCTCGTGGCACATTTATTATGTTAGGAATAACAAAGTAAATTGTGTTCAAGTATATATTAGGTATTGTACATTTTGTTGTATTTTTTGTATTGTTTGTTTATAGATGAAGAGCACCCAAAATTAATATTAAACCCCAAATGAGTACATTAAATCATGAAGAAATATAAAGGCTATAATAATACATCAGATCAGCTCTAGATGTAGATGCACTGAAATACAAAGAGAGTAGGAAGCCCATGTTCCTCTGATAGGAAAGAGTTGCAGAAAATGAAGGCTAGGAGTGAGAAGGCCTATCAGAAAAAGAGAAAGCAGACAATTTGCTACAGGAAATTCATCCTTTATGAAATGTGGGGGGTAAAATTTTCATATTCCTGGTAGGCAGGAATATGGAATGTTTGATCTTAGAATCAGAAATTGCTAAGTATGATGGAAAAATCAAAAGATACTGCAACACTTAGGTGATACAGTCAGAAAGCACAATGACATGTGAACAATAGAAATTCCAGCACTTCTAGTTACATTATTAAACAAATCATTGCTAGTGATTAAGTGAAGATGTCATGTTGAAGTCATTGCAACCTCCTGCCAGTTTTTTGCATTGATGTTGTTTAAAGGAAGACAGCAAAGAAGGTTGCAAATGGCAGTCGTATAACATGGGACTCTGCAACACCATAATTGGAAAGACAGGTCCTAAGTGTCATTTATTCAGTGCCATCATAAGTTTGAACAATTGTTGAATAGATGGTCATTAAGGAAGAACCACCATGTAGGTTGTCCTTTTTATTGTTTTTAATATATGAACAAGCAGGAAATAAACATTAAGAAAATGCAGGAAAACAAAACATAAACACAAATGGGCAGAAAAGAAAGAAAATTAAAAACAAAGAAAACACACACTTTGAAATAGACAAATAGGAAATGAAAGCCTCAGTTCTTAAACAGCAGATTAAGCTGTTTAACAGTAAACAAAATAACACTGATCAGACTTTCTGGATTCTCAATAAAAAACATGTGCCTTCCAACCAAGGTTCAAATAGGTATATTAGCATCTTTCCATCAAACAATCCTTTCAATAGTAGACATGAACAATAATTTCATATTTCTATATTGTTAAAGGAATAGTATCTAAAATAGATACTAATTAACTAAATTAACGTTCATTACTAGACTACCTCATTTAATCTTGTCTAGACTATTGAAGAACCATCAAATATGTCTACATAAAGTTCCCCATGGATATTAATGTTTTTATATCAAAGTGAACGTTTTTGTCAATGTTATTCTTTTTCCAATATGTTGCATCCATTCAACAAATCCAATAACTTTTGCCTCTGAGATAATACATCAAGTTCAGCAGGATCCAATAAAACCGAGGGTAGATTTGAAAATACTGTTAAGGCTAAGGGTTTTCATCTAGCACTTGAAATGTGTAAAGTTACAGTAACAGAAATCTTGTTAAGGAAATTTATTATATTCTTTTAATTAGCAATATGTTCAATTTAAAATTGCTAAATGACAAGAAATATATTTACAAAAATATATCTTGCTAACTTTCTAATGAGCTTTCTTTCTAGAGAAACTCTAGAGAAAGATAGCACAATGACTGGTGCTTATATATTCTTTTTTAACAAGAATTCTACTACTTTTTTGTGTTGTATTTTATGAACAACTCAGAAAAAAATTGTTGGGCACAGATACTCCGTACCTCCAATATGTTCTGTTTAATTTGTGATTGACTGGTATCTTTTTCTAATACAGTTGATATGAATAAGTTGTAACTGTATTAGTTCCAATAGCGATACAATAGTTTGAAGTTTAAAAAGGGGATTATTCAGATTGCACTTCATTCTTTATTGCAAATTACACTCTATATAGATTTTCTTTTGATGTTTTAAACAACAGTGTATCAGGAGAATGACATTCTGATTTGAATGACTTAAAATTATATATATATATATATATATAAAAGGTAAAGGTTCCCCCGCACATGCGTGCTAGTCGTTTCCGACTCTAGGGGCCGGTGCTCATCTCCGTTTCAAAGCCGAAGAGCCAGCGCTTGTCCGAGGACATCTCCGTGGTCATGTGGCCAGCATGACTAGACGCCAAAGGCGCACGGAACGCTGTTACCTTCCCACCGTAGTGGTCCCTATTTTTCTACTTGCATTTTTACGTGCTTTCGAACTGCTAGGTTGGCAGAAGCTGGGACGAGTAACAGGCGCTCACTCTGTTACGCGGCACTCAGGATTCGACCCGCCAAACTGCCGACCTTCTGATCGACAAGCTCAGCGTCCTAACCCACTGAGCCACCGCGTCCCATATATATATATATATATATATATATATATATATATATATATATATACATAAATTATAAATTATATACATATATATACAGTGCTATACAACCTGCCTTGCCTACCCTATAAGGTTCCATCCAAAAAAGGTGCCGGAACTCCGTTCTGAGCGCTCTATGAGAAAAAAAGCCCTGTATATATATGTATGTATGTATGTATGTATGTATGTATGTATGTATGTATATATATATATATATATATATATATATATATATATATATATATATATATATATATATATATATATATATATATATATATATATATATATATATATGTTTATATATGTACAGTAAATTTGACATAAATATTTGAATAAACTGCAATTTGTGTATTTAATTAAGAATGACAAAAAATCTCCGTGTTCACCAAATTAGACATTTATGCATGTCCTCACAAATTACACTGAATTTACAGTCAATCCCATAGAGTTTTTTTAAGAAGAAAAAAAATGTTGTTCGACATTTTTCTGAGAGTGATATATTCCAGCAGGGATCTTTTGTCAACACTGTGCTTTAGAAAAAAAATCAACGTGTACCTATTGCAGAAAGAAGCATTAGTCATCTAAAAACAATAACATTCTCAACTTATTTCCAGAAACGATGGAAGAATGATTTTTCCAACGAACTTGAAAGTTGTGACTTATTAGATAGAAAATATTTTTTTCTTTTGCACTTATTATAAGATATCATTGCTTTTAAGCATTACTTTACCAATGACATCTTCTATACTTTGGTAAGAAATTTTAATGTGTTCTAATCACAACATCAAGTGTGACATATTATATAAATAGTGTGAAATAGTGATCCTGCCAAAAAAAAATTAAGACAAGTGGGAATAAGAGCTTGACAGGTTCATAACACTCACTTTAGCACAAAATAAGCATTAACCTCTCTCACCCACCAACCCAGTCATGCCACCCAAGCACTTATTCTGAAAGTGACTGAGTGTATCACTTTCCCACTTAGACACCTTACTGGCTTCATTTTCTTCTTTAACCATAATCTTTACCAGACGTACATGTGAGGGTATGTATGCTTTAGTGTTATTATAGTTTGTGCTTGAGTAAACCAGGCGTTTAGCCTGGGTCTGGCTTTTTTATCCACTTATTGATTGCTTCCCAAGTATCTGGGATAGGCAGATGTTGTTGCTTAATAATATTAAAGGTATTGTCACAGGATGTAAGGTATTCCAAGTAAAGTTATTTTTTTTGAAATTGACCGATGGTGGGTTGATGAATGCCAATGGTGTTCAAGTGGTGCCCCAGATGTTTTGGAATTGCATCCAAGGCATATATTGCTATTTAAACTATCTTTATTCTTTTGCCATAGCTGTTGTATTTCCCTTTGCAGATCTTTACATTTTGTGTTTTTCTCCATTCTTTTATGTTCAGCTCTCTCCAGGTATTACCTTGCCCACTATCCAGATGTTTTTGTCCTTCTTATCAACAGTTGTTAAGTCTGGGGTGTTGTATGGCAGCTGCTTGTATGTTTGAATTCTAAAGTTCCAAAGCACTTTCATTTTCTGTTACTTTGTCTGCTTTGTGGTCTCACCAGTTCTTGCTTGCAGGCAAAAGTTACTTCTTGCAGCTATTCCAATGCACCATTGTGGCTACTTTGTTATGTTGTTGTTTGTTATCAGTCTGCATTATCTTTATCATTTGTATAATCTTTTTGCAGCAACTAATTAGATAGTCCATTGTTTCTTCAGCTTTTATTGCTATTGTCTCAGTTCTAGTTTTGTATTCATTTGATCTTAAAACTTGATTTTATGCAGCCAGAATTTGCCCCTCTGCCTCTTTCTTCAACTCTCTTGCTCTTAGTCATTGCAAGGTCTTATTGTTATCTGCTTTTCGTGCTAGTACACACACACACACAGAGAGAGAGAGAGAGAGAGAGAGAGATTCACACATACACAGAGTATTATACATATAAAATACTGGCCATGTAATACTTTAACTTGCCATGTCTCTTTTCTATTGATCATGTGGTCTTTCTTGTAGACCAGTTTGTTTTCTTTGGTATTCAGTAAGATTTTAGAATGTGCTAACTTCAGCACATCTTCTTCACATCAATATCTTCACAATAGATATCTATTTATTTTATTCATTTTACAGATTTATATAGTTCCCCATCTTTTGTAAGGGTGGCTTACAAAAACATAAACCAGCCATAAACCAACCCATTTGTAACTGAGTTTTTTATGTTAATTTCTCACTGCTACTTGAGCATTTACATTTCTCAACTTCTATTTCTTCCATGACAATTCCATGACAAATGTTGTCTGAAATTTATTCTTAGTGTACAACGCAGCAACTGAGTTCTTTCCTATATGACTACAAATGTAGGGTTGATAAGAAGTCTATACTGAAATATCTGCACTCATCCCCATTTGTGCAGTAAATATTCAGGGTATTTTTTTTTTAATCCCATTTATATCCCGCCCTTCTCCGAAGACTCAGGGCAGCTTACAATCTAAGCACAAATTAAATGTGCTTAGCAATAGCCTTCATTCTGTGTATATGCCTGCTTATTAGGGCTTTCGGGGGGCCCCAAGCGGCATTTTACAAAGTCAGCTTAATTGCCCTCAACAATCTGGGTCCTCATTTTACCTACCTCGGAAGGATGGAAGGCTGAGTCAACCTTGAGCCTGGTGGGACTCGAACCTGTACTAATTGCAGGCAGCTGGTGTTACTTAAGGAGGCATTAGCCCACTGTTCCACCAAGGCTCTTTAACCACAGACTATTGCATTTTATATCTGTTACAGTGTTATTTCTTCCAAAGTAAAACTATTATGATTGTGATGATGATGATGATGATGATGATGATGATGATGATGATGATGATGATGATGACAATGACTTAGTAGATGATTTCTAAGGCTACCCACTTACAAAATGAATGTGAGCAGCTTAAAACAAAAGAACCTCAAACATTACATTTAAAAGGAAGGATGCTGAAGAGAAAATTGATCTGAAACTTCCACTTCTTTGAGATTACTGGCCAAGATTCTACTCTAGCTCAGATGAACTTTCACTACTAAAATTTTCCATGACTAAATATAAGGCAATTTTGATATTCTGATTAAAACAGAATTTAAAATATATTTAATTTTACTTTTACTGATTGCCACTATCTTCTCTTCTTCCATACAGTTTGTATTATTGCTTGGATTCGAGAACTAGTTCAATTAGAGTTGTAGCAAGTTCTCAAAGGTTTTTTTAAGGTGGCATCCTTCTCTCAACAATATAATGAATATGTTGTATACCACTATATTATTATTTTATACATTATATCATATGCTATGAATTGAACAGTGATAAAATATAAGATAATGGTATGAAGTGCAGTTTTCTGTATATATCACACACATACAAAATCAGATATTAAATTCTCAATATACAGCACCTTAAGCCTGACATAAGTGCAGTCCTGTTCCTAATTATTTTAGAACTACCTCCTTCAGGAATTCACTGCTGCTTGATTTCTGATTACATGGGTTTAGTCTGTGAAACACACCAGCATTAACAAAATCTCCCTTTGCATCTAAAATGCAGCTTCTACTTTTCATAAGAAATGAAAACAATATTACAATAGAAGAGTACATATGTAGCTCAGGTTGACAAGTCCTTAATGATCTCTGAGCTTGGCTGTTTGCTTGCAGAGGTTTCATTATCCAACTAGGGAATATCATCAGTGCTATTGAGTTGGGGGTTTCCCTCAGTTATGCTCTCAGGGAACAGTATCTTATAGTTCAGTATCATTAAAAATTAATATAAGAATACCATCCAACAAAAAAAGAAAAGTATCAAGACTCAGCATGATTTTTATTTTCTCCGATGACCTGGTTAACATCGTACCGGTTATGAAACAAAGAAAATTTCTATCTGATTCACTTTTTCATAAGGGAGAATCTAAACAACTTGGCTTATTGTAAAATACTTATTTGTAAACAACAAAGATTCAGAGCTTACCAGAATTGTATGCCACATCAATATGTGGAAAAATTCATACTCATTTCATACGGTATTCTGCTTTCATAATATGTTGGAGAAAATCTCATTTCGTGCCATTTGTAGTTCACAACTATGTCTAGCATGGAAGATCTTGCAGAAAGTCAATATGCAAAAGGCTGCAGATCCTAATAATATCCCGGGGTGTATACTTAAGGAATGTGCTGACCAGCTAGCCTCTGTTCTTACAGACATCTTCAATCTTTTGTTGCATCAGGCCCTGGTTCCATTATGCTTTAAGATTGCAATCATTGTACCAGGCCCAACCCCAAAATCTATAATTACATGCTTAATGATTACCATTCAGTTGCACTCACTTCCATTATGATGAAGTGTTTTGAGAGATTGTAAAGGACTATACTGTTTCATACCTTCCCCTACATTTGACTCATTACAGTTTGCTTATCTGAAGAACTCCTCTATAGATGAAGCACTTTCTTGTGTGCTTCATCTTATTTTGGCACAGGTTGTGTTTTGAGTCTGTTAGTGTTCATCTTGATGACCCATCTGTGCTACATCTGCTATGAATCATATTGTGAAGTATGCGGATGACACGGCAATGGTGGGTCTTATCCAAGATGATAATGAAGATTCTTATAGGTGTTGTGATTCAGGGTCAGCCTGTGGGTTCGGCAGTTGGGTCGGACGATTCAGAGGAGGAGGAGGGGGGTGTTGGAGAGCCTGAAGAGGACAGCCCTGAGGCTTCGCAGAGCCCTCAGCCAGGCCCCTCTCATCTGGTCACTACGCAGACCCAGCTGTGTGAGCCTGACAGCGTGGATGAAGATGACCCACAGCTGGCCCTGTTCAAGGACGCCCGACGCAGGAGGCAGTCAATCAGGAGTAAACAGAGGAAAGCAATGGGGCACCTCGGAAGGAGGCAGAGAGAAGCCACACCTTGAACTGTTTAAAAGGGGAATGTGTGGGAGGGCTGGTTTGCTGAAGGCAACCGTTTGAATAGCTCCTGTTTCATGGTTCGTGTTTTGGTTTTGCTCTGTTTGCTCTGTTTTGTGTCAATAAATTTGGCAGGCTTAGTTCCAGCCTCTTGCCTTTTTGTAAAGGGGTTGTCCCTGCCTTTTCTGCAGGGCCGGTAGTAGGCTGGTACAGAACAATAGGGAGGAGATGAAGGCTTTGGTGGACTGGTGTAATAATAATAATAATAATAATAATAATAATAATAATAATAATAATAATAATAATAATAATAATAATAACAACAACAACAACAACAGCTGGTTTTGAATGTTAATAAAACAAAGGAGATCATTGTTGATTTTAGAAAGAGCTGGCATAGTCTTTATATCAAGGCTGCAGCTGTGGAGGTAGTCAATAAATACCTGTGGGTGTAGATAACTAGCAATCTGACTTGGTCTCTTCATATGTTACCTTTAGTGAAGCATGCAAACCAGCGTTTGCATTTCTTGCATCAGATGAGGAAAGCACATCTTTCTCCTTTGGTCCTGGCCACTTTTTACAGAGGCACAATTGAGAGCAATTTAACAAACTGCCTCACTGTTTGGTTTGATTGTAGCAGTGCCTCAGATAGAAGGTCCAGGCAGAGTGTGGTAAGGACAGCCGAGAAGATCATAGGAAGCTCAGTCCCTGGTATTCAGGATGCTGCTTATAAGCACTATGTGCTTAGAACTCGAAGCATTGTTAGAGATCCCACCACCCACTTCATGGGCTGTTTCTGTTGCCCACCAGTTGGAGGAGGTTTTGAAGTATTTCTAACAGAATTACTAGATTCTGTAACAGCTTTGTTCCTTATGCCATCCATCTTGTAAATTTGCAGGATTTTTTTTCCACCATGCATATGTACACATTTGAACTAGACTGTGATGTTTCACTGTGTCATATACAGTATGTGTGTGTGGGGGGGTATATGCAAAACGGTGGTTTTTTGAGAGCTGAATGCAACAAAATTTCATTTTAATGTATGCTGATTAGTGTACATTTAAAGTAACAATAAAGTTTTTATTCTATTCTGTTCCGTTCCATCCCATCCCATTCCATTCCATTCCATTCCATTCCATTCCATTCCATTCCATTCCATTCCATTCTATTCTATTCTATTCTATTCTATTCTATTCTATTCTATTCTATTCTATTCTATTCTATTCTATTTTGTGAATATACCTGAGCCAGTCAGGTCTGACAATCTTTAGCCATGCCTCTGCTAAATTACAGTTGGACTATAGGTAGTCCTCAACATATGACCACAATTGGCACTGGAAATTATATCACAAAGTAATATAGAGATAGTGAGTTAATCTCTATTTTACAGCATTTTTGCTGTGATCATTAAGTGAAGCTTATGGTTTTTAAGTGAATACAGCTTCCCCCATTGATAATGCTTGTCAGAAGCTAGCTGGGAAGGTTGCAAATAGTAATCACATGACACCAGGATGCTGCAATTATCATAAATACATGCCATTGCCAAGTTTCCAGATTTTTTATTATTTATTTATTTATTTATTTATTTATTTATTTATTTATTTATTTATTTATTTATTTTATTTTATTAAATTTATATACCGCCCTATTCCCGTAGGACTCAGGGCGGTTTACAGGGAAAATTAAAAACATAACATACAAAAATTAAAATCAGTTAAAACAATTAATTAATTCAAGTCCCTGAAATTTAAAACTAAAACCCAATAAAAATTTGTTGGGGGGAATCCAGGCACCGGCAACCGAGGGGATTGTACAAGAATGGAATGATGGACGGACGAGAGACAGAGAGAGAGAAATTGAGATTCTCTCTGCCCGTTTGGCCGCCAGTCACTGTGATTGCAGGAATCATTATGTGATTGCAGGAATGTTTCAACTGTCATAAGTGTGCGAACTGGTCACAAATCATTGTTTTCAGCTATGTGGTAACTTCAAATGGTCATTAAACAAATGGTTGTAAATTAAATACTAACTGTACTCCAATGTATTCCATATAGTGAAACTTTTGAAACCTGTCAGTACAAAATGCAACAACTCAGCCTTTTGCTGATAGACAACATTGTACTCACAGAGTGTTCTTGGACAATTGTATTCAGAATACTATTTAGCTTTCATTGTTAAACTCAAAAATAGATTAAAGCCCAAATATCTGAATGTCTATTTACAAGTTCCTTGGGACTTGCCTTTACTCCAGAAAAAAGCATCTTTTATTTCTGTTTAAGAAAAGAAGACCTTAATGCTCAACAGACATTTTGAACTGTGGTACTCATTTTCATACTCTTTGCAATAGCTTTATTGGCTTTTTATTCAATTCTTTATATTATATTTTACACCACTAGCCATCTTGATTGCCTGGAATACAATGATTGATCATAAACTGAACAAATGAACAAACAAAAAAATAATGACTACTATGTAAAATCAAGCACAGAGTACAGCAAAAGCACACATACATTTCTAAAGCTAAGTGGACCATATTACTTTGCTTTGTGTAGAACTGTATTCTAATAGCATAATCTGTGAATCCAGACAAAATTTAGCTTTTTAGTTTCTTTGAAGGCCGTCTTCCAGGTATTTCAGCCTGAAGGCATATTTACTGTCATAAAACTAGCTTGTAAAAGAAAAGGGACACATTGGGTTCAGATCTAGTCTACTGTTGCTTATATAGGATCACTTTGTCCTCTATTTCTTTATATTCTGCTGAAAGAAAAAAAAAATTATAGACTCATTTAAATTTCAAGTATAATTTGAAAATGCATCAATATCTATCATATCTAGCATGCTTCATCTCTTAACTGTATAATTACTGTCTATTCCATGCAATATGGCTAGAATAAAACAAACAGACACAGAGTTTAAGAGTATGAACTTCAAATACTTCTGTACCAATTTTTTTAATATATTGTATTAATTTTTTACAATAACAATCTTTAGTGCTTGGTAAACAACATGTTGTCTGGGTTCATATTTTAACAACAATCAATAAGAACTCTAGTGGTTCTCCTGGTGTCTCTATAATCCATTTTGTCAGATCTTCTTTCTTGTCCTCTGGTTTATTTTGAAGTCCTGAAAGATAGGATGCTTTTTCCTTTTCCAATATTGTAACAGAATCTTGCAGATTTTTCTTTGGCTGTGTTAAGCCATAATTCCTTCCATTTGTACCCTCTGTCTTTGGGTCACTTTCCTCTGATTTGTGTTCTATTGTCTGATTTATTTGTTCATTCTATATTGTCATTTTCTGAGAGTTTTTTAGTTGTAAGTTTAGGTTAAAGATGTGCTCATTTAAGTCATCTAAATTATTTTTAATCTCATCATGATTTGAAACAATTGTCATTTGAATTAGTTGCAACATATCATACATTTTCTCCTGGAAGATATTTGCCTTGTCTTGAAGTATTACTCCTGCAGATTTCTGATGTTCTAAGCTGGGAGTTTACTTTTAGTTAGGTATGCAACATCCATTTTATCTCCCCCCTCCAAATAATCTTTCACAGGTACCATAATCCCTGTATATTAGTCTTATCCAACCAACCAATTTTAAGGTTCAAACAACAAAGTCTTGTATAATTCTTACCTTTATGTATGGCCTTTATAGTCCAATGTGTTTCCAATTATCAATCCACTACTGAAAGAAATATTTCATAACAGTTCTTCTAATAATCACTCAGCCAACATTTGCAATCCAAAATGTTCAACCACCTAAGAACAATTCAGGAGCTTTCCCCCTAGAAGAGTAGCCAAAAGTCAAGGTTTTTATTTCTCTGCAAACAATTCTTGAGCCTGAAGATCACAGCTCAGTAAGTGCTTATAATCCAATGTCAGCAATTTTTATAGTTCTCAGTCTATAGTAAATAGCCCAATGTATTTTCTCTCCTCTGTTCCAGCTGTTCTCTGTTTAGCTGAGAGTCACTGAGGATCAAAGGGACAGATTGTTATCTGTTTCTGGGTGTCTTGTCAGTTTCTGAGTCAAAACAGCTATAATTTTATACTCTAATCCACCACTAGACGTCAGTAGCTATTCATTTTCCAACTTTTAAAACAGAAAATTATTTTCTTGTAATTTCATCAATACTCTTTCAAAGGGAAGATCTTAATAATTTCCACAATTTTCAGGTTTATCCAGACTATAGCTTTATATTAAATTCCATTTCAATATGTTTCAATATTTTCTGTTCTAAAAAACCTAGAGCCTCTTCCATCTATGGAAGAGTGGGGCAATCCCCTTCCTTCTCACTTTCAGAAGATTTTTTGCTTCTTGTGGAAATCAGTTACAAGATAGAAGAGAAAAGATTGATAATTTCACCCAGTTTCCAACACGCTGTTCACAGTCTGTTCTAGTTAGTGCTTTTGGACTTCAGCTACCGGTAGCTTGGGCTAGTCACTGAGATGCAGCTAGCCTTTCTCCTGTCAGTTTGGAGGGCTTTCCCTGGATCAAACGGATTGACTGCTGTCCTTCCATGATCAATGGGGGCCCCTCCTTCATTGCCTCTCCAGGGAGACTTTAGACCCATTTAGAGTCTCCAGGCAGGATGAATTAAGCCATGGGGTGTGGAGCTCTGCAATCCCTCGGTTGCAACGCTACGATGCAAAATCAGAAGCTTCACTTTTGTACCAATTTCTATCAAACTTGATTTGAGCCCTTTAAATGTTCTACTGTAATTCTCAGTAATTGTAGCTAATCAGTGCTCTGAAATATAAAATTAAGTTATGGGAACAGAGGAAGGAAATTATAGTACTGTTGCTTTAAGAATTTGTCAACAAAAAAATAGGACAACCTGCTTTGTAATTATAATGCCACTGGTGTTGTTTTACATAAAAAGATAAACACTGGTTTTAATCTGATTCTCAGATGAAGATAGTTAACTCTTTGGAGGGAAAAAGAATGTTGTTGGTAGAAAACAGATTTTAGGACCAACATTTTACTCATGTACTATTTATTTTATCTGACAAACTAAGTGCATTTATTTATTTATTTAAAAGTTCAGTTTTGAATGACATTTAGCCATAGAAATTGAATTAGTCCTACAGTTTATTGTTCCAAGCACAGTACATGCCAATCAAAACATGTTTAATTAGAAAATCTGCTTATGAGGAGGATGGTTCCTTAGGGAGGTTATTCAAGCTTCATGATTTTTAATAGAAATGACTGTTTCTTAATGGAGGTGGTAGCCAGCAACTAGTAATGCTTTTTTGAAAAAAATCTTCAAGTGACTGAGCAGAGCTTTGACTGTGAATGTGCTTCAGATTTATTCTGACCATCTGCCTTGTTAACAACAGAATGAGTGAAAATATGATAATGTTTATTAATATTAAAGTGGTTCCTGTGTTTTATACCAAAACTGGAAAATCATTAAAATATAGTTAAGTACCATCCAAGGAAACCAACCACTAACAGCATTTCATGTATAAAAATATATCAGGATTTTTAAAAATTCTGACAACTCAAGCTATGGTCTTAGTATGTTGTGGATAAGTTGATAGATCTGTTTTGATCACTGAAATATAGTTAGGTAAGTATAGAAGATTCCTCTGACTGAGATCTTCCTGACTGAGATGTTCAAGTGCCTCATAAGCCATTATTGCAAAAAGTTCAATAGCACTCATTCTTTGGCTGAAACCGCCCTGCAAGAGAGATTGAATGGTGTTGTGGTTGAGGCATCAGGCTAGAAACTAAGAGACTGCATTCTAGTCCAACCTTAGGCCAGCTACTGTCTCTCAATCTTAGAAGCAGGCAATGTCAAACCACTTCTAAAATATTGCCAAGACTTGTCTAGGCAGTCACCAGTCGACATTAACTCGGTGGTATACAGACAAAAAGTCCTTTAAGTAGCTACTGTATATATGAAGTCCTGTACATTAAGCTGGTGGCAGAAATAAGTTGGTAGTGCTGTTGGATTATTGTCCACCCACTGCCCAGCACCATTCCCTCATAAAATTAATCAACTTCATCTCCATTCTGTGCCTGATTCACTCTAGCTGGTTATGCTGGGAGATATCAAACTCTTTACTTTGGAAGTGGGATCAGAGGCAGCTTGGGATTTTGTTGCCTTTAAGATAACCACAGATATAACCAAAGTTATTATTGGTCTGATGCAAACAAGAAGTTGTACTGTCAATCCAGTTTTCAATTTGGAGCAGCTGCCATATCAATCTGTTCATCAGTCCATCATGGACTGAACAATGGCTAGTCAGTATGATTTTGATCTGTACCATGGAGCCTAACAAAAGAGAGGGACTAATTCAGAAGGTTATCCCAAGTATCATATGAAATCATTCATTTTACAGCAAAGCAATCTGGGAAAAACTCTGTCAGCTGTGTAGAAAACTTTGTAAGAGGAAATGAAAGTGTTGACAAGCTTTCTCTTTAACAGCTTAAGCCTTTACTGGATATCAATATGTTCCTTGAAACATCACCTTTTTACTAGGGAAACAATGAGTTAGAAGGTCTCCAAGGTCACAAAAGCAATCCTTTTATGACCATATTAAATAATCACCATAAATCCAAACAACTGTGTTATTTTGCTCTTTGACAAAAACCTTTTAGTTAAAATGTATTTTTTTAAAAAAAATTAAAATTGCAAACAAACAAATCACTTCAGGTTACATATATGGGACAGAAAGAGAAGGATGATTAATAAGAAATGTTTTTTTCAACCTACTACAATATTTTGCTACAATATCATGATTAATAAGCTATGGACATGGAAAATGCCGGCACTAATAAGTAGCTTTGTGTGAACTTGTGTCACTTTGTCTTCCAGAAGCAATTTGAAGTTGATTGAAGGAGGGATTTGGTTCCAAAGCAGGTCCTTGAATGGAGAAAATAAAGTTCTCCATTTCAGTTCCATTAGTAAAAAAAAAAAAGTCATGCTCTTTGCAGCCAGATACTTTACCAGATTTCTGTCAAATGGCTATATCCAAGTAACTTGGTCCTGCAAAACTTTGGTAAGTATCAAGCACTTCTTTGTTTTATTGAGGAAGGTTTAAAGCAGGGGTGTCAAACTCATTGAGGGCCGCATCAGCATTGTGGTTGCCCTCAAGGGGCCGGGTGGGTGTGGCCTGGGTGGGTGTGGCTTACTGGGTGGGCGTGGCTAGAGTGCGTATGGCCTACTGGGTGGGCGTGGCCAGCTCTACATCGTTCGCATCAAGGGTGCCTATGGGGGCCTGAGCAGGAGTGGGACAGATCTGAGGGTCTCTGGCAGAAGGAGGGTCTCTGGGCCAGGGCCAAGGCAGTGGGGGCTGTTCCCTCACTGTTTCCAGGATGGCTTCGCGGGCCGCATGAAACCACTTTGCAGGCCAGATCCGGCCCCCAGGCCTTGTGTTTGACATGTCTGGTTTAAAGGGACTATGTTTTCAGCCAACACAGTGTCCCCACTATACTTCATTCAGCCAACTTGTTATAAAGATGGTTTCACATGTAGCAGTTCTCGTTAGTATTTAATTTAGATAAGGAATTTAAGTGATTGGTGAATAACTGTCCCAATGATGTTAACAGGTCAATTTTATGATTCTAGAAATTGAACATGTATGTTATGCAGAAGAGACAACGTTACAAATAAAAAATGCTACCAAAATGAAAATGCAGATAAATTCCTAAAGTCATTGCTGCATTGCTTGTTATTGTTGATTGAATAAATATGTAAATTCAAAACTCTAGAATGTTGCAAGTATAACATGAACATTTATGATAATAGAAGAATGAATAGTTATGAAAAAATATATACAGTATTCTGTATCCTCACATAATTCATCTTACAGAAATGTACAGTTGTAGTTGTAATTAATTAATTAATTTTCACAATATTTCTTAAGGAGCAGTATAATTTTAGGGTAAGAGAACTGGCTAAAATAAATGAA
The DNA here is from genome assembly GCF_964194415.1 of Vipera berus. Lineage (NCBI taxonomy): Eukaryota > Metazoa > Chordata > Lepidosauria > Squamata > Viperidae > Vipera > Vipera berus. The sequence goes on along the minus strand of NC_138206.1, from coordinate 48,397,693 downwards.
AATGACACCGGATTTCCAATGATTGATTTGGGTTGTTTGTTAACACAGTGTTATTTTTTTTTAAAAGAAACTAAACAGAGAGCAAAGAAAAAGTTCAAGCAGCGTAGTTACAATTTTTGGTGGTGTTTATTTTGCCACATATTTTCACATGTCTTCTTTCTTCTTTCTTTGTTGCATTTTAGTCTTTAATTGTTTTGTTTTTATTGTTACAGTTCATTGAATATACTACTTTTTCTTTTGTTAAATAGTTAATGTAACAATACATTTTTTTGTGGTTGAAAAATCTATTTTCTATTACTAGCAATTATTTCACCTTGACTTTTTGAAAACATTGTTTAGCTTCATCAATGCAATAGCTATTTTAATTGCTAATTATATATAAATTATGGAGGGTAGGGATGGCAGTTGTGACCATAAATCTTTCTTCTGTGTTACGCTAATTATACTTTTAGTTCATGATAATAGAATATAAATTATGTTCAGAATTAATGTCTAACATTTAATATGTTTAGTTAGGTTAACCCATTTTTCAAAGGCAAAGAACTGTTCAAAATCATTTACCTAAGCTGTGCTCAAATATTTATAATTACATACATTTTAGTTATTTGATTCTGAGGAGAATGGGCTTCTTTTTCCAGACACCTTTCAAAGTCTGTCTCTGCAGTCCTTTCAAACATATTGTTACTATTCTTGTTTGTTTTTAATGTTCCATTGCAAGAATTTTTATTTAAAAAATCCTCTAAATATAATCCTACAGAAATTATTATCAGTAGTGGGATTCAAATATATGAACAACCAGTTTTCTGTGTGGATGCCACTTCTGGAAGTCCATTCTGGGCCTGGGCAACCAAAAATTAGCTACTGGTTCTGCTGAACTGGTGTGAACTGGCTGAATCCCACCACTGATTATTATTATGTATATTTTTAAAGTAATATAGCCCGGCTTTAAATAACAAATTGTTTTTTTTTAATTCCATTTATATCTTGCCCTTCTCTGAAGACTCAGGGCGGCTTACAATCTGTTGTGATTCAGGGTCAGCCTGTGGGTTCGGCAGTTGGGTCAGATGACTCAGAGGAGGAGGGGGGTGTTGAAGACCTTGCTGAGGGGGTTAAAGATCTTGCTGATGAGAGCCCTCAGCCAGGCCCCTCCCACTTGGTCACCACGGAGACCCAGCTGTGTGAGCCTGACAGCGTGGGTGAAGATGACCCACAGCTGGCCCTGTTCAAGGACGCCCGACGCAGGAGGCAGTCAATTAGGAGTAAACAGAGGAAGGCAATGGGGCTCCTCGGAAGGAGGCAGAGAGAAGCCACGCCCTGAACTCTATATAAGGGGAATGTGTGGGAGGGCTGGTTTGCTGAAGGCAACCGCTTGGATAGTTCCTGTTTCTTAAAGCTCCTGTTTCTTGGTTCGTGTCTTGTCTTGCTCTGTTTTATGTGAATAAATTTGGCAGGCTTTATTCCAGCCTCTTGCCGTTTGTAAAGGGGTTGTCCCTGCTTTTGCTGCAGGGCTGGTAGCAGGCTGGTACAGAACACAATCTAAGAAGCACAAATCAATGTGCTTAGCAATTTTGAACAAATAGAACTTTCCCCAATACTTCTATTGCATCCAAAAATATTCATAAATATATTCCAAAATTAGGGAACATAATGTCTTTAAATCTAATATTACTTGCTAAAGCTTTATTAACCTTTTGGACAAGCATCTTGGAACTCTAAATCAAGTGTATATGCATTGCATTTTCAGCATAGAACCATAACCTAACCAGCCTTTTTTAAACATCAGGTTGCCTAAGAAAGTGCATATTCTTGGCCCTCTTTGATCGCTCTGTGGCTTTAGACCTCTTCGTCTTAAACTGTTGATTATGTGTTTTGCTGGATCCTAAGAGAACAGTCTATATTATTAAATATCACTATGAATAAATATCCCTATCACATAATTAATCTTTTTTTATAATTTTATGAAGTTTTCTATGTTTCTATTATTTCTTTCTTGATTACAAAGTCTCACTCCTTGGTCATCTTGGCCTTCTGAAAAGGTTCTTCACATGAGACAAAGAAAGATTAGAGATTGGATAAGATGCTAGCCTGTTCTATCTCTGGTATGATGGGTGTTGGTACTAGAATTATGCAAAAGAAATCCTCAAATTTAATCCTGTCTCTGCGCCTGTATTCTGAGTCCAGGGTAGGAATTTCACTTCTCAAGCCAAAGAGCTTAAAGCAGAGAAATGGTGTTAAAATACGATGGATATACATTGTATCTTTCTTACTCGGACTGATGTTATACTGAGGAGGAGCCAATCATTCAAAAATTAAGCAAAGCCCAACTACAAATAAAGTTATAACTTGATAAAGAAGAAATGGTTTTGGATTGATTTAATCTTCCTCATTTGGCAGCTTCCGGATGTGTCAAATATAATTCATAGAATTTTTAGTAAACATTGAAGAAGAGCCTTCAGTTTTGGGTGATCATTCAGAACAAATGGTATGATTGTCTTCAGTGTTTAAAAACAAGTAAAGAACATGTACAAAGATTGGTGTAATTTAAGCAAATTTCAAATGTTTATAGGATTTTTCAGTGATCAGTCAACACAGTAGACTGTCTGTGAAAGGAAACTGGAAAGAGAATTGATTTAAAAAATGTTTTGCAAAGCCTTATATTTTACCTAGGAGAAACTTCAATTTAATTCAATTTAATTTCAGCATATATAATAAAAATATATCTTCTTCTATTGGATAATAGAAAAGAATTTTGTTTTTTGCAGATCTGCTTCTGATTTAGGAACTCATCCAGACCACAGTACCTCAAGAATAACCTATGGCAGTTTATTTTTAAGTTCAAAATGTATTCTTCAAAACAGTTCTGTCTTACTTTCTATAGACTACATCTTTTTCTTGAAGGCCTTCTGTACAAATGCGGGTATTCAATATATCTCATTTCAAGAAGATTACAGTCCTTTATTCCAATACTCTCACACTAGCATTTTCACATTGATATGGCTTTTTGACAGAACTTTTTAAAATAGAATCACTGTATTTAATTCAGTAATTCAGACCCATTTTACATTGACTAGCTAGCAGAAATTCTCTGTTAATCCACAGGTAGAAGTCAGTAACTCTCATCTATGATGGTTGTAGCATCCCTAGGTCACATGGTTGCCAACTGCAACATCACCACAAGCTACATCAAAGGGGAACCCTGCAGGAAAGGTCACAAGTTATTCAAATAAGTCTCTTCAGCCTGGCAACAGCAGCCCAAAACCTTGCTGCACTTCCACAGTTCAGCACATCCTTCATTCATGTATCATCCCACACCTTTCTCTTTCCAGCAGCAGCCACCCCAAGCCTTGCTGCACTTGCAATACATCATGCCAGACTCTGCATGTATATATGTATACATATAGGTATAGGTTTAGGTATAGATATGACTTATGAAAACTAAAAAAGAGAGATATTTTAGAAATCTGTGACATTAAAAAGCAACAGAAATATTTTGGGGGTTGTTTTGTTTTTTGCTTTTGTTTGATCTAATCATCCTGGATACAGATAACTGAACACCAGGGTAGAAGACAACTTCAAAAAGTAAATAATATTGAAAGAACTATTTTATTTCTGCAAAGGGGAAAGGAGAAAAAAAATATTTTTAATTGGTGCAGTCTAAAAGGTCACTGGTTTGTGTACTTTGTGAATGATGTTCTGATTCCTTTAATTGGAATAAGTATTAGTTTTGAAACACAATAAAGATGGAAATAACAAAAGCAGAAAAGAATAAACAAGCAACTGAACTAAAAAAAACTGGATTTTTTTTACATTATTGAATTATTTTCTGATGACTGGAGAATTACAGCTAATTTTACTTCCACTCATATTCTGAACTGAACAAATTTGAACAAGAAGTGAAATTAGAGCAGCTTCCATTTTGTAGTTTCAATGTAGAAAAAAATCTTGCCTTAGAATCATAGATGTTAAAAGATGGAAGGGAATTTAGAAATAAACTAATCCTATAGTATTCTGTATACAAGAATCATTACAACAGATCTGACATTTGACCATCAAGACTCTAATTAAATCCCTTTAGTGAAGAAATCACCTTCCTGTAAATATATGCAGAATAGAACATAGGTTTTTCCTTTCCACCATATGACAATTCCATATTCACTACACTCTCTTTGCAACAATCATACTCTTTGTTATCGAAAGGACACTTTTTATTCTTCTGTATATCTGAAAGCTGCAGCTCATTTTGAATTTTAGCCTTTCTAATGCAACTCCAACCTTATATTCTAGCAGTGGTTCTGTTTCCATCTTCTGCTATATTTCTTACATGCATCCTTTTTCTTTTCAAAATTTTAGGGAATTATATTTGGATTTAATCTCCTTTTCTTTATTGTCAGAATTATTTGTGTTTGCCCATTCAGTATTGTTTTGTAAGACTTCCCATCCTTCTTGGAAATCTACACTGCTGAAGTCCAGACTACTGAAGTTCCCAATTCCTTCTCTGCTGGATATTACCAATTCAAGGACAACATGTTCAGTTTTGTAGAGATATATTTCTAGCATATGTCAAGATAAATGCAATCTACTAGTTACCTCTGTTTCATGCCTCTTTGAAAGACTGAAGATCTGACATAAAGGTCTCATCCATATCTTCTGTCTGCCAGGTGATCTATAAGGAATTCACTTTTGTTTTCTCTCCTACTATTCTTACTCAAATAATGAACTTCCACCCTCATCTTACACCCAAGCTACAGATATTTGCCATATTGCAAACTACATGAATTTTCTCTTGGGTCCTGAGGTGGGTTAGTGGATAAATGAAATAGCTAGTGGAGACTTTCAATTATCTCAATGCTATAAAGAGGAAGGAATAATTCAGAATTTAACTGTGAAAAATGGTCCCAGAGAAGCAATAGCAATAGCATTTAGATTTATATGCCACTTCACAGTGCTTTACAGCCTTCTCTAAGCAGTTTACAGAGTCAGCATATTGCCCCCAACAATCTGGACCCTCATACAAACCTCGGAAGCCTGGGTCAACATTGAGCTTGTGAGACTCGAACTGCCGAACTGCTGGCAACCGGCAGTCAGCAAAATTAGCCTGCAGTATTGCATTTTAACCACTGTGCCACCATGCAGTGTGGAAGAGCCAAATTCCACCTTGGAGATCTCTCCCTGTCTTCATGTCATGAAGCCACCCTTCATCTAGCAACAAAGATGAGAAGGGGTCTGGAGACTAAACCATATGATGAATGGTTAAGGGAATGTTAGATATGTCTAGTCTAATGATGAGAAGGATTGGGGGGCAGGGGGAACATGATAATTGTCTTCCGGTACTTGAGGGTCTGTACAGAGAGGTTGACTTGGCCTCCAAAGCACTGGAGGGTATGAAAGAAGCAATGGGATGGAAACTTGTTAAAGAAAGATACAACTTAGAACTAGGGAGAAATTTCCTGACAGTGAGAACAATTAACCAATGGAACAGGTTGCATTCCAGAGTTATGTGTGCTCCAGAATGGTATAAGGATCCCTACCTTGGACAGGAGGCTAGACTAGAAACCTTCCAAGTTCCTTTCTAGCCTTAGGATTCTACAATTATTAGAAAAAGGCTTACTCAGAAATCAGCCCTTGGACACATGCTCTTTTCTCCAGTGTGATGCCCACCAGACAGCTTCAGTTTGAACCTTCCCAGGATCAGAGACAGGATTGGAAAAGGGGTGAAATGTGAAATGTGAAACATTTGGTTTAAGGTGTGGATCTCCTGCAGTTTGTATTGATCCATTTATCTGTTCAGTTCAGTGAAAGATGAGTGCCATCTCTGGTGTCTGGTTCCTTCACAAAACAGTACGAATGATGATCCCACAATTAATTTTTGTTTTCTAGCAGTTTGCCTGTTTGCCTGTATTGTTTTGATGACTGCAGTTTTCACAGATAACTTCTCTCCGGCTAAGTCTGCTGGCTTTCAGAAATTTATTTTCCTGGAAGGGAATGTCAGTCAAAACTCAGCTTCAAAAAAGGAAAAAAAAACACATTAAATCTTATTTGTTTATTTATTTTTAATATTGTCAGCACCAGCCATAGTAATATGCCTTGGTAAGACCACACATGGAATATTGCATCCAGTTTTGGTCACTACGATACAAAATAAAAATATTGAGACTCTAGAAAGAGTGCAGAGAAGAGCAACAAAGATGATAGGGAACTGGAGGCTAAAAACGTACGAAGAATGATTGCAGGAATTGGTTATGTCTAGTTTAAACAAAAGAAGGACTAAGGGGTGACATGATAGAAGTGTTCCAATATTTGAGCCACAAAGAAGAGAGAGTCAACCTATTCTCCAAAGCAGCTGAAGGAACAGAAAATAAGCAATGGATGGAAACTAATCAGGGAGAGAAGCAACCTAGAACTAAGGAGAAATTTCCTGACAGTGAGAACAATTAATCAGTGGGTCGGCTTGCCTCCAAAGGTTGTGGGTGCTCCAATACTGGAGGTTTTAAAGAAAAGATTGGACTACCATTTGTCAGAAATGGCATAGGTTCTTGTGCTTGTGCAGGCAGTTGGGACTAGAAGACCTCCAAAGTCCCCTCCAACTCTGTTATTCTGTTATTTGTGGGCCTGGTGAGCTGCCAGATTAAGCACCAGATCTCTCCCAGCTGCTTTGACTATAGAAGTGGCAAGAGGAGGTCTGTTTGCAACATTAAACCTATGAGCTTGTAAAAGCTGGCTGACTGCCTTTCCTCACATAAGCAAAATAGGAGTAAATTCATGCTTGATCACATAGACAGTGAAAATAGATTCATCCTTTAAACTAGGGGTCCCCAAACTCTTTAGCTCTTGGCCCCTTTCATAAAATTTCAGATTGTTCATCAAACACTTATCATATAAAAATAATTTCATAAAAACTGTTTTAACTAACAGTAAAGGTAAAGGTAAAGGTTCCCCCGCACATGCGTGCTAGTCGTTTCCGACTCTAGGGGCCAGTGCTCATCTACGTTTCAAAGCCGAAGAGCCAGCGCTTGTCCGAGGACGTCTCCGTGGTCATGTGGCCGGCATGACTAGACGCCGAAGGCGCATGGAATGCTGTTACCTTCCCACCATTGTGGTCCCTATTTTTCTACTTGCATTTTTACATGCTAGGTTGGCAGAAGCTGGGACGAGTAACAGGCGCTCACTCTGTTACGCGGCACTCGGGATTCGACCTGCCAAACTGCCGACCTTCTGATTGACAAGCTCAGCGTCCTAACCCACTGAGCCACCGCGTCCCTTTAACTAACAGAACTACTACTAATAATAACAATAATGTATTATCCCATCAACTCTTGGTGGTCAATATTGACCAAATGACCCTAATGCGCCCCTCTATCCATAGCAATGCCGTGATGGATTTGAAGTTTTCCCAAGTGAATGGAAAAACTGACATAAACCACCAATACCTTTATTTAGCATGCTCTTAGATGCTAAATTTCAACAAAATGAAATTTAATGAGGAGAAAAGCAAGATTTTACACCTAGGCAGGAAAATCCAAAGGTACAAATACAGATTAGGCAAAACCTGGCTCAAAACAGTAACTGTGAAAGGGACTTTGGAGTCTTAGTGGATGGTCACTTAAACATGAGCCAGCAGTGTGCAGTGGCAGCCAAAAAAAAGCTATAACAATCCTTGGTTGCATAAACAGAGGCATAGAATCAAAATCACGTGAAGTATTAGTAGCACTTTATAAATCCTTAGTAAGACCACACCTGGAATACTGCATCCAGTTTTGGTCACCATGTTACAAAAAAGATGTTGAGACTTTGGAAAAAGTGCAAAGAAGAGCAACTAAGATGATTAAGAGCTTGGAGACAAAAACATGTGAAGAATGGTTGCATGAATTGGGTATGGCCACTCTAGAGAAATGAAGGACCAAGGGTGACATGATAGCAGTATTCCGGTACATGAAAGACTGCCACAAAGAAGAGGGGGTCAACTTATTTTCCAAAGCACTAGAAGACAAGACAAGAAGCAATGAATGGAAACTAATCAAGGAGAAAAGCAATCTGGAATTAAGGAGAAATTTCCTAACAGTGAGGACAATTAACCAGTGGAACAGCTTGCCTCCAGAAGTTTTAGGTGCTCCATCACTGGAGGTTTTTAAGAAAAGACTGGACAACCACCTATCTGAAATGGTATAAGGCAGGGGTGTCAAACTGCCGGCCCGCGGGTCGGACATGTCACGATGAAACCGCGCCTACCCCATTGCCGGCAATGGGGAAAAAGCTCCGATACGTCGTGCGACGTCACGTGATGTCGCGAGTTTGACATGCCTGGTATAAGGTCTCCTGCTTGAGTAGGGGGTTGGACTAGGAGACCTACAAGGTCCCTTCCAGCTCTGTTCTGATTGATTGAAATTATTACACAACTTAGCATCCTTATTTACTTACTTCAGAAAATCTGTATTTATGATGTAATGTATTTTGCATTAGTTGTAGATTTTGAATCAACTTTAGAGGCCACCTCCTAGCAATTTTCTCCAGTTTATTCAGTGCATTGTTTTATTTTGATTTAGTTCATCATACAATCTGTTACCAAAAGAAGTCCAAATGAACTCACCATTTGCCAAACTACTTGGTGTGTTTTAATGCTCATCTATGTTTGTTTGTGTGTGTGTGTGTGTGTGTTTATGTGTGTGCAAACCAGTACTGAAAACCAAATTAATAGACAGTATTTGATTAATCATAAATCCCACATTTGATTATTATACTAAATAATAAATATAAATATTAAAAGTAAGAGTTGAGTAACTTGATGTGGTTGTTTTGGAAGAAGTTAAATAACATCCTATATTTTTATTTAAAATAGGCATTCATCTGCACATCAAATTATGGAGAATATAAATCCCCAAACAATGCTGATAACCATATCTATATCTTGGTGATTGGAAAAAGAAGAAAAGGATAGTGGGCTGCTGAAGTGATCTTGAATCTTTGTTTAAAAGAGATAAGTTTTAATCCACCACAGAACAGGAAAAAGAGACAAAAATAAAAGCCAGAGAATCATGTGTGTGATAAGAAAGATAGGGCCATGGTGTGAAAGTCAGATAACAGCTCAGAAAGCTGCCTGTGGAGCTTCCAAGACACCCACAAACATGTTAAAGTATTTGAAGTATGTTCCTTAATTAATAGAACAATTCTTCCTGGAAAATAAATTTCAAATTTTGTAACTCAGAAATGAACCACAGGCATGCTTCCAATTGCTGAAAAGAAAGGACAAAATGATTTCAGGGGGAATTGCAGTGAAGATTAAAATAATTCAAGCTTCAGTCTTTTCATCTCACAAATTCAAAGTGGTTAATAAACATTTTTACAGCATACTTATATCAAAACTACCACTGAGATAACAAAAATATATTGACAATGCATTAATTGAATTTTTTTTTAAATAAAAGTCATTGTTTCACAACCAATTTTTTTTCATTCCCTGATATCCATGCACTTTGATCAGTGCAGACATAGTTAAGTAAACTCAGTAAAAAATATTTTACTGAGTTTTGTGAGTATATTTTATCGGTATTACTGCATCTCTAGTCAAATTTCTTTAGAAAATTATGCTTTTCCTTTGTTCTAATCTATCTCTTAAAATTATTTTATCTATATATTGGATTTGCTATGCTTTGCAAAATAAATTGTACAATCTGAAATCTGTACAATCTGAAATCTGAAATCTGTACAATCTATACACAAATGAAAAGGAAAATTGTAATTTTTGTTACCTGGAGACCTGGTGTGATTGTAACTCTAATATGTAAATAATCAATTAGCTAATAAATATCCCAGTAATATTTTATTTGTGATAGAATATCCTGGATCATAGCAGAAACATGTCATTTCTTGGAGGTATGTGTTGTGTAGTGAGTTCGTTGCGCAGGAATGGAGACGAAGCAAGTGAGTTCAGCAATGGTCATGTTTATTTGCTTGCAGGATCTGAACTGAGGAACTGAGCTGCAGCCTGCAGCAATTTATAGCCTGGCCCCTAGGCAGCAGCCAATAGGTTTAAAGCAACCCATTGCTGCCTAGGGGCAGCCAATAGCAACACCAGAGATGGGGTGTCTGAGTTGCTGGGAACCGTTAGCTTGCTCCAGCTTACCACATGGTGTTATACTTAAGCCCAATACATAACAGTATGCATATTGGGTTTTTTTCTCCCTTTTACAAGATAAATCAATTACATTTTTGCTAAGCTTTTAAAACATAAGACAAGAATGATATAATAACATTTATAATACCTAGGGGTGGTCATCCATGCCACTGGCTCAAGAAAAACACATGCAGCTGCCTCTGGCAAATGCTATCCTCAGATTTTTCTGCACAAAGGGAAGCTACTATGTTCCAGCCACAATTAAGCTCTTTCTGGCCAAGTCACTAGCACAGCTTCTCTATGGGACCTTGTTTGGATCCTTAGCTTTGTGTTTCACACCATTGGAAAGATTTCAATCCAAATTTATTAGAGCAATTCTCCAGATGCCACATTGTGTCTCAAATGTACTTCTGCCCCTGGAGATAGGATTGATAAAAGTCAAAGCAAGAATCTGTATAGCATCTTTAAATATCTGGCTAAAGCTTTCTGCAAGGCCTTGCTCCATTAATCCTCCAAGACAAATTTTTCTCATCATTGATCAAGCCAGTTGAGTCCAACCTTGCCAAACTAGGCTTCTCTCCAGCCATAATACTCAAATTGGACTACGACCAAGCAAAACAAACCTTGCAACAAAGGGTAGAGGACATAGAGTAGCAAGCAGACTTAGGGATAGCTCTCCTGTTTCTGGCTCAGACTCTACTAGATATGTTGTTACTCCCATCAGTTATCTTAGCCACCAGAGTTGGCAAACCACTGGAAAGCATTTTCGTGTACATGGTGCCATGTGCTTCCATCAGCCATCCTGTACAGCAAATATAAAAAGATACCATTGACTGAAAGACTCTGCTCCTGTGGCTCAGGAGAGGTGAGACCATTGGACACATACTCCTTCGATGCTCTTTCTGTAGAAATATTTGAAAAAAACCATATCCTCCCAATAAGCAATAGGTATCCTGGCTGTTCTGACACTACTTATCTCCAGTGGCTGCTTAAGGATAAACAGGCTGTGATTACAGTGCGGGTAGCTAGATTATGCGTAGCAGCACTGGGGATTCATCAGAAACAAAAATAAAATAAGCATATTTGAAGATATTATTTTTAGATTTTTGTATATTGTGATTTTATAGAGGTAGTTGGGTCTAAATATGTTAATTTGAATTCTATCAAACTTTACAAGCCATTTGGATCTGTTTTATTCTTTTCTGCTTTTACCAATAAGAAGGAACACATTTCTGTACCTCTGTTCAGTAAAATCTGTTTAATAACTTATAGCATAACTTATCAGAGATTGCAGAAAGTCCAGATGTCATCATTTATTATATGTAGGTGGAATATATCCAGACTTTAATAGGACTGTATTAACTAGTGATGAGGCATATTATTTTGCTGGTTAACAATTAACAGAGCCCGCCTTTTAGCTGTAATATAGATGAAGTGGTTGTTAAACAAATGGCTATAAGTTCAACCACATTGTACCATCATTTGTTTGGATTCATTCATCTTTTTAATAATACTTTTTTAAAATCAATTTTATTATATGTGTTCTTATTCATTATTAGATCATGCTCAGTGCATTTCTATATATATGTATGTATGTAAGTAGCCTACAGTTGGATATTTTACTGTTTCTGGCCATATGGCTGAAATAAAATGATTTGATTTAGTAGAATCCACTTCACTGATCTTTTTGTAATGAAGATTACAAAATTACTCTGACAATTTATGGTGTTTTTAAAAAAGCAAACTTCAAATCCATTTCATTTGTTCCCTTTTAAGGGCTATGGTTTCCTCATATATCTGAGAACAAATCTTGATTTTCCTAGAATCTATTGTCTTGTTTATTTCTGGATCATGTTGTGAAGTTAACCAGTAGAAAAAAATGATCAACTTACCTGGCCAATTTCTCTGATCAATTTGTTATCCACAAGGTGTTGTTGCTACTGCTATATATAATTGGTTGTTAAGGGAAATAGAGCTTCAAACTGGCTAGCTACATTTATCTTGACAAGTCCTTTAAGAAATTGAGTCCATCACAATTTGCCCTTTTATTGCTTCTTCATTGGCAACTGAAATTCAATACTACCTGGGGTTGTCCTTTGGGTCAATCATTTTCTATAGTAGGTATACTTTCCATTTTTTCTTATCAGCTATCTGTGGTTGTCATCAACACTGGTTTCTACTCACAAACTTAGGAAGAAATTTATTCAAGGGTTTAAAGTGATTTAAAATTCACAATAAACAAATATTATTATTAATGGTGACTTAATTAAACCATGTGAAATTCAATAGGGCTCAAGACAAGGATGTCCTTTATCTCATTTGCTGTTTATATTGGTGCTGGAAGTTTTGAACAGACATATTAGACATGATAAGAAAATAACAGATATAAGAATTTTAAAGGAAGTTTGTAAATTGAAAGCATTGCTGATGATTTAGTTGCATTCCTACATGATCCAAAAACTGGTGCAGAATACTTGATGAAGTTAAATGACTTTGGAGCTTTAGCTGTCTTCAGAATAAACAAACGGAAAACAACAATGCTTGTTAAGAATATGGATATTCAAGATTGTGAAATACCAACAACCAAGCTGGGTTTCACAATAGAAAAAATGGTTAAATATCTTGGGGTTACATTGACAAATGCAAACTCTAAATTGTTTCAAAACAATTTTGCACCTGTGTGGAATTATATTAAATGAGACATATCAAGATGGGATAATTTACAATTATACTTACTGGGAAGAATCTCTGTAATTAAGATGAATGTTTTACCACAGATGATATTTTTATTTCAGACTTTACGAATATTGACAACTAACATTTCACTTAAACAATGGCAAAATAACATTCCTTGAAGGAGGGTATCTTCCCTGCCACCTTGAAGAAGGCGGTGGTGAGACCCCTCCTCAAGAAGCCTGCCCTGGACCTGGCTGTTTTAAATAACTATCGTCCGGTCTCCAACCTTCGCTTTTTGGCAAAGGTTGTTGAGAGTGTGGTGGCGCATCAGCTTCCCCTGTTCCTGGAGAAAACTGATTATCTGGACCCATACCAATCAGGCTTCAGGCCCGGGCACAGCACAGAGATGGCATTGGTTGCACTGGTGAATGATCTCTGGTGGGCTTGGGACAGGGGTTGTTCCTCTGTCCTAGTCCTATTAGATCTCTCAGCGGCTTTTGATACCATCGACCATGGTATCCTACTGTGGCGTCTCAGGGGGTTGGGAGTGGGAGGCACCATTTTACAGTGGTTCTCCTCCTATCTCCTTGGCCGCTTGCAGTCGGTGTTGACAGGATGACAGAGATCCGCCCCAAGGCCTCTCGTTTGTGGAGTCCCTCAGGGGTCGGTTCTCTCTCCCCTCCTGTTCAACATCTATATGAAGCTGCTGGGTGAGATCATTCGGGGTTTCGGGGTGGGGTATCATCAGTATGCTGATGATACCCAACTTTTCTTCTCCACCCCAAACCAACCCAGTGATGCCCTTGCCGTGATGTCCCGCTGCCTGGAGGCGGTCCGGGTCTGGATGGAGAGAAACAGGCTTCATCTCAATCCTGCCAAGACTGAGTGGCTGTGCATACCGGCATCTCGGGTTAACCAGGTTATTCCACCTCTAACGATGGGGGGTGAGGTGTTACCCCCCGTTGATAGGGCTCACAACTTGGGCGTCCTCCTGGATTCACAGCTCAATTTTGAAGATCACATAGGAGCCGTAACCAGGGGGGCTTTTGCCCAGGTTCGCCTGGTGTGCCAGTTGCGACCCTACCTGGACCGAGATGCTCTACACACAGTCAGTCATGCGCTCGTGACCTCCCGTTTAGACTACTGCAATGCTCTCTATATGGGGCTGCCCTTGAGGACCACTTGGAGGCTTCAGCTGGTGCAGTATGCGGCTGCGTGAGTTGTGATGGGGGTTTCCCAATACGCCCATGTAACACCTGTACTCCGTGAGCTGCATTGGCTTCCGGTTGCCCTCCAGGTGAGATTCAAGGCTTGGGTCCAGGATATCTGAGGGAACACCTGCTGCTGGCATCAAGTTCCCTTCGTCCAGTGTGTTCCCACAGGGAGGGCCTTCTCAGGGTGCCGCCGGTTAAAGATTGCCAGCGAGTAACACCCAGGGGGAGGGCCTTCTCTGTGGGTGTGCCTGCCCTCTGGAACCAGCTTCCCGCGGAGCTTAGGACCGCCCCCGACCTTCGTTCATTTCGCCAGGACCTGAAGACCTGGCTCTTCGAGCTCTCCAGCCCAGGCTGAGAGATTTAATTGGGGTTTTTAATATTTTTTCAGGGATTAAATCTAATTCTTTTTAATTGTTTTTAATTTTTGTATTAATGTTTTAAGTACCCTGTAAACTGCCCTGAGTCCTTCAGGAAAGGGCGGTATATAAATCCAATAAAATAAAAATAAAATTTCTAAATTTATATGGCAAGGGGGGAAAAACAAGAATTGGATACAAATTATTGCAAGATGCTAAATAAAGACAAGGTTTGTATTTATCAGATTTGAAATTGTATTTTTATGCTTGCTGTTTCGTCTGGATGAAAGAGTGGGTGACTCTCCAAAACAAGAGATTACTTGAATTAGGGGGGCATGAACTAAGATTTTGATGGCACAGATATTTATGGTACGACAAAGTTAAAATAAATGTTGATTTTAAGAATCACTTTGTTAGATGTGCCATCCTAAGGTTTTGGAACAATTACAAAACAAAGTTCTCCTCAGGAAGAATTTTTCAGAAAAGAAATGATGGTAAGGGCAGAATGCTGGATTTATGGTTAAATAATATGTTTTAATCTAAGTAAACCTACCCTCAAGTCCAAAGAAAAAAGGTACATGTTTAATTTTGTATAAAGGTAATTTGAAACTGTATTGTGTGATAATAATAAATACCACACAATGGTATGGCCAAGGTTTATAAATTATTATTGAAATTGAATTTAAAGAATTAATATGTGAAGTGTTGCATGATTCACTGGGCAAAGAATTTTGGGTATAATACAGTGCTTGACAAATGGGAAAACATGCAGATGAAGGGTTTAAAATTTACATTAAAATATTTTTTTATAAAGTATGTACCATTTGTATTTAATACCCAATAAATTGTCAAAGATATACTATTTTTAGACTGATCCATACATTCCTAATCTGGATAAGTCATAGTCATGCAGTGGTTAGAATGCAATATTGCAGGCTAACTTTGCCCACAGCCAAGAGTTTGATCCTGACCAGCTCAAAGTTGACTCAGCCTTCCATCCTTCTGAGGTTGGTAAAATAAGAACCCAGATTGTTGCAATATGCTGACTTTGTAAACCATTGAGAGAGTGATATAAAGCACTATGCAGTGGTATGTAAGTCTAAGTGCTATTGCTGTTGTTATAAAATAGTGAAGAAATGTATAACTTCCTTCCAAGAACATACTTCTATTTGCTTCCAAAAGGTGAATGCTGTAGTATAGTCCCTTTTAATCTGTGCCCTCCGGGGATATTGGACTAATCTTCTGATAAGCACTATTAAACTGTGACTGAGTTTTTAGTACAGCACATATGGAATCGCATAGCATGGTAGCCAAGGAAATTAAAAATTAACATGAATTTTTCATCAGCATATTTTCACTATATAATAGAATAGCATCAAACACCTTATGTGATACTTGTCATCAAAGCATAAAAACTGTGTTAGATAATCATCATCATTCCCAATTAGACACAAACTTGACATGATTGTGGGATTGTATGTTCTGAAGAAGATGAGAGCTATGCCAGAGATTTAAGCATACTGGACAACACTCATCAGAAGAGCCAAATGAAGAGTGCATCTCCCATAAATTTATTGTGAGATGTAGAAACCTATACTACATTGTTTGTTGCCCAAGTCAACAATGACTTTGCTAGGTGTTGGAGTTCCTGAACATTTGATGACAAGTGGGTTACACAACTCAGGACTGTTGGCTAAGCAATCAGGACCACCAGCTTCAGAAATGTTGAAAGAAAAGTTGTTTACTCATCACAAATATACGAAGACTGAAAACAAATGAATAATGATCTGTTATTACAAATCAAGCCAAACAAGTAGAGGATACCTCAAAAGAATACACCAGTTCTGGAAAGAGCAACGTTCAGAATGAGAATTATCAGAACAGAGGCTCATGTAAATGTCAATTCATAATATGAAATAAAGTATTCATAGAAGTAGAATTGGAGAAACTGCAAAGGTATATCCACAGCAAAGAAATTGAAGACTTACCAGAAGTAGCTTAGACAATCAAAACATAGGAGGAGGAGCTGGTAGTAGAGAAAGCCACTGTCACTATTGAACCATTTTCATTCCCAAGCCAGGCACTCTCTCAACAATCTTTTCTTCAAAAATGAAGAATGAATTTCTCTAACTAGAAAACAAGAAGAATTGGAACAAAAAATAAGAACAACACAAAAGAAACAGCTACAACAAGTATTAAAACTTGCATATTATATTAGCTAAAACAATAAATAACAGAGGACAGCTACTATTAAGAGATGGAGATGACATTAACATTTAAAAATGATTTTTTAAAAAAAAAATACTTATTCATTTAAGTGTACTGGTAAATAATATTTTTCGACACAGTACTTAAGAAGACCTTTTTCACACTGCTTTTAGTCAGTGTGATAAAAGAAAGTTCTTATGCAGTTAAGAATAGTGTGGGAGGAGAGCCTGTGAACTGAGCTTTGCAGAGTTTTGATGGTTTAGTTTTTAAAGGTTTAGTTTTCATGAAACATCCTGGATATCTGACCCATGATTGTGCTTCAGCTAATGTGGCATGAAAATCATGAAAATCCGTTCCCCTTATTGTTAGTATTGTGGGGCTTTTTTGTACTATAGTTACCTGGTTCTTGCAGCAAGCTATCAATGCTGGTTTATGGTTTTTGCTTATCAGTTGGCTTGACATTGACCTTCATGCTTCTTAGGGCTGACATCATATTACTAGCCCAAGGTCACACACCTCACTTCCATGCCTGAGAGAGAGACAGCTCAGAGGTTCTCCTTGAACCACTGCAGCATCTCAACCATTCTTCCATTCTGGCTTTCATTAGTCTTCTTTATTTGAATACCTTATAATAGGTCAGCATTCTGTTCTGGTACATCTGCTAACAGTTACTCTTTTAAAGTATACAATTTCACAAAGATTGATTCTCTGCATTCATCAACATCCAAATTACAGGAAAATTTAAGTGAAAATTGAGGGTATGCAAAAGTGTGTTTTTATAATATGTCGTGAAAAACCCTGTGTACCATCCTATCAAATACCATTCATATACATTAATACATTCTTAGAATCTGATCAACAAAAGAGAAAAGGGATGGTGCTTTTATATGGTGTCTTCTTTGAACTTTGAGCCTCCAATATCTCAGGGGCTGCCACAAAGAAGAGGGAGCCAAGCTATTCTCCAAAGCACCTGAAAGCAGAATAAGAAGCAATGGATGGAAACTAGTCAAGGAGAGAAGCAACCTAGAACTAAGGAGAAAATTCCTGACAGTTAGAACAATTAGCCAGTGGAACAACCTGCCTCCAGAAGTGGTGAATGCTCCAACACTGGAAGTTTTTAAGAAGAGACTGGCCAGCCACTTGTCTGAAATGGTATAGTGTTTCCTGCCTGAGCAGGGGGTTAGACTAGATGACCTCCAAGGTCCCTTCCAACTTATTATTATTATTATTATTAACTCATGCAGCTATAATGAATTATAATTGAACTATACAAATTATATAGTTTTGCCAAATGTGGAAATGCACAATTTTAATCATCTGGTTTAACTTATATGTTTTGATAAAATTATCTTTTATCCTTACTTTTGTGTGTAGAGCACAGCTTTTGGGAAAGTATTTCTTTCTTTCTTTTTCCTGTGCTACGTGTGAGTTCACAAATATTGGAAGGCTTCAAAGGCAACTTTGTACTTAGTGACTAGATTCAGGAATATTAAATTCAACTCACTGTTTTACTGTACTCCATTTTTATTGGGTAATCTTGTTTTGCCCTTTTGCAACTTGATAGCCATTTGTTGACTAAAATCTCAAATTTATTGAAAACATATCTGTACTATTCACCATTTGTCATCTTGACATTATGTTTACTTTCGGACACTAAAAATATTATTTTCCCAAGGTGGTTCTTTGGTCAAAGACATACTTTTTAAAGTACTTTAAATATTATACCCTAGCTTCTTAGGAACAGATGGAAAACATACAGCTTTACGAACTTTCTGGGTTAAACCTTAAAGAGACCAGTTTGATTGACATTCAACTCTCCTGGTGAGCAACATTTCTTTTATTTTTATAATGTAGTGGCCAATATTTGCTCCAGGGCAAAACAGCAGTTGCTGCCCTAGCCTACTAATATTTTTTCCTCTCATTATTTTTTCTGGATATGCATTTGGCAGGTAACTGATGCTGCAATATTACCTCTTGTGCCAATTTATTCAAATAAAATGATACAATGTTCTGTATCAACTATTTTTTTCATAACAGTTCTGAAGGTCAGCCAATCTTTTAAAGTCTGCTGTATCTAGCATATTTATTCTTCAGATTATCCTTGACCCTGATTTTTTTTAATTTCTGAGTAAACATATATTTAGAAACAATGTAAAAGGCTGTTTATGGAAGTCAATCTCTAATAGCTGCACTGTAATTTCTCTCATCAAGCAAAAAGCACATATGTGTAGGAAGGCACAAAAGAATATAAAAATACTGTGCCGATTTTGGGAAACATTTGTTTTTATTGGCTCATTCTTTTATAAATACTTGGAAAGTAGGAAATGGGAAGCAATCCTTCTGTTCCAAACATTATGTATCCCCAACAGCATAATTTCAATATTGTATTGACACAACAATACTAAGTTTACATTCTTAATAATGCTTATAAAAAGCACCATACACTTCGCTTGAGCAATTTTGAAAATCCATGCAATAAGAAGGCTAGAAGCTCATTATATCAATTGACCTGAAAGCTATGAAACTGTGAAATTAGTACAGGATGAAAACAAGGAAAATCTATGCAAAATGAATTAAAAATACATTTATGTTGTCATAGCATGTATTGTTTAGCATCCTATAGCTCTAGAATAGTGTTACTGTACTTTATCTTAGAAACGTAGAACATAAAAAATTGACAACAGAAAAAGACCTAGTGGTCCATTGAGTCTGCCCTTTGAATCTTTATTTTTGTTTTCATTTCCTTTTAATTTATTTATTTACTAGTTTCTTGTACTGTCAGCCAGATGTTCAGACTGTACTTGGTCATTTTTGCCTACCTACCAAGTCCTTCCCAAGGACTTGGGATAGCCAGGTGTGGATGTTTGATGGTGTTACAAATATCATGGCAGGATGTAAAGTGTTGCAAGTAAAGCTGACTTTAAAAATTGACTGATGGTGAATTTCACAATTGTATTATTTATTTATTATCATTCCTTTCATTATTCTTTTTTATTTAATTATTTTTCTTGGATGATGGACATGTGTTTATCACAATCATGTTTAAACTCAGGTACTGATGAATGA
The DNA here is from genome assembly GCF_964194415.1 of Vipera berus. Lineage (NCBI taxonomy): Eukaryota > Metazoa > Chordata > Lepidosauria > Squamata > Viperidae > Vipera > Vipera berus. Next base: position 48,378,065 of record NC_138206.1, on the reverse strand, counting down.
CCCAATACCCATGCTGGAAGTTGGTTCCAGGTTCCCACTACTCTTTCCGGGAAGTAATCTTATTACAACCAGATTTCTATCTCTTGCAGCCTGTAGAAATGCAAAGAAATCTTCAAAAAATTAGCTGCAGAATGTGCTTTCCAGTTACTACTGTTGTTGCATCTAGTTCCCATGGCTTTATGCATAGATTCATAAGATACATCATGTGTGAAATCTAAAAAGCCAAAGAAATTGTCAAATAAAGTGGAATATGCATAGTTCCTTGCTCAGTTCAGTAAAATTGAAAACCTGTATATTTTACTAATTTTGCATTACTGTTATATTCCTGTTCGTATGGCAATAGTGTTTCTGAACCTCAGATTTGAAATTTATATGTTTACCGAGTTTAAATCAGAGACCCAAAACCTTTTGGGCACCAGGGACTGGTTCCATGGAGAAAGATTTTTCATAGATCAGAGAGTGAGCAGTTTTGTGTGCTGCCTGTATCCCATGGATGGGGCTTTGCTTGTTTGTGCGGACCAGTTGCTGGCATGCCACAGCCTGGTACCAGTCAATGAACCAGGGTTGGGGACCCCTGGTTTAAATTATATGTTTAATGTTTTAACCTATTGCCCTTTGAGCAGGGGTAGCCCTTGATATTAACCAAGTTAAGTTGCAGCTTGCCTAATTAAATTGGATTGCAAGTGTTCTACAAATCAAGCATAGCCATTCTGATATATCTATGTAGGATGAATAACTAAAAATAAAAATAAATAATGAATAAATATAATTTCCTTTTCATTGCTATTCTGGTAGATCTCAATACTGTTTGTAGATAGTCACTGAACCATCTAACTATTATTATTATTAAACCAATTTATATGGCCATCCATCTCATAAACAAGTGACTCTGGGCCATGTATAATGGATAATGCTGGTCTGTCTCAAGAAGAAATAGCTAAGTAATTTGCATCATCCATTCATGATATTAAGATGTAGTAATACTGGAGAAACCTTAATTCAAAGCCTCCTCGCCCATGAAGGCTCACTAGATGATATTGGCCATCCCAACTAAATTTATGGAGTTATTGATGCACAAGAAAATGGGAAGAAGAAACAAAGTCTGACATTTTGAGCTCCAGAAGAATAGGAGGGACAAAAACCAAGGAAATGAATAAATACTTTTTTCCTAGCTTGGATGAAAAGAACCTGTAAAGATTTCATCATTTCACTGAGATGATTAATATTTACCCCACTTTCAACCCTCCATCACACAAGCCTTAGATCACAATAAAAACCTCTTCAAAATGCAGAAACACATAATCCAACACAGGATAGTTTGAAGGCAGCTTCACAAGAGATTGGCAGGATGAGGTGGCCACGCAAAGTCTTCAGTAGGCAGAAAGCCAATCACCCTTCACAATGCACTGCTGGAGTCACTAGCAAGTTAGCATGTGGTGTATATTCACTGTTTCCACTATCTCCACCATCTACAAGAATCCAGGGCTTGCAAACCTCAGGAACAAATAAAAAAAATCCAAACAACAGCCTACTATTCTCCACACCAATAGGTCCATTCTTGGAGGTCAGGAGAACTCAATGTCTCTGCCACTTCTGTTGCTATCGTGTGATCATGTGATCAGGGGTATCATAAATCACACTGCAGTTTCACTCCTCTTGGGACCCAGAATAAATGTCGAGCTGCTAAAGCTTCAATGTATGTGTTCTATTTAAATCTATCTCAAGTTGTATTAATTTTGCTAATACCTATAGTAAATAAATTTAAAAGTTAAAAATAAAGAGTAAAAGAAAGCAATATTAATTTACATTGCAATACACACACACACACATTCATGTGTGTGTATGAATTTATGTATTTATGTATTTGTTGGCTTATTTGCTGGGTGGTATTTCCTCTGATAAATTGAATGTCCTAAACTATGATGAAGTTTAGCTTAATACATATTTCTATGGAGGCATTGTGATATAAATTACCTTGAGGTTAGATGGATGGGGTATACATTTTATAAAGAAACAAATAAATACATTGTAAGTTTGGATTTGGTATAATAGATTTGGTTCCCAGTCATACTGACTACTATGTATTTCAGGCAGCTATCTCTTTTATTACATATCACATCCTGCATTATATCTGCATGTTTTTGTTTGTTTTTGATGCTTTTGACTCCCGGCGACCACCTGGACAACTCCCTGCAATTTTCCTGGCAATATTTCAGAAGGGGTTTGCCATTACCTACTTTGTAGGAATGTGTGAGAGAAACTGGCCTAAGGCCGCCCAACTAGCTTCATGCTTAAAGTGGCACTAGAACTTACAGTTTTCAGGTGTCTAGCCTGATTCCTTTAATCAGTACACCAAATAGCTCTCATATCTATTTTGATGATGCCTAATAATCTATCTAAAATATTCTCTAATGTTAAGAAATATAATTCAGACAACCTCTCTGCCATGCCTTCTTTTTTTTTGCTACAGGTCTCTGCATATATCTGGTATATTTTAAAATGGATGTAGCAAATGAGGATTAAACCTCAAGAGAAACATATCGTATCAAGGATATCATTAAATTCCCCAAATGTAGTTTAGTGTATCTAGTGATCAAAAGTGTAAAGCAAAACACAAATTCAAGCTAAGAAGAAATAACAGATTTTAGCTGGAATATCACCATCTGTAGAGCCTTGGTGGAGCAGTGGGCTAATGCCTCCTTAAGTAACACCAGCTGCCTGCAATTAGTGCAGGTTCGCATCCCACCAGACTCAAGGTTGACTCAGCCTTCCATCCTTCCGAGGTAGGTAAAATGAGGACCCAGATTGTTGGGGGCAATAAGCTGACTTTGTAATAATGCCGGTTGGGGGGGTGGGGCGAAAGCCCTAATAAGCAGGCATATACATAGAATGAAGGCTATTGCTAAGCACATTGATTTGTGCTTAGATTGTAAGCCGCCCTGACTCTTCGGAGAAGGGCAGGATATAAATGGGATTAAAAATAAAAAATAAAATTAAAAAAAAGATCATTTGTATAATGTGGCAGTTAAAATATTGAATTTGGACTAAGAAGGTTGAAAATCAAATCAAATCCATTCAAAAAATCAAATTCACTGGGCTACTCTCTCTTTACCCTCAACATTTTTACATGATTGTTATTCAGGGAATAAAATTAAAGGAAACTCCTGAGTGAATCACCAGAGCTCCTAAACAAAATGCAGATAGTAAAATCCATCCATCCGCCCATCCATCCTTTAATAGTACAATTATATATGTAAGAAAATAAACTGTTTCTCTTTTACTAACTACTTTCTTCTCAATATCAAGTCCCAATTATCAGATATGATTTTGTTCTCCATTTCTTTCTAGACGTCTGTTGTAGGAGAATGACCTTGACAGACAGTTCAGCTGGTCCAGCTGCCTGATAATATTATATACACAGAATAAGGTATGGAAGTAACACACATACAATAAGAATCATTGTGACATTTTATTTTATATGTTAGAAATAAAATAAAAAATGGACAAATATTCTATCTCTTTTGAAATGAATTCTTTCCGAATAACATAGAACCAGAAATCATCAATTTTATGCACTTATTAAATTCAAAGATGCAGAACATTGTTGATGTATCAAGTTTATATCGCTTTCTTGCCTCATTCCCTACAATATAATAAAGGTCATGATATGTAAGCAGAAAATGGAGCCCTGAGGCTTATCTGTAATCCCATGTAAAAAATAAATTCTACTGAATAAAAAACTGTGTATCCCATTAAATGTTATGGTTGCTGATGTTATCAAGCAGCCTCTCCCAAAAAAATGACCTGGAAACTATAATCAACCTTTTTATTCATTCCACTTATGTTGAAAGCCACCTTTATAATTTGTTGTCGTTTTTTAGCATCACCTAGTGAACATACCAATTGCCATTTATTCAATGATTTCAAAGGTGCTCTAAATTATTCAACAACAATATCTTATTTTTGTTATTGATAAACAAGATTAGAAATATCTTGGTTTGTGATAATTTCTGATGTATACATAATTATTGAAACAGGAATAAGAAAGCACAGAAATTAAAGTTATTTTTCTCCTAAAAAAACAATATCTAGAATAAATTAAAATCAGGAAAAAATATTTGAGATGAAACTTACTTAAAACCTGACTGCTGTAATTGGGAAAAAAATACTATTTTAAAATGCACCCCTCCATTGTACTTTTCTAGGTGAGCTTTTCCAGTGATCTGTGATGTGTTGTGTCAGCTACTGTAAGGATGCTTGAAGAATTCAATAACTTTCGAATATAAGATGCAATTTTAGTTTATTGGTTTAAGACCCTGGAACCTGTCAGAAAAAGTGCCAACTGATTTAAACTTGGAAGTGGCTTCTAACTCATACTTTGCAATTCTTTACCTTGGACATCTCTGGCTTTCTCTTATTTTTTCATAATTGTTTCCCATAGTGGTTTCTGAATTATTATGAAATTTAAATGCATTCTGACATAAATTTAACTCTTCCCTCTAGACCAATTATTTCTTTAAAAAATTATATTTTCCCACACCCACTCGCATTCAAATAAAGCAGGAAAATTATAATTTAAGAGTCTATTATACTGTTTTAATGTCCCTCTGCAGTTGCACAGGAAGAGCAATTTTCATATGAAAGAGGGCCTGAAAGCATTATATTTCCTCTCCTTTGCATTTTTTTCCTGAGAATTAATTTTTGTCACCCTCCTTCAGAGAATGGAGAAAGTTGAGAGAAATAGTTATCCTTTTTTACAGTTTTTATTAGTTTATAATATAAAATACAAAAAGCAAATGGTAGGGGGAAAAAAGGAAAGAATGGAAAAAAGAAAAAAAAGCATTGACTTCCAACTCCCTCTAGTGCAGTAGAATAAAACAGTAACATCAAATCTCAACTTTTTACTTTTACATAATAGTATAAACTAGCCATTTCTCTAACAACAAATCTATCTAATCAGTAAAACCCAAAATCAAAGTTTCATTTTTTTCCATCTCAAGCACAAATTCCAGAAGTGGTTTCCAAGTAAAAACAAAAGTCTTTTCCTATTAAAAGTTTCTGGTTTTATCTTTATATTCACTTTAAGAATTAAAAGAGGAACATTGGTTAAAAAAAATCCTGAGAATCAATGATAAATGTCCTTTCTGAGAAAGAAACACATTCAACAAGAATTATTCGTTTATTTTTAAAATAGCGAACATAGTAGATAAACAGCATTGCTTTGCCAACTTTCAGCTTCTGAGTGAAATTGATGCAGATCAGGGTCATTTGCAGGGCAGCTCATCTCCTATTATATCTGCCCATGCCACAAGATTCAAAAACTGAGCATGCTCAAGATTTCTTCTATTAAATAATGGCATCTGATGGGAATCTGGCGACAGGGAATCTTTCCCTGTCACGATAAAACAGTCTACTCTCAAAATTTGAAAGATGAATCCTCCTGGTCTTTCTTAAGGCATTTAAAATGTGTTTTACCTCTCAGTCATTGGGCAAGGTGCTAGATAAAACTGTCTTCAGGAATTATTTGAGAATTTCCTCGAATGAATTATTTTTTTGTTCTTTTATAGCCTTTTCTTGTGTTATTATTCTTGTTTTTACCCAAGATTAGCTGCCCTAGCTCACATTTTCTGACTGAATGGTCTGTCTATCTGTCTGTTCATATTTTATTTTTATTTTTGTCATAGTCTACATATCCTAAAACAGAGGGGGGGGGGAAATTCTGGCAAAAAATGTTTGTTCTGCCTCTCTCCCGTTTTACCCTGATGAATATGTTCTCTGTGTTGCTTGAGACATGTTCTGTATTTGTCATGGATTATCGCAGGGGTCTTCAAACTTGGCCCTTTTATGACTTGTGGACTTCAACTCCCAGAATTCCTCAGCCAGCTTTGCTGGCTGAGGAATTCTGGGAGTTGAAGTCCACAAGTCATAAAAGGGCCAAGTTTGAAGACCCCTGGATTATCGCATTATCTGAATTCAATGCTAATTGGAGAGGAGAGATTAAAAACCAAGCTTGTCACAAGAAGCTAGCTGGAAAATATTTTGATTTCTTTCATCTCAGTGATTATATTTACCCTAATAATTTGTAGGACAAGTTCTGGTTTCCTGCACTGAAAATAAGAGAAACTCTTGAGGTTACTGAAACATGTAGTATTTCCCTTATGTAGTAAGGGAAATGTTTTTGAGGGCAGCTGCCTGCATTTAGTAATGTGAGAATCAATGTAATACAGTTTCGATTTAGCAATAGCAATAGCATTTAGTCTTACTGTATATACAACCATATAGTGCTTTAAAGCCTTCTCTTGACCGTTTACAATGTAGAAGCATTATTTGCATATAGCCCCCCCAACAATCTGGGTCCTCATTTCACCGACCTTCGAAGAATGAAAGGCTAAGTCAATTTTGAGCCTCATCAGACTAGAACTCCAGGCTGTGAGCAGAGTTTGCCTGCACTACTGCACTTTAACCCCTGTGCAACCAGGGTTCTATATTTAACTGGGACTGTTTCATTTTCATTTCTTTTGTGAATTATCCATTCTTTGCACACAGTTAGTTCCTTTTTATGCATATGAAGCATTTTCTGTAATAGACGATTTGGGTTGTATTTTTCCTAGAACTGAGTAACTCTCTGGAATATGTTCCCTGTATACTTAAAGAAACTAATCTCATTGTTAAGGTTCCAAAAGGTGTTAAAGTACATTGCCCAACTACCAGTGACTCTGGACAGTTTCAGCAACCCTAAGCAGTTAATTTGGATTAGGTTCTTAGTGGGAAAGAAAAATTTTGATCCAGACTGGGACCTCATGTCTGCCATTATTTATTATTTAAAAACTAACCATGCTGTTTCCCTTATTAATATTAAGATGGTTATTGGATTTTAGCATCTGTAGGATTTCCATTTCATGATCTTGGCCTCTACAAGGCTTTTATACATTTTGACATATTCTCATTGGAAGAACATGCATCAACAACAAATTGATTACAATGCTAACCTTCCATTAGTCTAAAGAAAACCCACATAGTTATTGCAACTTTTAATTTTCTAGGAAATGCATGGACAGGGACAAAACAGAGGCTGAAAAATTAATGCAATACTAATGATGACAAAGTGTTGTTCACCTATCCCTGTTCCTTTGTTTCATTGTCTGCTGAATGTACTTTTTCACCAACAAATGCTGACTTGAGTGATTTGAGGTTATTACATCATTATAAGGTAAAGGTAAAGGTTCTCCTGCACATGCGTGCTAGTCGTTTCCAACTCTAGGGGCCGGTGCTCATCTCCGTTTCAAAGCCGAAGAACCAGCGCTTGTCCAAGGACGTCTCCGTGGTCATGTGGCCAGCATGATTAGACGCCAAAGGCGCACAGAACGCTGTTACCTTCCCACCTTAATGGTCCCTATTTTTCTACTTGCATTTTTACGTGCTTTCAAACTGCTAGGTTGGCAGAAGCTGGGACGAGTAACAGGTGCTCACTCTGCTACGCGGCACTCGGGATTCGACCCGCCAAACTGCCGACCTTCCGATCGACAAGCTCAGCGTCCTAACCCACTGAGCCACCGCATCCCTGCTACATCATTATAACAGGTACAAAAGAAATCCTTTGCTGCAGCAAAGTAGAAAAATGTTATAGTCATTCTTGAAAGTTACGATAGCACAGATCACCTTTTCCTGATACCTTCTTTCAGCATGGTATCAAACATTCTGACTCAAATCATACTTCTTAAATAATATCAGTCATGTAATTGATGTGAAACTCTTTGTCATTCTTGCCCCCCAAAAACATGGTAGCCCTAAAATGCCCAGTTGATTTCTCTGCTGAATCTCTTTGAATTCACCCAGGGATGTTTTGGGTATCAAATCTGTTCTAAAAAGCTGCCATTCATCAGTTCAGTTTAATGCCAACTCAATGGGAAGCTGCTGTTATTGGCTAAAGGCAATGCCACTGTCACTTAAAAAATAAGAAAAGAAAGGCAGCCTTGCCAAGGCTAACTATGTCATTAACATTCTGTCCATCTACAATATATCAACAATATGCCAGACTTAATCATGTTTTATATACCTGGCTGACCACAGCAAATAGCAATCAGTGATATTTATTCAAAAAGGAAAAGTGCTTAGCCTTTGTGTATTTGTTATTCTTCTCACTCCCAAAACATAATATGCCAAGAATAACTATTAATCTTTTCCCCCCACACACAACTTCAAAACTCTCTATTTAAAAAATGATACTGGGGGAGAAAATTGAGAAGTCTTGGCATTTTGTCCAGAAATGAGAAAATCTAAGGTTCAATAGCATAATGTATATTTTGGGAAGCATTAATTCAGTGGGTCTTTTATTCAGTAAAAGGGCATACACCTGCTTGAAAGGAATTAGCTCTGTAAAGAGGGTGTAAAGTAATTTGGGCTATCAGAGTGATTTAATTTCAATCCAATTTTTTGAAAGAGAAAACAGCAATTTAGTTACCTACCTTTTCCCTTACCCTATGACAATCATGCCCAATTAAAATACATTTCTCTAACTTTGTTTAATTCTTAATTTTTACCTCCAAATCCATCGTCTGTGAGGATTAAGATTTTTTAATAATCTAAATACCTATTATCTTTAATATAATTCTTCCCTAATCTGATGCTTAGAGAGATTGGACTTCAATATATTTATTTCCCAGATATATTATTTTTGAGAAACAGGATGTCTGGAAAGTAAAGGACACCAGTAAATTGAAAATATCAGGTGGGAGAAAGCTAAAATGTACTCTCATAGAAACAAATTAGAGTCATAATTATGGCCCTACAAATGATCCAATAATACATTGTTCATCTTACTGCAGAATAGCTTCATAACTGTAGATATATATCTAAACATACAGCAGAAATAACTTCAAATTATTGCTAAGACAAAGTAACATCACTGCTCTGTGATGTTCTCCATCCCTTAAACTTGTAAAAGTCATATTCTAGAAGCGTTTGTGATTCATGAAACTGTTTTTCAATGTGATGATGATGATGATTTTATTTAAGTTTTTATACATGCAGGTTTGGGGCCGTTACTTCTAGTTCAGTGGCACTAGAACGATTAGCATGTTTATTTAAATATGAAGTCAATGTTTTCAACATTACACCTTTTTTGTACTCATTATATAGATATAAAATCATGCTGTGCAACAGAGATTAGCAAAATGAAATATTTTGCTTTTTTTTTTTTGTGCTGAGAACTGTGGCATGGATTTTTCCTTGAATGAGTACTATACTTTTTTAAAGAAAATGACCAAAGAAGTAGATCTTAGTAACTATCAGATGGAATTCTTTATTCTACAGAAAGCTCCCTGAGGATTTTGGTCTCTGTCCTATTATCTTCTAATGGAAGTGGTATCTGTTCAGTGTGTGTAAACTGCATCTTATCTGGCACAGTAGCAGAAAGTAGAAGATATTGATTGGACGCTGCACTTGAGGGACTGACATTTGCAGTACAATAGATTAAATTTAATGACAGAGTTTGCTATTTCTCAGCAGAAGATTTAGACATATCCCCATGTTAGTTGGGCATCGTTCTGCAGAATAAACTCAGATATACTAAATGATTTGCTAACCACCTACAAATACCTTGAAAAAGAGTTTTCCCCAAATACAAAATTGATGTCAACATTCAACATAAATGTACTATGTATCCTATTAAAAAGATGCATAAAACATTGTTTTGTAAAAGAGATGGTTTAAGGAAAGAAAAGCTTGACTTGGAGTATCAAGTGGTACCTTAGGATTTAAACAGACAAACACTTGCCACATAACACCCCAGATTTAACAATTGTTGATAAGAAGCTTGGACAGTAGACTGTGCAGTATCCAGAGACAGCAGAATTGAAGAGAAAGAACTGAGAGAAAAATAAGAAATATGTGGAAGTAGAATGACTATAGCAAACAAAAGCAAAGATAGAATCAATAGTAATAGGCTCCTTGGAGCAATCTCAAAAGAACTGGAGCATCACTTGAACACCATCCACACATTCACCCTCAGACAATTGCAAAAGGCAGCTGTATTTGGAACAGCTTAGAGAGAGAGAGAGAGAGAGAGAGAGAGAGAGAGAGAGAGAGAGAGAGAGAGAGAGAGAGAGAGAGAGAGAGAGAGAGAGAGGAAACACACACAATAAAAATTTCCAAATAATATTTGTTGTTAGTTGCAAAGTCATGTCCGGCCCATCGCAACCCCATGGACAATGTTCCTCCAGGCCTTCTTGTCCTCTACCATCTTCTGGAGTCCATTTATGCTCACACTTACTGCTTCAGTGACTCCATCCAGCCGCCTTATTCTCTGTCATCCCCTTCTTCTCTTGCCCTCAATCTTTCCCAGCATTAGGCTCTTCTCCAGTGAGTCCTTCCTCCTCATTAGGTGGCCAAAGTATTTGAGTTTCAACTTCAGGATCTGCCAACTAATATTAGGACTTAATAAAAGGTATTGCTAATGGTGAATGCAATCGTCCATCATGGAAATCTGCCTAGGTTTAACTGTACTGTACCTTAGTTAAAATCGTTGGAAGACCCTAGAGCGTAGAGAGGATAGGTGAGATGAAATAACCTTGGATTTGGCAGATCAAAAGCTTCTCAAGTCCATTCATCCCACTATGTGTGAATGGCTACAGAAGCTGATGGAGTTGGCAGAGATGGGTAAACTGATGGTTTTGATTAAAGAAAAGAATATAAGTACTTTTGTTTCTACATGGAGACCGCTTCCTGATTTTGTGCTTGAGGTGGAAAAAAAATTAAACTTTGATTTTGGGTTTCACTTAATAGATTAATTTGTTGTTATAGAAATGGCTAGTTTATGCATTATGGAAAAGTAAAAAAGAGATTTGATGTTAATGCTTCATTCTACTGCAATGCTTTTTCTTTTCTTTTTCCCTTCTCCCCCTCACTTTTCTTTCCCTTTTTCCTCCCCACTGTGCCCTACTGTTTGCTTTTATTCTATAATCTAATAAAATGTTACAAACAAACAAAATTAAAGAGGTATAACAGAATAACAGAGTTGGAAGGGATCTTGGAAATGTTCTAGTCCAACCCCCTGCTCAGACAAATGGCTGTCCAATCTCTTCTTAAAAAACTTCCAGTGATGGAGCATCCATAACTTCCGGAGGCAAGGTTAATTGTTCTCACTGTCAGGAAATTTCTCCTTAGTTCTAGGTTGGTTCTTTCCTTGACTAGTGTCCATCCATTGCTTCTTGTCCTGCCTTCAGGTGTTTTGGACAATAGAGCTACATTCTTGGGGTTGTGCGAAGCTTTAACTTGGTGATTTGATTTGAAACAAGTTTTTTTTTCTGACTCAAGATGACTATACAAAATGGATCTTCATTTAGGTCATTTGGAATTGGCATAAAAATGCCCTCCTAAATAGTAAATTAAATCTCCTCCGCCCCACCCCAAACCTTTATTGACTGAGGAAAAATATGAATAAGAATATCTGCTGTTCTGTTAAAAGAACAGTAGATCATCTACATTGATCCTTCCGATCGCTTCCTTTTGAACATAATCAGTATAATTATGCCTTTCTAATTATGCCTTAATTAGAGGAATTTTAATATATTTCCCATGCAATAAATATTGCATCAAATCATGCTATAATATATTTGGATAAGAATGTGATAAAAACGCATCCCAAATTGGTGCTAGCTTCTTCTGTGCATTCTCAGCAGTGAGCAGCAATTCCTATGGTTATGTATAAATTATGCAGATCGCAATCATCCAGTATGATTCAGCTGATAAATTACATTATTCCCTGCCACTTTAATTACATCTTTTTACATAAAGGAGTTGGCTGAACACTTTGCTAATTAATCTTGTATCATATGACCTAATAGCCCTTTCCAAAGAGCTTGCAGCAAATTGCTGCAATCCAAAATAGCAAACAATTAATTAAAAGCTATGTTGAAAATAATGCAAATGTAGTCCATTCTTGCATCAGGTATTTCATTTAAAACAAATATATAGGGAAATATTTTCATACATTTATTAATGGTATCTGATCGATTCTTTGAATTTTACTGCAATGCCACTATGAAGAACATGCTTTATCTAATATTTCTATAATACCAATTGGCTGGCCTGCTCCATACATACCTAATACTTTTTGAGATATATCCTGAAAATGCAACATAATGTCAGAACAATAAGCTAATAAGCTTATTAATAAGCTTATTAATAAGCTTATTAATAAGCTTATTAATAAGCTAATAAGATGAAGCCTTTCTTCCTCTCATTCTTTTCATCCTTATTTTACTCCAAAACATGAGATCACAGCACTCCAACAATTTGCACACCATAAAATCTGGATGTCCTTCCGAAAGAGCTATGCCGAACTGCTGGCTCAGAGTGCCAGGTCATTATCTGCAACAGGCCAAAGCTTGTCAATAAATACTTTTTGCCAGTCATTCCCAATAAGGATTTCCCTTCTCTGTCAGCTGCTCCAGCAAGTCTGCCAGCCTGAGAAGCCAATAACCTCAAGGTAATCACCTTGCTAGGTTGTTAAGCGCTTTACAAAGTGCTGTGCTACACTCTGCTCTCTCCCACCCCCCTCTGAAAGAAATACAAGGAACAGTTCAAAATGTATTGTGACTTGAAGCTATCTATCTGCAGTGATAAAAGGACATGCTTTGCTCGTTGTTCTCAGGTATCTGAGGTTAGTAGTTAGTTGCAAAAGACTGAAATCACTCTATTCATTTCTTTGGAATATAAAGGCCAGAAGGACTCCCAAGCAATATAATAAGATGATGCTGTTGTTATCACCAAATCTGTCTATGAGGAATCAAGGTTTTGGTAATTTGAGTAAATTATCAGTAAATGCTATGCAAATTGGTCATAGTATTATGATGGGAAACCTAGATGTTGACTTTTCCATAAAAGAAAATTAGCTACCTAAACAAGACATTGTCACAAATGCAGTGAGAAAACAAAAGCAAAGTTGCTATTCCTTCCTTATAACCCATATACCTGTGCTCAGTCCATATCACTTATAATATATCTTCATCAGCACTTTAGATAACATTTCTGTTGCTTCATTTCCAAAGATCTTCAATAAACCAAGGACACAATCCGAATCGGCTTGCAGCAAAAAGCTTCTTGAGAATGATCTCATGTAGAACTTGGCAAGAGGAGGGATAGATTTGTTTAGATAATACATGATCAGTTTAAAGTTAGCAGTCTGGACTGCAATATTTTAATATTCCTGGCACATTATATCTACTGTATCAAGCCACTGAGAATCTGGGAGAATCATCAAAATTTTGACATGATATTCTGAATTTAAATGTCAGTTCAACCAACTGATGATGGAAAAAGGTAGTTTATTTGCTCTTTTGCCTTTAATTTATTTGTTATATTTAACACCATGGTTCTTGAAAGAATATAGAACTACAGATATTTCTCTAGAGCCCCTATGATTTTCATACAAATCTAGCTAAGCTAAAATGACCCAAGTATTCCAACTAGTTTTTTTAGCTCTGTTTTCCCTTTCAACATTTATTTCTGTTCTATTTTCCTTTACTCAGTAGTAGTAGCCAATATACCAAGCTATTGGGATATATCCAATAAACTGATCAAATCCCCATAAGAGCCACAACTGCAGGCTACCAGTAAAAACAAAACATGTTTTTCTTGGTGAATCTGAATAATTAAAATTGTTTTTGTTCTGATCCAACTAAGAGTTGTGAATAAATAATTCTTTAATCCATAATTGCAAAAGCTAGATTAAAAACAAGTCTGTGATGATTTAAGCTCTGATGACTTGGATGTTCAGACTGCAAGCTTCTTACCAGGGTAATTGTTCCATTCCAATGTATAATTCTGAGTTAAATCTGAATTATTGTCTAATTCAGTCACTGCCTCACTGAAGACATACTCCCACCTTAGCTATTATATGGTTCTTTCATGAATGCAGAGAAATGTGGTTATGTGTGACAAATTAGGAAGGACAAAGAGCTCTTTAAACAAAGCTGCAACTGGAATAGCTCTTTCTAAGTTACTGTCTGAGCCCCCTCTCATTTCAACCATTCCCCAGTCTTTAATGGACTATCTGTTCACTATGAATCATCATGAAACCATGCAGTTGCTAGCAGAAGGCTTTTAGCTTAATGGCTAGTTCAAAACATTATAAGGTATAATGAGATTCTTACATTTACATTAGGTCTGTTTAGTTTAATGTTAATTCCTAGAGATGATTAGTTCCAAATTGCAGTGGGAGCTTTGGAATAACCAATAATTCCAATAACCAAATAGAGCAGCTTCTGATTTACACTACAGAACTCTATATTAGCTGTATAAGCCAATTATGTTTAATAATATTGATAGCTTATTTAACTTTTGGCTATTATGTTTACAATTCAAGGACTTCTTGCAGTTGATTGATGTTAAGGCAAATGAGTGAACTTAAACTTCTTATATGTACCAAATGTAAATAGGCAGTAGAATTTTTTAGGATATAAGTACTCTCGTATGTTGTTGGATTTCTGAATAATTAAAACTTGAGCAGACCAGACTTGTAATTAGCAACATGCTCACATTTCAATTTCAATATTTTTGCTTATTAAGAACGGTTCTAGTGTTCTATTAAGAAAAATACATGCAGTCTAGTTTCAATGGACTTTAAGTATTAGTTCCTCAATTTCTTCAGAATGGCCAATTTACATTGATGGCTGTGTAACTCTAGATGGTTACCAGTTGTCTTTGGAAATAATTGCTATTTAGGTTTATAAAGCATTCATTAAATGTCTACTTAAATTACATAAAGATCATAATAGGCATTTAATGGATGCTTTTTAAAGTGAACTACAAATTACTTTGGATTATAAGTAACAGTAGGTTTATAAAGCTATCATTATGTGTCTATTAAGATCATTTAACTTAAGTGTTCTATAATTAGACAAGAGCTAGAATTTTAATTGCACATTTGCAAACTGTTAGCTGGGGTTTCTAAATTGAGCCCTCAGTTTGCTTACTATAGAAAGGTCTTTTTTGTACAGTCATGTCCTGCTACATTGAATGTGGTTATATGATTTATTTTTTTGTATAAAACACACAGAGACACATACACACACACACACACACACACAGAGTGCATGTATTTGTATTTTAATTTCACAACAAATTAGGGTTATATATGATGTACCCCACCTTATCTGGAAAATATTAATAATATTTAGGATGGATAATCATTGACCTATGGAAATAAGGTTTAATTCAATATAGAGCTTGGATAACACCTGAAAGTCATAGTTTAAGGAATATTTGGCTTAGTTCCAACTTTTATACAGATGTCCATGCAATGATAATACCAAATTAATTCTTTCTTTTATATACAGTCTCAGAAGACATGCTAAAAACATTATCAACAAGGAAAGACTAACCTATTCACCAATCCCAAAGTGTTAACACATTTGCCAATGATGTAGCATGTTCATTAAGTGACATGGAGATATGCACATCTGTGGTATAATTCTCTTTTCTCTATGTAATGGACAAAAGTTTAAAAGCTTCCTTACCACCGCTATAATTTACTGTAAGAAATAAATTTTGTCAGAAGTTTATATCTATAGATTCTGGATGTCTTCTCAAAAATTGTCTGGTGATGTAATTCATGTTGTTCAGATTTATGGTTGACCTTCAAGTATAGGTGTTAGACATTTGTTCTTGTAAAAATGTTTTAAAATAAGATTTTATTCCGATTTATTTATTTGGTTGTTTACTTATTTATTTATTTATATTATTTCTGCATAGCCTTATCATATTGACTCTTGGTGGTATAGAATAAATAAAATAAAAGAGCCTTGGTGGAGCAGTGGGCTAATGCCTCCTTAAGTAACACCAGCTGCCTGCAATTAGTGCAGGTTGCATCCCACCAGGCTCAAGGTTGACTCAGCCTTCCATCCTTCCGAGGTAGGTAAAATGAGGACCCAGATTCTTGGGGGCAATTAAGCTGACTTTGTAATAATGCTGCTTGGGGTGTGTGTGAAAGCCCTAATAAGCAGGCATATACATAGAATATACATAGAAGGCTACTGCTAAGCTTGTAAGCCGCCCTGAGTCTTCGGAGAAGGGTGGGATATAAATGGAATTAAAATAAATTAAAAAATAAAAATAAAAAATAAAAATAAAATACAATAAAATACAATAAAATAGTTACTAACAGTTTACTAGTATCATTGGATGGTAAAGCCTGCTACTGACATTGCAAATTACAATAAGAGTCAATGTCATGATTTCAATAAATATGATAAATCCCTATGGTTAATTACATGGTTAAGAACAAAGAAAGAAGCCCAAAGCTATCTATCTATCTATCTATCTATCTATCTATCTATCTATCTATCTATCTATCTATCTATCTATCTATCTATCTAATATTTTTGCTCTACTGACTTTTAACTTTATCATCATTTTTGCTTCAATTTCTTTATGGAATACAAGTGAGCAAGTAAAAACATAGGCATTTTTGTCTATTAAAGTTTATTTTAACTATTAAAAAATGCCCTAAACATATCTTTTCTCACAATGGCATACTTTGCTCCATTAATGATCTTCAGTCACTCACTGCATTTTTTTCCATGGGCTTTAAACAATAATGTAAATTTTTCTTGTGTAATTTCTCATGTATTATTATTGGATATGTGAAACCTTTTCATCCTGACATAAAATACTCCATGTGTAATATCAGAAGCCCTGGGAAAAGTATCTAGAAAATAATCATACTGTATAATGCTAACTGTGTTATTATGATTAGTGACAAAGTATAAATATATACTTTGAAAGATTTTTGACATTAAGCTGCATGATGCTGTTCAGATTGGAATAATTTAGCATTTTTAGGAAGCGAAGGTAATACTTGGAATTGGTTTCAGGTGGGTTAATGATTCATCCTGTTTCTGTCAGATCCATCATTAGAGTTTTATTTCTTTCACAGAAAACAACTTTGTCCTTGATTCCATTCCCAATCCAACCAAACAACTTCTGCATTCTAAGGACAAATCTGCCCTACATCCTAAATGCTGTTCCTATCCTATGGTCATGCTTATGCTTGCTTATATAGAGGCTTAAGAAAACAGATTACCCAATGTGTCCAGAGTGTGACCTTTTTTTCTAATATTTTGGCAAAGGTTTCAATTTGGATTGCAGCTACCATGTTGTTGAACAATTCGGCTACTGCTGGCCTCCTACTGTATCTTTTCATTACAGAAAACCAATGACTAATCACTATCCTTCCTATGGGAGGGTTTTCATGGACGTACAAGGTCTTCTTGTGTTTAATATATAAGTATGTGCAGTACAAGATATGAAATATTAATTAACAGAATAAAGTTATATTTTTATACACATAATTCATGCATAGATGATAATCGTGTTCAAGAGCTATATTTATCATTAATTCTACAATAGTATTGCTTTCTGAAGTTAGGGGTTATTATTTGAAAAACCCAGCAGAAACCTTCAAAAACTATGAATTTTCTTATTTTGAGCTACTTTTCTCTGGGCATTTTTAAAGTTATTTTCCCAGACACTTGAGAACAACAGTACAATCTAATTATCTTAAATTTATTTGGTTGATACTATAGTACCGCGTAACAGAGTGAGTGCCCGTTACTCGTCCCAGCTTCTGCCAACCTAGCAGTTCGAAAGCACGTAAAAATGCAAGTAGAAAAATAGGGACCACTACGGTGGGAAGGTAACAGCGTTCCATGCGCCTTTGGCATCTAGTCATGCCGGCCACATGACCACGGAGACGTCCCGGACAAGCGCTGGCTTTTTGGCTTTGAAACGGAGATGAGCACCGGCCCCTAGAGTGGGAAATGACTAGCACTCATGCGCAGGGGAACCTTTACCTTTACCTTTATACAGAGAATAATTATTCTGATTAATTATTTTAGTGACTGCCTACCATCAATGACACTCGACGCCGCCTGTAGAAAAAAATGTTTGTCTAAATACTTCCTGATCTTCTAACAGGTTTGTTCCAATTTATTGTCCTATGCTGGAGACAAACAGGATTTCCATTCTTACTTGCAGAAAGTTTAATATTGTCTTACTGGAAATAATTTGAAGCATTCAAAATAACTTCAAAACTGTATGTTTGTTTAGATGTTTCTCATCTTTCATGATCACAAAATAAATCAGTAGAGAATTGTTTACTATTCATAATAACTCTTCTCAAATTAAAATTTTTGTTTACTGTTTCCCCCCCAATAAACAATAACTTTTGTTATTGCAGGATTAAAACTCCAAAGCAATATTAAACACACTGTTATGGGATCGAATTTCCCAAAAGAAAGACATTTCTTCAATTAACTCTGTATACTTAGGTAACAGATGCTATATACTGTATAACCTATTAATCTAATCGTAATGAAAAAATATATTCAGAAGACATCTTGGGGTGGGGATATATCTTACACATTTTTGTCTTGTTAAAATCTTAACATTAATCAATGAAGCAGGATTTTTTCATTGTGAATCAGATTCACTGTAAATTTAGAGAAAAATTTCTATGGTAGTTAAACACAGAAGTGTTCTGGGAAAGACTATGTGAATAATTGCTCAGTGACATAATACAGGTAGTCCTTGACTTAGCACTAGTTGGTTAATGACCATTCAAAGTTATGGATGCTGCCATAAGCCCACAAAAACACTTCCTGCCCTTGTAAATGGTCACTCTGTGTTTGGGATGCTTGAACAAAGCATTCAAGACCTATTTGCAAAGACCCTGCCATCAGGTGATCACCATTTGCCATCTGCTCTTCCAATTTCAAAAGAAGGTCAGTGGGGAACCTAGTAGGAAAGGTTGCAGACAGAAGGGATGGAGGACTTGCCCCAGAAATTTAAATTACTAACATCCAATTCAATCCTTTTTAAAGGCTTCAACATGTTTAGATATATTTTTGGATAAATTGTGTAACAGAATCAAAAACTATTTCTTTACATAATTGTATTGATATATTAGGCCTAGGGAAGCAAATAAGCAAATATGTTTTAACCTAGCCATGGGTTAAATGTTAACTTTTTTAAGGAAAACTGCCAATTTAACTTATAATCAGAATACTTTAAAAAAAAACTAATGTTAGGCAAAGAAATAGGATAATGATCTAAAATTGCCAAAATATAATCAGTGTAGAGAAATAATTCATACTCACACCATGCCAGTGTAATACCTTAATATCTAAAGTTCATGAATCATATAAAATAGTAAGGTAGAAAGCCCTGCTATTGTACCTGAAAAGACACAAGTTTGCAGACCATAAATTTAAATCTAATGAACAAACTGCTACCAAAGACTATATCTAAAAAAGACTTGTTTTTTAAAAATATATATTTTAGTGAATAGACTGCAATCCTAGGACTGCTGGTGCAGAAATTTCCATAGAATCACTCAGATTTTCTTCTGAAACTAGAGGGCCACTTCCGATCAAGGAAAATAAAATGTGGTACTAAAGCTTTACCCAGTGGAACAATCTGCCTCCAGAAGTGGTGAATGCTCCAACACTGGAAGTTTTTAAGAAGAGACTGGACAGCCATTTGTCTGAAATGGTATAGGGCCTTAGCAGGGGTTTGGACTAGATGACCTCCAAGGTCCCTTACAACTTCTTCTTCTTCTTCTTCTTCTTCTTCTTCTTCTTCTTCTTCTTCTTATTATTATTATTATTATTATTATTATTATTATTATTATTATTATTATTATTATTATTATTATTATTATTATTATTATTATTATTATTATTATTATTATATGAGAAGAATGGCAGGCAAGGACTTGTCTGGTTTCCACAGATGACCTTTTGTGAATGGACAGCACAGCAGCAAGGTGTTCTACAAGACCCCCTACAATTTGTCTGAAATAGTATAGGGTTTCCTGCCTGAGCAGGGGGTTGGACTAGATGACCTCCAAGGTCCCTTCCAACTTTATTATTATTATAATTATTATTACAACTGAGCCCTACTTTTCTTTCTCCTTTGTATTTGTTGCTGGTTGTTTTCAAATTAAGTACTCTACCTCAGAAAGACTGACTGAGATGGTCAAGGATGGATGAACTTGGAATCCTCTGGTCTCCTGCTTTCACTAGCTCGCTGATGTAAATAATATTTACATCCTATTGCAGTCAATGGGGAATAAATAATATTCCATCCACCAAGAACCGGGTCCCTGGTGAAAATATGATTTCATCCTATTGCAGGTAATGGGAAAGAGTATAAAACACAAATTAAAGAAAAAATAGGTGAAGACATGAAAATACTTCTTCACTTTCAGTTCTTACTTGCTGAAATTGGTATCAGCTAAGAACTCTGTAGAAATTACAGAGTTTTTATAAATATATAAACCCATATTCATGTATACATGGAGTTTAATCCTTTTTACAGGAACACAGTGCAATGCCACTGTGGACTTTCATCCTGCTGTTGATCTGCGGTAATTTATGTGATTTATTTTGCACAATTTAGCAATAATCATTAAAGTTCATTAGATTGGAGGGAAAACCACTGTCACACTGACATCTGGATGCATGAGCTAATTTTGCTGGTGACGCTTTGAGTTTTAATTATACAGAGTCTATTTTTGCTTCTTTGCATTACTTACTTCTAATGAAGTGCTCAACAGAGCTTGAATATTCAACACTTTAACATTACACATTTTTCATACCAAAACCCACTAAGTATGTAGAAATATATATATATATATGTAAACACACACACATACACACAGTAGCTGTTTGGAATGATATATGACATTACTTCATATTTCAACATGAAAAGTTACAGTATTAACTTACAAAGAACCTTTCTGGGATATATTCAAATACACAGCCTTGCAGTGGCCAGTATGAGCTTTCCCCTTGGACTTTAAGGTAGCCTATAGAGCAGGCATATCCAATATGCTTCCCCTGGCCCACATGTGCCTTGGAAGCTAGTAATGCATCTCACAAAATAATAAAAAATACTTTAAAAAACCCAAAGAAAACTTGTTATTTATATACATTAATTGCATTCTATATTTTATATGTGACCCAAGACAATTCCTATTCAGTCAATGTGGCCCAGGCAAGCCAAAAGGTTATACAGCCATGCTGTAAACCATTGCACCACACCTGGTTTCCAATTATGAAAGAAAATGATGAGAGTATCAGAGCATGGATTGGACAGCCAAAAGGAGAAATTTGCAGTCAAGGGAATGGAGCAGCCATCAGCTCAACCAGCTATTGAGTATTAAGGACTTAACCAAACCAGGAATAAGATATAGGTAGTGTTGGTATAGGATAATATAGGCAGACTAATAAGTATAAATAATGTATAAAAGTATAAATAATGAAGTTTGTAATATGCTAATTCTCACTGAATCTCATTACTAGCTTACTTTCATTTAAAAACTTAGAAAGGATCATTGGTTTAGACTTTACTATGTTTTTGGGATTCGTAAATCATCTGAGATTCCATATAAACTGCTATGAGTTTGTTAAGAAAAAATAAAATTACTTAAATCAGTTTTCACAATATATTGCATTGTCAATTAATTGGACAGTCATTGTCACCAAAAAGAAAAAAAATATGGCGAGTGGACTATTGGTTAGGGAATTGCAATGAGACACATCTAGAAAACATTAATTAGGACAAGGATTGTCAATCTGTTGTTCCAAGACTTAAACTCTTTTAATCAGTTTTTTTTTGTGAACTTATTTCTTTTATTCTTCTTTTGACAGAAACAAACTGCCTATATGCATTTTCTTGAGATGGTTCTACATTTATGGCACACTACAACTTACATTAATTACACTACATGATGTTATGTGGTTGTCTTCCAAAATAGGATTATATGATTTTATATTTAACTCACACCTTTCACTAATCACTTTCACTTAATCACTACTTTCAATTAACAACAATCGTTAACAAAATACATTTGTTAAGAAACAGATAAGCTACTTCAAAATAAAACAAAGATACTGGGCAGACAATGCTCAATATACTAGTTCAGATTGAGCCCTTGATAACAAGCCCTCATATAAAGAGAACAGATAAGGCAGATCAAACTTGCTAAGTTAAAATTAATCAGTTCAAAGGAATTAAGACATTGACTAACTAGAAAAGCTAGTGACAATCCTTTGGGACAATCCTTCTTATCAACCTTATATTGACCTTATTATGACTGAGCAGGAAGGAAGAATATTTTATTAACATTCAACTATTCCATAATTCTGCTGATGTTAATAAAAATGAAATATTTCTATGTTTTCACAATTTTCCAAATTTTGTATTCCATGAGGAAAGGTTTTTTTGCTATTACTCCAAGGAACATTGTGGCAGCAACAATACAAAAAATGTGAAGTTGCAGGAAATTGTTGAAAAAGTTTTGAATTTTAAAGCTACATGTCGTATTATTTATTTAGCCCAAGAATTTATACTAATTCACAATGTGGATCTTTCCTAGATGATAGTGCTAGAGAAAACCATGCAAAGTTGAAAAATATTTCAACTAGGATAGTAAACATGTCTTGATATATCTGTTGGGAATAATAAAATATCTTATATTGAAAATAGAATTCTTGCACAGTCCTAGAACAAAAGGCAAATTAAGGACAAATCATTCTGGAGAGCCTCTGTGTGACTTCTGAAGATGGACACCAATTTGTAGATATTAATTTCTTAATCAATCACCTTTCCCCTTCTATATGAACCAGCCAGATTTCATAGAAGCAGCAATGCAATTATAGGTCTACTGAACGTTTTCTCCTCCTGTTGCTAATATTAATTCGTAGCTTATCTATTACAGATATTCTTTATCCCAATATATAGATATTCTTTATCCCAATCACTAATAAATACAAGAGTAAATGTTTTTTAGTTCATAGTTTAAGAGGCAATGTTACTAGACAGACAATTTATAAGTAGAACATGTTGTTGTTGTTGTTAGTTGCAAAGTTGTGTCCGACCTATCGCGACCCCATGGACAACGTTCCTCCAGGCTTTCCTGTCCTCAAGTAGAACATAGAACATAGAATAATAGACTTGGAAGGGACCTCAGAGGTCTTCTAGTCCAGTGTTTTTCAACCTTTTTTGGGCAAAGGCACACTTGTTTCATGAAAAAAATCATGAGGCACTCCACCGTTTTCCGCACCGTTGGACCTCCCCACGGTCGCTACATGAACGGTCGTAAGTCGAGGATGGCCTGTGTTCTCAAGGGGTTGGACTAGATGACCTCCAAGGTCCCTTCCAACTTATTATTATTATTATTATTCTCTTTATTTTATTTTATTTTATTTTATTTTGGGGCTTTTGTTTGTTTTTGCTGTGAAGGAAAAGGAAAGCTTGCATTTCTTTTTAATTTATCTTTCTGTATTTTCTTTTTTCTCTTCTTTTCTTTCTTTCTTCCTTCCCTCTCTTCCCTCCCTCTCTTTTCTTTCTTTATCTTCCTTCCTTCCTTTCTCTCTCCCACTTTCTTTCCCTCCCTCTCTCAATTTCTTGCTTTCTACTTGTTGTGGAAATTGGAAGCTACTTGCATTTCTTTTTAATTTTTCTTTCTGCATTTTTCTCCTTCATTTATTTTTCTTTCTTTCTCTCTTTCTTTTCTCTTTCTTTCTTTCTATCTTCCTTCCTTTCTTTCCTGCCTTTCTCTCTCCCACTTTCTTTCCCTCCCTCTCTCAATTTCTTGCTTTCTACCTGTTGTGGAAACTGGAAGCTACTTGCATTTCTTTTTAATTTTTCTTCCTGCTTTTTTTCCTTCCTTCCTTCCTTCCTCCCTTCCTCTCTCTCTCTCTTTCTTTTCTATTCTCCTTTTTTTTCTTTCTCCCTCCCTTTTCCCCTTCCCCCTTTCTCTTTTTTCCCCTTCCTTTTTTCTTTCTTTCTCACCTTTACCATCAAAAGCACTTCACTCCAGAGGGGGGGGGAAACCCCAAAGGTTTTTAATTGCATTGGTCCAAAGGACATTTTATTATGCAACGTATCAAAAGGACAGGTTAAAAAAAAATCAGCCATGTAATTTTTCAGATGCAAGCGAAGCCTCCAAGAACGAAGTGGTCAGATCCCTCTATTTCGGGCTGGGGCGAGGGGTCGCGGCGAGCAAAGAAAGCGGAGCCAGGCAGCTGACCAGGCAGGAGTCTCGCATCCTCAGCCACGCAGGGAGTAAGGAGTAAGCGGTGCGTGCTGGGGAAGAAGAGCTTTTTCGAACGTTGCAGGCAACCAACCACGCGACAGCTCAGGCGAGCCGGGCTGGCCGCCCGTCCGTCCTCTTCCGATAAGCGAGCCGGTCGCCTCTCCCCAGCTTCTCTCTCTTCAGCAAGAGACCCTCCGAAGCCAGAGAAGGGGGCGGAGCTACGCTGCCGTGGAGCCCTGGTGCCTAGAGAGGTCGAGCCCACTTCTTTTCCCGGGCTTTTGCTTCCAGCAAAGTAGGGCCGTCAGCTTAGCCAAGGCTCCCCGCCAGAGAGTCTTGCAGCGCCGCTCTGCCCGTGGCTGTTCCTCCTCCTCCTCCTCCTCCTCTCACCGCTGTCTCCTAGGTCAGTGTTTTTTCAATTTTTCCCACGGCACACCAGGCAACATCTCGCGGCACACTAGTGTGCCACGGAACAGTGGTTGAAAAACACTGTTCTAGTCCAACCCCCTGCTCAAGCAGGAATCCCTATATCATTTCAGACAAATGGTTGTCCTGTCTCTTTTTGAAAGCCTTCAGTGATGGAGCATCCAGAACTTCTGAAGGTAAGCTATTTCATTGGTTAATTGCTCTCACCATTAGGAAATTTCTCTTTAGTTCTAAGTTGCTTCTTTGCTTGGTTAGTTTCCAACTACTGTATAGTATCTTGTCTTGCCTCTTGGTGCTTTGTAAAATACTTTAACCTCCTCGTCTTTGTAGGAGCCTGTCAAATAATGGAACAGTGCTATCATGTCCCCCCAGTCTTTTTCATTAGACTAGACACACCCAATTCCTAAAACCATTTTTGTACCTTTTAGCCTTCAGCTCCCTAATTATTTTTATTGCTCTTCTCTGTACTCTTTCCAAAGTCTCAACATCTTTTTTGTATTGTGGTGACCAGAACTGGATGCGCTATTCCAAGTGTGGCCTTACTAAGGCTTTGTAAAGTGGTACTAGAACTTCATGTGATCTTGATTCTATCCCTGTATTAATGCAGCCTAGGATTACATTAGCTTTTCTGGTAGCTGCTGTACACTGTTGGCTCCTATTTAAGTGGTTGTCCACTAGGACTCCATGATCCCTCACCCAGTTACTGGGATTAGGCCAGGTTTCATCTAATCTATACCTATGCAGTTGGTTTTTCTTACCTAAGTGTAAAACCTTACTTTTATCTGCACTGAATTTCATTTTGTTAGTAGCATATACATAAACATCTCTCATTAATGATTATCCTTAATTTCAGCCTTATAGTTTAGGAACACTTCCATCAAGGTCTCATATTAATGCAAATGCATATTTGGAGGAAACTAAAAATTTCAATTCAAAAGCTAGAAATATAAATGATTGTGGGTCATATACAATTACATCTTGAACAATTTGTGACTATTCGGAATAATGTAAATACCATTTCCTGGGCCTTGAGTGAACTATTGCAATATTGCCACAGAACATTAGGGTTCATGTATAATTGAATGAGTAATTTGATTCTTCTGACTAAGTCACTGCTTCCCAAGTGACTATTTAGCAATAGAATAATAAGCAGCAGATGCTTCAACAGCAGGACTTCAATGAAGAGTGTCAGCTAGGTCTAGCCAAAGTCATTGCTTATGCATCATTCTGTCTTAACATTAACGTCTGGTGTATTAACTGTGAATTTCACATGCTGGCTAAATTACTCTTTTGATCATCCAAAATACAGTCTTTTGTTTAAAAAGGAGATTATTTCTTTTTTGATCAGCCCAGTCAAGAAGCAGATATGCCTGGTTAATTACAATTATTTTCATAAGAAACTGTACATAGACCTTGTGTATTTTACACACATACCTTAAAAAAGGTAAAGTTTCCCCCGCACATGTGTGCTAGTCGTTTCCGACTCTAGGGGCCGGTGCTCATCTCCATTTCAAAGCCGAAGAGCCAGCGCTTGTCCGAGGACGTCTCCGTGGTCATGTGGCCGGCATGACTAGACACCAAAGGCACACGGAACGCTGTTACCTTCCCACCGTAGTTGTCCCTATTTTCCTACTTGCATTTTTACGGGCTTTCAAACTGCTAAGATGGCAGAAGCTGGGACGAGTAACAGGTGCTCACTCTGTTACGCGGCACTCGGGATTCAACCCGCCAAACTGCCGACCTTCTGATCGACAAGCTCAGCATCCTAACCCACATACCTTAAAGTCACGTAAATTTCATCCTGAAAAGGCTACATTATAAATTTTGAACACTTGTTTCCTTTTTTAAAAAAATGTTTTTATTATTATTACTATTGAGGTTTTCTAATAGTTTTTGTGAAAATAAGAAAACTCTTTTCTTGCACAATAAAAAATACACTAGTATTTTCAGAGCATGGGCTGACTGTAACAGCAATTTGCTGTTGCATTGTTAACCATTTGCTCTGGACAACTATAATGTAAAGCTTCCTCTGTATGTGGAGTTGTCCAAGCAATTAATACTATGAAAAAATATGACCTTCAGTACTGTAGAAAATCTGCCCTACAAATTATTGTTCTGTAAATGTAGAGGACTATCAACCACATACATTGGCTGTGCCTTCATCATTAGTCTGATAAATAGCAGAGGAGGCTTGAGGCACATCCTGTCAGTCAAGGAATTCCAGCTGGTGGGGTCCAGGAGAAGAGCTTTCTCTACCCCAACTTTGGAACATCTTGCCCCCTGAGATGAGACTGACTTCCATCCTCCTGACTTTCTATAACAGCTCTGCCATGTGGCTTGGGGCCATGAGGGAATTTCACATTGGAGATGGTTGATTGACTGCAGTTCCCACCTCACCACTGTATATTCTTCTCCCTTTCTCTGTATTAAGATACAGAGGAAGTCAGACAAGAACTCAATCCAATACAAAGCTTGAAAGAACATTTTGATAATTGTTTTTGACCTTACAATAGCTAGTTTCTGCTCCTGTGTATCTTCAATATCATCTGGAAAGCAAAGAGGGGTAGAAGAAGAAATGGAAACAAACTGGGGCATATACCATGACTTGTGTTCATAAGGACATGATAGCTAAGCAGGAATGAAGCTTTAATTATCAACTGTTTCTCTTGGGACAGGACAGGAGAGTGCAACTGTATCTTGTCTTTTAGACTGAGTTCTCAGTGGAAGAAATAACTGTTAGACTACTTGGAACCTATTCTAGGCACTATCAATATGGTTATTGGTAATGTGTTTTTATATTTTGCTGCAAATCCAGGAAGGGCATTGGTAGTGGTGAGTGAGTAAATGTGAATATACTTTCCACTTTCCTTCTTTGGTTTTTGGATTTCAGCCTGACATCAATACCTGGAAAGATTCTGAAAAAGATAATCAAGTGTGGAAAAGATAATCAAAACCTAGAGGCAAACAAAGTCATAACCAGAAGTCAACATGAGTTTGTCAGAAACAGATCACCTCAGACAAATTCACTGCATTCTTTGACAAGTGACAAAATTAGTGGATCAGAGAAACACTGAGGATATAATTTATTTCGACTTCAGTAAGGCATTTGATAAAAGTAGAGCACAACCTACTACTTGGTAAGATAGAAAAATTTGGGTTAGACAGCATCGCGACCAAATGGATTTGTAAATGGCTTACCAACTGCACTCAACAAGGGATCTCCATCTACATGGAGGGAAGTATGTGGTGGGGTACCCCAAGGCTCTGTGTTAGGCCCAGTATGCTTCAATACCTTCATCAATGATTTAGACAAGGCGATAGAAGGGGAACGCATCAAATTTGCAGATGATACTAAGCTGGCAGGAATAACCAACACTCTAGAAGAAAGGCTCAAGATACAAATGGATCTTGACAGTCTGGAACACTGGGCCCTATCTAACAAGATGAAAATGAAATTCAATTCAATTCAAATCAGTGCAATTCTACATTTAGGCAAGGAAAAAACAGATGCATGGGTACATAATAAGTGGTAGCTGGCTCAATAGTAGTAACAGCAAGAGGGATCTTGGATTCTTAGGGGGCAATCACTTAAATACAAGCCAGCAATGTGCTGCAGCTGTCAAAACAGCCAAAGCAGTCCTAGGCTGCATTAACAGAGGGATGATCATGTGAAATGTTAATACCAGTTTATAATGCCTTGGTAAGATCACACTGGGAATATTGCATCCCATTTTGGTTGCCATGATATAAAAAAGATGTTGAGACTCTAGAAAGAGTGCAGAGAACAGCAACAGAGATGATCAGGGGACTGGAGCTAAACATATGAAGAACGGTTGCAGGAATTGGTCTTGTTTAACAGAAAAAAAGGACTAGGGGTGATATGGTAGCAGTGTTCCAATATCTAAGGGGCTGCCACAAAGAAGAGGGTCCCGACTTATTCTCCAAAGTACCTAAAGTCAGAACAAGAAGCAATGGACGGAAACTAGAACTAAGGAGAGAACCAACCTAGAACTAAGGACAAATTTCCTGACAGAACAATTAATCAGTGGAGCAGCTTGCCTCCAGAAGTTGAGAGTGTCCCAACAATGGAGGTTTTTAAGAAGAGATTGGACAACCATTTGTCTGAAATGTTATAGGCTTTCCTGCTTGAGCAGGGAGTTCAACCAGAAGACTTCCAAGGTCCCTTCCAACTCTGTTATTATGTTAAGTAAGGAATATCGTCTAATGTACCTTAGATATAGAAATGTCTGCTGTGTGATATTTCTGTTGATTCCTCTTGTTTGATGTTCATTGAATCAGGTACTATCTGTTGATTTAGCATACTGAGTCAAGGTTGACTCAGCCTTCCATCCTTCCGAGGTAGGTAAAATGAGGACCCAGATTGTTGGGGGCAATTAAGCTGACTTTGTAATAATGCCGCTTGGGGTGTGTGTGAAAGCCCTAATAAGTAGGCATATACATAGAATGAAGGCTACTGCTAAGCTTGTAAGCCGCCCTGAGTCTTCGGAGAAGGGCGGGATATAAATGGAATTAAAATAAATAAATAAAAAATAAAAAATACCAACTTGAGGTTGGAACCTCCTTCTAAATTTAGAATTCCTTTAGAAGACTTTCCTTGTTTTTCTAGAACTAGTCCCATCTTCAGTGTCTTTGCAGATGTTGTAACATTGCTTTTTGTTTCTTGTAATCTATTTATTCTTTGTTATTTCCAGTTTGTTCTAAAATACAGTTGGCTTTCTTCTGTTTCTTTATCTTTGGCAGTATCTTTTTGCTTTTTCTCCTTTGGAAAAAAGCCTGTTTTGACATGAGATCATGAGAATTATTCCTCCCTAATTTTCACTGGAAAAAGGACTTGCAAGCTTCTGTTAACGTAATCTTAAAATAAAGCAGAATTAGATAATTTGATCATATTCCATATCAGGTCTACGTAGTGATGATGACAGGCTGGCATTTCGGCTAGAGACTTTAGGAAGATTTGAGGGAAAAAAGAGACTTTAACATAAAAACTGAAGAAAAGCATATGGTATTACGGTTTATTTATTTTCAGTGTTAAGTAAACAGCATTTTAGTTTCTCTTACTAAATCTGCATGTGTCGCTCCTGCTGTTTATATGACTTAAACTGAAAAGCAGATGGCTAAAGTTCTAAATGGCATTTTTCATGAGTCCATATAAAGTCAGTATGCTATGTCTGCTATTACTGTTTTGTCCTTTTAGTTTAAGGGTTTTTGAGAGCTTCCATGTAGAAAATAAGCTTTTCAAATCTTGCTGGTATGTTGATACAATGAATGCAGCTTTTATGGAACTTGTTTACTGGACCCATGTTCCAAAGAGTCATAAAATCTGTTCTGCAAATCCAAGAAATAAATGGCCAAAGTTGATATTGTTTATAGGTAAGCCTATATTCAAATGTGTATTTGTATGCTAGCCAGATAATGTTCTTGCTATGACATCTTGCTATTACTGAGATTCATTGATTATTTGGCAAGTAAAACTGGCAAATTTTGAATTATAACCTAGCTGTCAATCAAATTTGGGCTAAATACATTCCTATCGCATTTCATTAAGTTACCAATAGGTTTCATCTATCATTTTGTTGTTTTAGTAAATGATTGACTGTCATAATTATTGTTAAATTATCTTTATTGATAAATTACCTTGAATACAATCCAGCTTAATCAAAATACTAATGGGCCTTTATTGTTCATTTATTTTAATATTGTTCATAGCTATAATATAGCAGTTCATGAAAAGACATTTCAAAATTCATTTTTGGCATTTAATATTTTAACTTATCAAAATATCTGTATTGTTAGGTAGACAAATGTGATTAGTATATAGCAAATAACTTACCCTACCAGATTAATAAAAAGAAATGTTCTTCACTAACCCAGCTAAAACAACAAAATGATGTGCTGTAGAATATTAGATTACTTGTGAGAAATCTAAACTAAATGTCCTTGCCTGCATTTTAACTGAATATCCTATAAATGACTTGAATTGCAACAGGAAGGAAAGTCATGGAACAGAGGTGTAACATGTGTCATTCTAGAGCAGACATGTCAAACACAAGGCCCGGGGGCCAGATCCAGCCCGCGAAATGGTTTCATGCGGCCCGCGAAGCCATCCTGGAAACAGTGAGGGAACGGCCCCCACTGCCTTGGCCCTGGCCCAGAGACCCTCCTTCTGCCAGAGACCCTCAGATCTGTCCCACTCCTGCCCAGGCCCCCATAGGCACCCTTGATGCGAACGATTTAGAGCTGGCCACGCCCACCCAGTAGGCCATACGCACTCTAGCCACACCCACCCAGTAGGTCATGCCCACCCAGGCCATACCCACCCAGCCCCCTGAGGGCAACCACAATGTTGATGCGGCCCTCAGTGAAATTGAGTTTGACACCCCTGTTCTAGAGGCACATGTAACTGTGAGTGTAGCATCATTCTGCACCAGATTCTGGACACTCTTCAAGGACAGCCCATGTAGGGTACATTATAGTAATCCAAACAGGAGGTGATTAGGGAATGAGTTACAGTGAGCAGAGCCCTCCAATCCAGGAACAGGTGCAGTTAGCAAACAACACAAAGCTGTGCAAAGGCTCTCCTAGCCACCACTGCTATCTGCTCCTTGAACATGAGTCATAAATCTAAAAGAACATCCAGGTTGTGCTTTGGGTCTGTCTGGAATAGCGCAAACCCACCCAGAACCAAAGATGTTAAGTCCCAGATCCAGAAGGCCACCAAACACAAAGCAATTCAGCCTGACCAGGGTTTAGTTTAAGCCTGTGGTTTCTCATCCAGACCCCCACATCCTTGGACAAGACATCAACAGTGTTGTTTAGTTTAGGGGCAAAGATGTATAACTGAGTATCATCAGTATGCTGCTCAAATATGGCAAAGGATTATCTCACCCAATAACTTCATGTAGATGATAACTAGTATTGGTCCCATAGGAAGGACTAGTATGAGGCAAATACTGTGCTGTTCACTCCCATCCCATAGAGCTGATCCAAAAGGATAACACAGTCAGAACTGATGCAGAAGGATACCAGGTTGATGGTATCAAAGGCTGCTTAGATGTCAAGGACAGGGGTACCACTCATGACTCATTCCCATTGGAGATCATCCAAAAGCAAACCAGTGCATTTTTATCCTATTGCCAGGCATGAATCCTGACTCAAAGGGGTCCAAATAATCCATTAATATGGATAAGCTGTAAAAGCAGAAGGATAGATCTGATAGCACAAGCAGTACCAAAATGCAGAGCAATCATTGAGGAAGTCAGCCTTTTGACCTCTGGAAGAACAATCTGAAGATGCTGTGAGATTCACCAATATTGCTGAATTTTTCACCTTCTTTTTGGGGTGAGGCAATAGGGTGAGGGTTTAATGGAGAGAAGTGTGACAAGTGTGATCCTTCCAGAGGCAGACTTCTTCTCCCTTTTTCATCCTTAAAACCATTTCAACCCACCACTCACCTAAATGATATGAAACTCTGTCACTGAAAACTAAGCTTTTTTAAAAAAAATCCGTTTTTAACAGTTTTACACTTAATTTCAGGTTACAGAAAATAGGTGCTCGGAATTGCATATAGATCAGTCACACTACAAATATTCTGTGGATACAGTTATTTCTATTGCTGTCAGAATTATGAACATCTCTAACTAGATTAACTAATTAAAATTTTCTAAATTCAGCAGTTATTCAGCAATGTGTGATGTACTTTTCCAAAGAAAAAGAAAAAAATATATCTGAAAATGCAAAGAGTCTACTTAACTATGTTTCATTTGTTTTAATGGAATATTAACCTACAAATTTTATTTCAGGACTCAAACAAAGACAAAGCAATATCAGATCCTTTTAACCTCCAATGACAAACCTCAGTGACCATTTTGGAAAATAGCATAATTGAGCAAGAAATTGCTGAATTCACATACATAAAAAGGTTTCAGGCAATCTCATAAGTTCTCAGCAATGGTCTTAAACATGTTACAATAATTAATTGACAAGGTTTTTATAATCCGTTTTATATTAACTCCATTTCTGCAAAATAACATGTTTTCCTCTCACACACATCCTCGCTATTTAACATCCTACTTTATTTCTAGACATTTTTTCTAATATATCTTAATTTTTATAGTTAGACTTCAACTTTAGACCCCGATTCTTCCTCTTTCTGAGTTTACATCTTTCTCTGGTCAAACAATGAATTCTTCCATTCGCTTTTGTTCTAATTCTTTCTTTGTTATCTTTCTCTTGTGATCTCTTTCTATATTCTACATTCTTTTGCAGTTGTACTACTTAACTCTTACACTTCATTTTATTAGCTCTTCCTATCATCCTCCCTCTTTCTTCCCAAATTCACTTCTTTGCTACTTTCAGCATCTTCTTCCTAGTGTTTGGGTACTGAGATCAATTGCTCTAAACATAAATGTTGTTTGCCATCTTCCTTGAGAAAAAAATCTTAGAAAAAAAAAACTAAATTAAATACATAAATACCTAGAACTAAGGAGAAACTTCCTGACAGTTAGAACAATTAACCAGTGGAACAACCTGCCTCCAGAGTTGGTGAATGGTCCAACACTGGAGGTTTTTAAGAAGACACTGGACAGCCATTTGCCTGAAATGATATAGGGTTTCCTGCCTGAGCAGGGGGTTGGACTAGATGACCTCCAAGGTCCCTTCCAACTTATTATTATTATTATTATTATTATTATTATTATTATTATTATTATTATTATTATTATTATTATTATTATATTATGCATGGTTCAGTTGCTTTATCACAGGAGGGTTATCTGAGGCAGGGAAAAGAGCTAGCAGAGATTGCAGTATTGTGATCTCCAGTGAAAGCATTTAAGGTTGCAGTTTTCTATATGACAGTACTTCAAAGTCAATAAGTCCTGACTTGCTATGATGTAGCTTTATAAGTTCATATAGAAAAATCTGTTGTGGTTATAATAAGTTTCAAACCTCCAGAACTGCTCATGTTTCTTAATCTAAAACTGCCCCATTTGAAGAATATCTTCATGATATCTTGTTGTGTTTTTTTCTTTTATATAATTAAAACCGTGATGGACGTAATTAGAATTATCTTCCTCCAACTTTGATACCTTATATCTGTCACTACTTTCCAGAAAGGGCTTTATGTGAATAATGTCTTTTTTTTTTACTTCTTCACTGCTTTTGTGAACACATTATATTGCTTTACAGTTCTTTTTTTTTAACTCCCCAAAGCTGCTGCAACTCTTGATTCTTCATAAAAAGTGTATGGACACTAAAACATTGCTTCCATTTTCCATCTGCTTCTGCTTTCCAGGTGATATCCTGAAACGTTTGAGGCTGATGATCTCCTAGATTGCTTATTATATCTTTTCTGCTTCTGAAAATTAAAATGCAAAGCAAAGTGCAGTTGTTCCATTTCTGTCATCGTGTCCTCAGCCAGCCTTGTTCCTATGAGTCTGTGTGGTGCATATGCTTCCTTTACACAAATGGGGGAAAATTGCATCTATAGTTAAAACAGTATTTTACCTCTCCTCTTGATGGTAATTGATACGACTGTATAAGTGTATAAAAATCATGGCCATTTTGGCGGCCCTTAGATTACAAAATACACAGCAGAGAACTGCAATACAAGAATAAGACAAATAACCTATCAGTTTGAAAGCTATTATTATGTTTTTATTTTGAAATATTTCTTCTCTGAAGCAATTTTCTTGCATCTCAATTTCAATCATAGTTCTAGTCTTTGAGAGAGATGATTTTCACAGTCACAGGGGCTTAAATGCATATCATTCTATTTGGCCAAATATATTATTTCTATTAACTTTATTTTATAGAATCTGCCCTAGCTTCCCTGGAGACATGGCAACTTAAATAGATACAGTAGTTCATAATTTTCTTCCTTATAATGCTCATTTTATTAGGAATGGTGCTGGATATTCCAATAATCATGAGAATAAAGGTATATCATTTAGGGGAAATATCTTATTAAGTATGGAACATTCCTTATCCAATTCATTTTCTTGGTGGTGGAGGTCTGAGGTCATTCAGGCAACTAAATTAAATACATAATATTATGCACGGTTCAATTGCTTTATCACAGGAGGGTTATTTGAGTCAGGGAAAAGAGCTAGCAGAGATTGCAGTGCTCCAGTGAAAGCATTTAAGGTTGCAGTTTTCTATATAACAGTCCTTCAAAGTCAATAAGTCCTGACTTGCTATGATGTAGCTTTATAAGTTCATATAGAAAAATCTGTTGTGGTTATAATAAGAGTCTCAAACCTCCAGAACTGCTCATGTTTCTTAATCTAAAACTGCCCCATTTGAAGAATACCTTCATGATATCTTGTTTTTTTCTTGTATATAATTAAAACCTGAGAAGCTAGAAAGAGTGTAAACTAACAGAGTTCATCTGTATGTATACAAACAGTGCAGGCAAAATATTGTGCTAATTTTTAAGGTTTCAGCTTTGTATTTTATAGAACTCATCCTTCTGATTTTAATGGTCTACATTTCCAATCTTTGTCCAATAATCATGCAAACAGTTTATGATGCAAGGGGTTCATGCCTTTCCTAAAGAATAATTTAAATTGATTCTAAAATAAAAATTCTTGAAAATTACATTAAAAATACAAGAACCATAAAACATTTTCAAAATAAACAGTACTTATACAAAAGACCTAACTATGGGATATGTATTATCTTTTTCATTGAATCCTAATTTTGAAATTGATTTATATAATATGAGCCATGGTTGTGCACTGGTTAGAAGGCAGTACTGCAGGTTACTTCTGCTGACTGCTGGCTGCCTGCAGTTCGATTCTCACCGGCTCAAGGTTGACTCAGCCTTCCATCCTTCCGAGGTCAGTAAAATGACCCAGATTGTTGGGGGCAATATGCGGACTCTGTAAACTGCTTAGAGTGGGCTGTAAAGCACTGTGAAGTGGTATATAAGTCTTAGCGCTATTGCTATTATCCCTTCCTTATATTACACTGATTTTCATTCTTATTACTTGTTTAGTTCCCTGGATGTTGAATGAATAGAAATGTTATTTGCCTACAGCTTCCAAAGATGTACATGGTTGCTTGTATGCTTTATACATTGCATTAAAAATTCACCATGCAGATGTAGCAGCAAATAGCTCTGTCATATCTCTTACTATCTTATTAGTCATTGCAGTTTGACTTCACTAGAAGAATATAATTTATGTGTTTACAAAATAACCTACTGAAACCTAACCATTTTCCAGAAAATGGGGGTTCAGTTAGTGAATGCCATATGTACTTTCCCCATTGTTGTATAGCAATCAAACAAAATTTTATGCAAGATTCACATTCTCTGCCTATTAAAAATGAAAATATTTATTGTATGCATTCTTATGCTGCTTCAATGGATTGCAAAGGAAAGATTATTTTTACTAGTTATGGAAATTTACTTGTTCCAGTTTTGGTTATTCTCTAACCTTTGTGGAAATGTTTTGTTAAACTGATTGTTGTTATCAGGGATGCTAGCGTGTTTGTATGTGTGTGTGTTATTTGCACTAATAAGCTAATAATATTTGTCTCATTTTTAAAAACAAAAAACAAAGAAACCCAAGGGTCATGAAAGGAAAATCAAAACTTTCATTGCCTGCCCTTTGAGATAACTTAGTGATAAATATTTGTAAAGTCCAGTAGCAGTGATATATTCACATCTACTATTAGATGCAATTAAATCAAAGATGTTATTACCTGACCAGGACTTTTTTAGACAACAGTTCCAAAGTTGTTAGCATCTTGCTTAGGTCTGCTGATGGGAGCCTTTCCTTACAAATTCAACTAAAATCAGCTTGTCTGACCTTTTTTCTTACTTCCAGTTCGGCTAGAATGGAATCCTGTTACCTATCTTTGGTTTTGGTCATTTCCTGGAAATATAGACGTTTTATTCTGTGCAGAACAACATACCTTTAAAGCTATTTTCCTACTTATATAAAGAGAGCCTTGGTGGAGCAGTGGGCTAATGCCTCCCTAAGTAACACCAGCTGCCTGCAATTAGTGCAGGTTCGAGTCCCACCAGGCTCAAGGTTGACTCAGCCTTCCATCCTTCCGAGGTAGGTAAAATGAGGACCCAGATTTTGGGGGGCAATTAAGCTGACTTTGTAATAATGCCGCTTGGGGGTGTGTGTGAAAGCCCTAATAAGCAGGCATATACATAGAATGAAGGCTACTGCTAAGCTTGTAAGCCGCCCTGAGTCTTCGGAGAAGGGCGGGATATAAATGGAATTAAAATAAAAATAAAATAAATAAATACTTATACCAGTCCCTCAGTTTTTATCAACACGGCAGTTGTTTAGGAGTGCAGCAATTCTTTCTTTCTGCACTATTTGTGGAACAGTGAGTGCTGTTAAGAGAGGATCTTCTGTGTCCTTTCCTGCTGTATCACAATTACAATTAAGAACCATCATTTGTCAGGACTGATTTCTTTAACAAATTCTGTAGGAATTAAAGAAGAGGAACATAACAGTAAGATACCGTGCAGTGATTCATTTCTATTTGACAGTGTGTGTTGCTGTAAGAATATTTTGGCAATTATTGAGAATAATATCTGAAACATGGCTTATCCTCAGCATCTTGCTAACCAAAGGAATACATTTTCTTCTGGTTTTCAAATCAAGAGAGTGTAAAACAAATCTAGACAGAATGTTGAAATTCCAGAGAAATGCTCAGGCCAAGATATTCCTCTCTGCGTTCTTTCATTTTTAACAATTTTTTCTTGGTTTATACCAGTGCTTTTTTTTTGTAAAAGAGAAAGGTGCCGGAACTCACACATGTCATACAACCCATTTTGCCTACCCTGCAAGGTTCCATCCAAAAAAGGTGCCGGAACTCCGTTCTGAGCGTTCTATGAGAAAAAAAGCCCTGGTTTATAGTATGAGATACAAAGAAAATACAAAAGTAAATAGTAGGAAAGCTACAGGAGGGAAAATTAGGGGAAAGCAAGGGGGGTAGAAAAAAGCATTGACTTCCAACTTCCCTTGGTGCAGTAAAATAGAACATCAACATCAAATCTCGACTTTTTACTTTTATATTTATTTATTTATTTATTTATTTATTTATTTATTTATTTATTTATTTATTTATTTATTTATTTATTTATTTACTTACTTACTTACTTACTTACTTACTTACTTACTTATTTATTTATTTGATTTGTATACCGCCCTTCTCCCTAAGGACTCAGGGCGGTGAACAGTGACATAAATGTCAAAATGCACAAATACAGAAAATTGAGAATAAATTAAGCCCTACTGCCCAAATGTAGAAGATAAGTTAAAACCACAATTAAAATTAAACCCATCAGACCAGACCGGATTGCTTAAATAGATATGTTTTTAGATCACGTCAGAAGGAGCGAAGGTCGGGAGCCATCCGGAGCTCAACCGGTAAATGGTTCCATAGGTCAGGCGCACCCACAGAGAACGCTCTCCCCCTGGGAGCCACCAAGCGGCATTCTCCGAACAGTGGCACCCTTCGGAGGCCCTCTCTGTGGGAGCGTACCGGGCAGAGGGAAGTTGATGCCGGCAGCAGGTGATTCCCAAGGTACTCCGGACCCATGTCATATATAATAGTATAAACTAGCCATTTTGATAACAACAAATCTATCTAATCAGTAAAGTCCAAAATTTCATTTTTTTCCACCTCAAGCACAAAGTCCAGAAGCAGTTTCTGCGTAGAAGTAAACGTATTTGTATTTTTTCTGTAATCAAAACAGTTAATTTAGCCATCTCTACTAGTTCCATCACTTTTTGCAGCCATTCTTTCATTGTGAGGATTGATGTCTTCCATTTCTGAGAGTAGTCTTGCTGCTGTCAACATATATAACATCAAATTTCCAATTTTTTCCCAGGTCTTTATCCATTAACCGCAAAAGAAAAGTCTCTGGTTTTCTTTCTCTATTCACTTTCAGAATTTTCTGTATTAACACATGAATGCTACTCCAATATTTCTTTGCTTTATCACATCTACCATAAATGATAAAAAAATCCCTTCTTTATATTTACATGTCCAATGTTCATTTGAAATGCCTTTATACATTCTTGATAAGTTATCTGGAGTTAAATACCAATGATACATCCTCTTGTAACAATTTTCTTTTAAGTTATACTTTAATGTACATTTTAAACCTTTATACCACCTATTCTCCCATTGTTCAAGCATTACATTATACCCAAAGTTTCTTGCCCACTGAATCATACAATGCTTTACTTGTTCATTTTCCAGATTTAAATGCAATAACATTTTATAGATTTTAGCAATATTACATTCATCATTACCACACAGTAGGATTTCCAGTTCATTTTAAACAAAATTAAACCCATGATTCCTTTTGTCTAGTTTAAATTTTTCTTTCAATTGTAAATATGTAAACCAATGGCAGACAGGACCTTCTGATTCTAACTCCTCCTTGCATTTGAGGGTAGGCTCACCCAAATTAAAAGATATTATTTTGCCATAAGTCCACCAATTCAGCCTCATCACCATTTCTTTTCTTAAAAAAAAGGCTTCTTGTGGAGAAACCCAAAGTGGCACCTTCATAGAAAATCTTGTTTTATATTTATTCCAAACTCTCAAAATGACACGTCTAACAAAATGATTGTTAAAATCAACAATTACTTTAACTTTATCATACCACAGGTAACCATGCCACCCAAACCTTAATTCATGGTCTTCTAAGTCCAATAACTTCTTATTCTGAAGGTTCTCCCATTCTTTTAGCCAGACTAAACAACAGGCATCAAAATAAAATTTCAAATCAGGTAGATCCAAACCCCTTCTTTCCTTACCATCTTGCGGTAGCCTATATCAAATTCTTGGTGTTTTTTCTCTGCCATATGAATTTTGAAATATCCCTCTGTCATTGTTTAAATGGAATATCAGTTGCGAGTATTGGCAATGTTTGAAACAGGAAAAGCATCTTTGGTAAAACATTCATCTTAACTTCTGAGATTTTACCCAGTAGTGATAAGTACAATTTATTCCGAACTCGTTTAGTTTCCTCAGCAAATGTTTTATATTATTTTTTGGGTCTTGTAGAAATATCACCAAATCGTCAGCAAAGGCCCTCAGTTTATAAACTTCCTTCTTAACATTTATACCTCTTATTTTCCCATCTTGCCTGATATCTCTATTCAAAACTTCCAACACCAGGATAAACAGCAATGTAGACAACATACATCCTTGTCTTGTACGCTTTCAAATTTCACATGAATTAGTTAGGTCACCATTAATAACAAATTTTGCTTGCTGTGATGTATAGACAGATTTGACTCCTTGACTAAAATTCCTACCAAAGTCCATTTCTTCCGGGACTTTATACATAAAAACCCAATTTAAGTTGTCAAAGGCCTTCTCAGCATCTAAGAATATCAGAGCTGCCTGTTATTCATTATGGTATTGTAGGTGTTCAATAATATTCAAAACAGTTCTCTCATTATCCCTTGATCTGAAGATCTAGCCAGCTTGATCTTCATGAATGTATAGCTGTAAAACTTTCTTTAGTCTTTCTGCCAAAACTGCAGTGAATAATTTATAATCTTATTTAATAATGAGATCAGTCTATAATTCTTTACCATCATAATATCCTTACCCTCCTTCGGAAGTAACGTATTAGCTTCTTTCCAAGTTGGGAGTATCTTTCCCCCCCTGTAATATATCATTCATTACATCCTTTAGTGGCTGAAAAAGTTCATCTTCAAAACATTTATAATATTGACTTGTACGTCCATATGAGCCAGAGGCTTTGCCTGATTTTATTTTTCTTATAGCTTTTGATATTTGAAAGGTAGTTATAGTCTCTGAGTTTGTGAGAGTTTTGGCAAGTTTTGTCTTAGCAAGGATTAATCTACAGTATTTTTAACCTATCTAGCTCCTGCGTCTTATACAAATTAGAATAAAAACTGTGAAAGGATTCTTTAATTTGGTCGTTATCAGTTATTACATTATTGCCCTCACGAATTTAATCAATAGTTCTCTGTTCCCATTCCTTTTTTAATCTGTATGCCAACTATCTCCCTGGCTTATTTGCAAAGTGTTTTTGCTTAGATCTGTACCTTTATCTAAATTATTATCAAAATATTCATGTAATTTCTGTTTACAGTCCTTTAAATTTGTCTCCTTTTGCAAAATAGATTCATTTGATCTCTATCTATAACTCAAACTCTCTGCATTATTTCATGTATTCCATATATTCAATGTAATTTAGCTTCTATATTAAGAAAATATTAGTAAAGGTAGAATTTAGGGATGAAAATTGGATACTTTTTTGCACTTTAGCAATAATAATAGCAATAGCACATGGACATATATGCTACTTCATAGAATTTTACAGCACTCTCTGAGTGGTTTACAGTTAGCATATTGCCCCCAACAATCTCAGTCCTGATTTTACAGACCTCCAAAGCTGTGAGCAGTTAGCCTGCAATAGTGAATTCTAACCAATATACCAACACACTTACTATTAAATGACATTGTATGAAGCAAGCAAGTATCTTTCATTCTATTAAGAGACTGCAATAGAAATTGTCTATCATTAGATAGATGAAGGCAATGGCAAACCAGCCTGTATTGTTACCAAGAAAGTTACATGGAAGTGTCCAAGAAATTGTTGTTGTTAGTTGCAAAGTCGTGTTTGACCCATCGCGACCCCATGGACAACATTCCTCCAGTCCTTCCTGTCCTCTACTATCTTCTGGAGTCCATTTAGGCTCATGCCTACTGCTTCAGTGACTCCATCCAGCCACCTCATTCTTTGACGTGTCCAAGAAATTACCAGAAATCAAACTCAAACTTGAAAGAGTCTATCATCTCTTTGAAATAATGTCTAATGATGTCTAATAACACTATATTTATCTAATATAAATGCAATACATAAGTGATTAAAATGGATTAATTTATGAATGACTTCTGAATGGTAGCATGTTACAAACACCAAAATGAAAGGGAGGAATGAAAAACTTTTTTGTACTTGCCAATTCTGAATTTATTTTTAAAGATTACATCAAATAGTGGGTGTTGTTGTTATTTTAAATATATACATATAGTTACATACATATATACATGCATACATACATACATATTTCTTAATAATGGAGCAGTGGTGCCACCAACAGGGCACTCTGAAGATTTAAAATACTAACAAATTTGTACAAGAAAACATATTTTATAGATGGAAATGAAATTGAATTATGTGATGTAATCTAAAACATTATGCTGACTCTGTCACTTTTGCTCTTACTCTCTGTCTGTCTGTCTCTCTTATACAGTGAGAGAAAGAAAGAGAGAAAGAGAGAGATATTCAATGTTTTATTGCTGCCAGTTTGGAATAAAGAACAGCTAATGAGTTTTTAAATAAATCATTTTAGAAGCTCATTTAGTGTGAAATCAAATCATTTTTCAACATAACATTCTCAGATTTATATCTCCCTTTTCTCTAAGTAATGTCCCTCCAAAATTTGCCCCCAAAGAACTATTTCCTTAAGGAAGAAAGCTAGGGTTTTATTAGAATATTGTGTTTGTGGTTAATACAAAGTTTCATTTAAGAGAGGGAGGAGAGAAAGAGAGAGGAAAACAAATAAGTTGAACCCTTTGGCAACCTTAGATGTATTTATTCTTTACTTCCAGAATT
This sequence comes from Vipera berus, assembly GCF_964194415.1. NCBI lineage: Eukaryota > Metazoa > Chordata > Lepidosauria > Squamata > Viperidae > Vipera > Vipera berus. The sequence goes on along the minus strand of NC_138206.1, from coordinate 48,335,880 downwards.
CTCCATCAGTAGCAAATTTATGAAGGTATGCTAGACTGGAGTCAAAACACTAACTATTTGGGAATTAACCACATAAGAGTGATATCGAAGTGATTTTTATGCTTGGTGTGGTATTAAAACCTACAGTATATTGGCTTCTGGGAGTCTTAACCAGTGCTTTTTTTGTAAAAGAAAAAGGTGCCGGAACTCACACATGTCATACAACCCGCCTTGCCTATCCTACAAGGTTCCATCCAAAAAAGGTGCCGGAACTCCGTTCTGAGCGTTCTATGAGGAAAAAAGCCCTGGTCTTAACTAACACGTTAACCATTATATCAAACTGGCTCTTATTTACTCATTTGTATTAGAATTGGTCATTAGACATATTGATTGCTTAAATAATTTAAAATCAAGAATAAAATCAGGATTAGCCCTGAGCCCCTTATTATTAATTCTGTCCAGATATTTGGCCCTTGTCTACTGAGTTCTAGCAGATATCAAAAATAAAAAGTGGAAATTGTGACTGAAACAGTTGACAGAATCTCTAAAATGAATGTGGACAGCCAATGCCAGTTAGATTCATTTTTCTTAAAGAAAAGAGATGCTTTATATATAGATGCTATAAATTCTTGAAATGATACCCCTGAAAATACAGTTTTATTCATTTAGCTTCTTTCAGGAGATTCGTAGCTTCTGAAAGAATGCTTCATTTTACCACTTTTAAATGTTTTGTCTTTGATATAACTGTGTGGATTTTTTTATTTTTTTTTTAGCTAGAAGAAGTTCTCAAATCATCCTAAAAGTAGAAAACAACTTTCAAAGTACTAATCTTTGGTGTTTCAGCAACAGGAATCAAGAACAGGTTATATGGAATATGGTAGCTTACATGCTACTTCATGACTAGAAATGTTGTTCTACTTTAATTATAATAAACAATTTAGATTTTATATATTTTTCAAAGTCATCCATATTTTCTATTCTCAGTTGTCTGAGAATGCAAGTAAATACTAGATCTGCTAGTCTATCTAAGAAAAAAAATCATCAATAATCTGCCTTTGGCAGATTTTGACAATAGCTATGACATGGTTTGTTTTGCTACTTTAATCTCTTTGAGCACCTTGGTCAATTCAGAAATGTTGTTATATCACCTCCCTTTTTTTCATTCTTAAGGCACTTAAACTATTCAAGAATCAACGTACCTTGGTGCTCGATTGATTTGAAATTCATCACATTTGGTTCTCATTTTGACACAAAAAAATTGTCCCAATGCTCCTCGTTTGTTTTGTACTCAATGCACAAGCTAGATTTGTCAGTGTTGGTTGCCTTGCAACTTATTACATTATTCCTTTTGGGGGAAAATAGTATTCATCATTTCTGGTACTCATCACATTTCCCCAAATCAATTAATCACTGTACTAGAATTCCCTGCTAAAATGCTTAGTAAAAAAAATGAAGGCAATTATCAGAGAATATCTATCTGTCTATCTAACTATCTATCTATCTATCTTTTATCTATCTTCTATCTATCTACCTATCATCTTTATTGTTTTCTGAAATTTGGATATATCTAAAATAGGTGCTACTGATAAGAAACTGATAAAGATTTTAAGAAGTGTATCATTCTACAGAATTAATTAAATAACACAACTATAGTTAACATTGACTCAATGTTAAAATTTTGGATCTTTGATCAAAATCTTTCTACCAAACCTTTTTTACAATTTTATATTGCTATCATACAATCCTTTCCTTTAATTCTTCTGCAGCAATCTGGTCTCATTTCATCAAGTCACTTGTGCAATTCAGCTTTAATAGAGTGAAATACCAGCAAAAAGTATTTTCAACATATTTCTTCTGAACAGATTTTACAGTCTTTTTCTGCCACAAGCAATATCATGGTTCTTTTGCAGCCTGAAAGAGCTCTAATGACCTGTTACTTAATTGTGTGCTTGGAAGTAAAATATGTAACCAAATTCCCAAATTTGCATATTTGCACAATCTGCAATTGAGGTCAAAGTGCCGAATGATAATAAGATCATCAAAATGGTAAATGGAATTCATCTTCCTGCACTCCAAAATTAACCAATGTTGTGTTTGCAGCCCTGAAATCTTGGAAGAACTTTAATGTCTCTCATGAATAACAATGCAGATTAGTTAGCAAAATAATTTTCCAGTTCTTAAAATTTTCTCTTCTTAAAAACTTCCAGTGTTGGAGCATTCACCACTTCTGGAGGCAGGTTGTTCCACTGGTTAGTTGTTCTAACTGTCAGGAAGTTTCTCCTTAGTTCTAGGTTGCTTCTCTCCTTGACTAATTTCCATCCATTGCTTCTTGTCCTGCTTTCAGGTGCCTTGGAGAATAGCTTGGCTCCCTCTTCTTTGTGGCGGCCCCTGAGATATTGGAACACTGCTATCATGTCACCCCTCACCCTTCTCTTCATTAAACTACACATACCCAATTCCAGCAACTGTTCCCTATATGTTTTAGCCTCCAGTCCCCCAATCATCTTTGTTGCTCTTCTCTGTACTCTTTCTAGAGTCTCGACATCTTTTTTACATCGTGGTGACCAAAACTGGATGCAGTATTCCAGGTGTGGCCTTACCAAGGCATTGTAAAGTGGTATTAGTACTTCATGTGATCTTGATTCTATTCCTCTGTTAATGCAGCCTAGCACTGTGTTGGCTTTTTTGGCAGCTGCAGCACACTGCTGGCTCATATTTAAGTGATTGTCCACTAGGACTCCGAGATCCCTCTCACAGTTACTACTATCGAGCAAGGTACCACCTATACTATACCTGTGCATTTGATTTTTCCTGCCTAAATGCAGAACCTTACTTTTTTCACAATTAAATTTCATTTTGTTAGATAGTGCCCAGTGTTCGAGTCTGTCCAGATCCTCCTGTATTTTAAGCCTATCTTCTGGAGTATTGGCTATTCCTTTCAGCTTGGTGTCATCTGCAAATTTGATGAGTTCCCCATCTATCCCCTCATCCAAATCGTTGATGAAGATGTTGAAGAGCACTGGGCCCAGAACAGAGCCCTGGGGCACCCCACTACACACTTCCTTCCATGCAGATGCAGTTCCATTGAGGACCACAATCTGAGTACGGCCTGTCAGCCAGCTATGAATCCATCTGGTGGTGATGCTATCTAACCCACATTTTTCTATCTTATCAAGTAGTAGGTTGTGATCTACTTTATCAAATGCCTTACTGAAATCCAAGTAAATTAAATCTACAGCATTCCTCTGGTCCACTAGTTTTGTCACTTGGTCAAAGAATGCAATAAGGTTTGTCTGGCATGATCTGTTTTTGACAAACCCATGTTGGCTTTAAGTGATAACTTTGTTCTCATCAAGGTGTTCGCTGATTTGTTGTTTGATTATCTTTTCCAGAATCTTCCCAGTTATTGAGGTCAGGCTGATGGGTCTGTAGTTTCCTGGATCTGTTTTTTCCCCTTTTTTGAAGATGGGAACTACTTCAGCTCTCTTCCAATCCTCTTGTAGTTCCCCAGTGCTCCAGGATCTATGAAAAATATAGTTCAGTGGTTCTGAGATCACGTCTGCCAGTTCCTTGAGAACCTTGGGGTGTAATCCATCTGGTCCTGGTGATTTGAACTCATCTAGGCTGGACAGGTGCTCACTTTCCATTTTCTTGCCTATCTTAACTTGCATTTCTATTCTGTTTTTTATAGCACTGGTTTTGCTAGGTTGGACTGTTTTTTCCCTTTGTGTAAAGACAGATGCAAAAAACGAGTTAAATAGTTCTGCTTTCTCCCTGTTGCTTGTCACCTTCTTGCCACTTTCCCCCACTAATGGACCAATCATTTCCTTAACTTTTTTCTTGTTTCTTATATGTTGAAAGAAGCTTTTTTGTTATTTTTGACTTTGGTCGCAAGCCTTAGTTCATTTTGAGCCTTAGCTTCCCTCACTTCATCTTTGCAGGCACGGGCTGTTTGCTGATATTCTGCCTGAGTTATGTGCCCCTCTTTCCACTTCCTATACTTGTCCCTTTTATCTTTCAGTTTATCAGATAGTTCTTTATGCAGCCATGCTGCTTTCCTTTGAAAGCTGTTATTTTTCTTCTTTGTTGGTATTGTGCTAGACTGGGCCTTTATTATCTCACTTTTCAAAATTTCCCAAGCTTCTTGAGTTGTTTTCCCCTTTAGGATTCTCATCCATGGAATTCTTCCCAAGGTCTCTCTAAGTTTATTGAAATTAGCTCTTTTAAAGTCCAAGACTCTAGTTTGGCTGTATTCTATTGCTTGTGCTTCCATAATGTTGAATTCCAATATTGCATGATCACTTCCCCCCAAGGTTCCTGTGGCTTTGACACTTTCTATCATTTCATCTCTGTTAGTGAGAATTAAATCCAATATGGCTAATCCCTTAGTTCCCTTCTCTACTTTTTGGGAGAAAAAGTTGTCTGCTAGGTTTGTCAGGAATCTGTTAGATCTTCCACTTGGTGCAGAATTTGTCTCCCAGTTGATATCAGAGTAATTAAAGTCCCCCATTACTATTGTGATGTGCTTCCTACATACCTTAGTTAACTGACTAGCAAAAAGTTCATCTATTTCCTCTGTTTGGTTGGGCGGCCTATAGTATACACCTATGGCAATGTCATTTTTTCCCCTTTTATATTGACCCAAATACATTCAAGTTTACAGTTTTCATCATTGTTGTGCTCTATTTCTGTAGAGATAAAGTTATTTCTTATATATAGAGCAACTCCACCTCCTCTTTTGTTTAGTCTATTTCTTTTAAATAATTTAAATCCCTCTAGCTGTGTGTTCCATTTGTGGGTTTTGTCCCACCATGTTTCTGTAATGGCAACAATATCATATCCGCCCTTATTTACCTGAATTTCTAGTTCACCCTGCTTACTGTTCATACTCTGCGCATTGGTGTACAGATTTTTGAGTCCTTTATGACTGACCCTGTGTTTACTTGCTACATAACTTGTGTGGTGCCTAAGTTCCCCTATCTTCTTAGATTGCCTGGGACAGTGATGTTCTGTATCAATTAACTCACTGTCCCCGTTGTTTAGTTTAAATATTCCTTCAGAAAAGCTGTGAATTTATTGCTAAGTAACTCAGTCCCTTTCTTGGATGGATGCAGACCATCTCTTTTGTACATTTTTTCATTGGACCAGCTACAGACATCGTGACTAATATAACCAAAGCCTTCTCCTTTACACCACTCCTTTAGCCACATATTAAATTCTGCTATATGCTGGCCTTTTCCATTTTGCTCCTTATACACTGGTAAGACCTCTGAAAAGGTGATCCTACAGCCTATTCTGCTGAGTTCCTGCCCCAAGCTCTGGAAATCATTCTGCAGAGAGTACATCATTTTTGGACAGATCGTTAGTGCCAAGATGTACAATGGCATCCACATCACAGTCTTTGCTGGCATTGTTGACTATTTTGAAAATACGCTTCTTGTCCCTACTGGCAGTAGCACCTGGAAGACACCTGACCTCTTTTGAAACCTCTGTATCCTTTCCTAAATTAACATCCCTTATAATTGAGTCACCAACCAGAAGGTGGCTTCTCTTTTTGGGTACCTTTCTTTTCTTGCATGACTGATGTGTAATACCTGATTCGCACTTTTCCCTGTCATAAACAAGTTCATCTCGGACCATGGTCCCCTGCTTATTTGAGTTATCACAATTACCTTGACCTGTTTCCTTAATGTCCCTGTTAAGGTCAGCAAGGGCACTGTATCTGTTATGCAGGGACACAGCTAAAGCTTTGGGTTTATGGTTCACAGCTCTCACCCTGCCAGATCCCACAGTTGTCCACACTGCCCTTCTCCTGCAGGATCTTTGCGGTAGAGGGGGCTGATAGCGTGGAGGCTCAGTAGAGTAGGAGGGCTGAACTGAACACCTAATTTCTGCCTGAAGAGCGCAGATTATAGACCCTAGATGAATAATCTGTCCTTGCAGACTAGTAATTTGTGTACATATAGGACAGTTTCCCAGTTTGAAAAGAGTGCTGCGAAAGACAGCTGCAAAACAAGTGTTGCACTGAACTAAGCCAGACATGCTGAGATGAAAGGAATCTCAGATGCACTTGCCCTGAATATACCACCACTATTTTTGATTTTGTTACATGATTCGTGCGCCATTAGGTGTGCGGGCCGCTACTGTGCCCCTCCACCCACTTCTCCTTAACTTACAGTTTTGTAGCTTTTCCCAGCAGCCTCTGGCAGTTTAGAAGCAAATATATACAGATAGATGATAGATAGATAGATAGATAGATAGATAGATAGATAGATAGATAGATAGATAGATAGATAGATAGATAGATATCAATGAAAGTCTTTAGCAACTTGTTGCAAAATACGTTTCAGATGTGGAGGCACAGATTTATCTTTTAGTGTTTAGGAAAATTAAATTCAAAACAGTTAATGTAATTTGATTGAAAATTTTAAGAAGCAAGAATAAAAAATAATACAAGATGGAATTACATAAGAAGAAAAAAAAAGAAAAATCAAGATGCAAAATAATGACACTAAACCTCAAGAAGAAAAAGAAGATAGAAAATGGAAAAGCAAAATAGATATAAAGGAAATTTTAAAATGTTTTAAACTTCATATTTTTATGTTTTATTTTCTTCTGCTCCAGTTGGCAAATATTTTACATAATAATGGAATAAAGCAAAGTGAAACCTGAAAACATTTCTAAAACAACAGCAGCTAAACTAGTGAAGAAACACATTAACTGTTAACATTGATCTCTTTCATCAATAAATGCAATATTGAGAATATTTGCAATATAGAAGCTTACTCATATATGCTCAAGTATTACTTGAACTTGTGACAATCAGAGGCTTACTTTTTAGTAATTAGCAGCTAAAAGTATAAAGTGCCTATTTTAAGAAACATGGTATTTGACTGACTGAGTGTCAGGTAAGTTAACAGCTCTGCTTGGCTGCTTGAACTATGATACTACTTTTCTCCAGTCATTACAACACTGACTTCAATGAACAAAGAAGATGCAAACTCTTTCTAATTATCAGGGCTTTTTTTCTCATAGAACGCTCAGAACGGAGTTCCGGCACCTTTTTTGGATGGAACCTTGTAGGGTAGGCAAAGCGGGTTGTATGACATGTGTGAGTTCTGGCACCTTTTTCTTTTACAAAAAAAGCACTGCTAATTATGATATGTTTCCAGTAATGAGATATTTGAACCTTTGCATTGTTTTCAACAATCCATTCGTTCCTGTAAAATGTTAGCTACATGTACCCTTTTTTTCCCCAAGATGCTTTGTAGCTTACATTTCCCCTTCTCCTCCCTCTTCCTCAGGTTCGCTGAAGAGCAAAAGTGGTATATGCTTTCAACAGCTCCGTACAGACACAACTGAGTGCATTTTACAACATTGAAAACTCAAAGAGAGGCAATTACAATGGTTCTATGCATTTTAATTGGCTATAAATATTATTGGCATACATTTAATGCACACATTTAGACACAAAGAATGTACACATGAATATACAGCCTCATCATCCTGAGCCAACAGTACATAGCATAAAATCACTGTCAGTTGAAAAGAGAGGACATAGCCACTGAGAGTTCTGTCAGCCTTAAGCTTTTGAGCAAGTCATGTTTATTGCCTGGTTAAATATTAATATGATGAGAGTTCATGCTCTTTTCTGAAATCCCATTAGCAGACTGCATGCCAGCAGGAAAAAACATCCACATTCAGCGCTATTTGTAATATGCTCTGTTTAGAAGTGCATGACTAAAAGCTACCCTCCCCCCCCAAAAAAAAACCTGTCTGAGTTCTTCCTAATATTGAAAGCATATTGTATAATTTTCCTCATGTTGAAATGTTATGCTAAGGATACTTTATTCCCCTGGCGTTCTCGCAGTTGTACAATCATTAAAAACAAAGTGACAATCCTGCTATATGGCAATAGGAAGAATTGAACTAATTTGCAAAGGCACAAATCAGCTATTTTTTTATGAATAAACTCTGAGAACTGCTGACAATAATCAATCTGATAGCTGTCTGATCCTATGTAAGAGGATGTGGAGTGAAATCTATTACTAAGACAGAGAGCTTCCTAGCATACATAACATTCCATTGCCTCAGTTCATCTTCTGGTATAATCTGGGCCTCATTTAGGCTCCTTATTCCAAGTATCATCAATGTGGGACCATGGAGGCAAACCTTTTCTGTTCTCGTTCCTTCCTCTGGAACAGTACTATCATGGAGATTAGATCAGCCCCAAATCTTCTATATTTCAGAAAGTCAATAAAACCAGGCTGCTTCAGTGGATCTTTAGAACAGATTGGAGTTTTTGATTCCTTGCTCAGCAAGACAATTGAATTTGGTCTGTTGTTAGGCAAGATATTTTTATAGCAGCCATGTCATTCCACAGTGCTTCTTATGATTTATTTTGTCATTAACTCACTTTAAGAATATATTTTCATTTGAACAAAAAGACAATGACACACTGGCCTAGCTCACATTGAGATGCCACTGGTTTCAAGATCTCAAAAATAGTTAAGGGGACCCACTTGGTTCTTGGTTCATAGATAATTCCATAGATATGGGTCAATTATGATGACATGAATAATTGGCACATTGCTCCTATCATTAAAGTAGCTATCATTTCCATCCATTTTGATCAAGATTCCAACCCAGTTAGGAAGTTCTTTACCTGAAACAGTTCTATAAAGTTAATGTGACTTTTTGGTCACTTTGCAGGAGAACATAGAAGCTGTTGGGGGTTTTATGTTATAGTTTGTTTTCTTTTGAGTAGGCTGGACTGTACTTCCACCCGTTTGAATCTTTTCAATGTGTAAATGAATTTCCAGTTACCAAACATAACTTTTAGTTTTCTATGCATGACAATTTGGCATACCAACAGCCAATGTGAACGGCTTCCAGCATTAATATTTCATGTGATAGTAAATGGTTTGATATGGTACACAAATCAGAGCATCCAAGTTAGCTCTTGTTTATCCTGGTTTATAGGCAAGTGTGGCATCATGAGTGTTACACAAGTGTTAAACTTCAGTATACTTTTAAAGAGCTGATATTAAGGCTTCATACTGGCTGTATAAAACAAAAAAGAAAATCAGTAGAGAAGGAAGAAAGAAGAAAAGGAGGGGGGAAAGTACATATTCATATTATAAAAATTCCAAAAAATAAACTCACGTGCAATATAATTTCAGAAACATCATGGTAGAGAAAGTTATGTAACTTATTTACCTCCATAATAATATTAAAAGTCTCTAAACTAAAGGTGTTTAGTTCCTTTCATATAAAATATGACCCTAAACTGGGAAGCAACTAGTACCTCTGGGCCATCTAGCAAATTGTTACAATATGCAACCAGTGCTTTTTTGTAAAAGAAAAAGGTGCCAGAACTCACACGTGTCATACAACCCGTCTTGCCTACCCTACAAGGTTCCTTCCAAAAAAGGTGCCGGAACTCCGTTCTGAGCGCTCTATGACAAAAAAAGCCCTGTATGCAACACCAACATGTACAGTAGAGAAGCTTTAATTATCAACAACAGTAGGTTTCTTATCTAGAATTAAAATCACCCTTTTTAATCAACTGAAGCTGCAGAAATCTGGAGAAAATCTCAGCAGTTTGCTTTCCAGAAGCATTAATAATTATGCTGTGGTGTATAGTTTTTCTATCATTTCTATTGAAATAATTTTATTAAGGTGAATTCTCCTCTTCAAAGGGGGAAGACAACAGAAGATGGCATTAGAGTTTAACAAATTGCTTTTTATGTGGAACAGACATTATTTCACTCCCAAAATATACCTCAATTGTAAAACCTAATTTAAAATAGTATAGATAAGATTCTGCTTACATTTAATAAACCAGGCAAGCTGTCTCAAGCTGAAAATATTTTTTTCATAGTTACACAGTGGGAAAGCCCAAAGTTTGGCTATCATGTTGCCCAGTTGAACTGGAAGTCTTACTCATTACTTTTTTTAGTTGGCCAATATCAACAATCTTTGTCCTTGGACAATGATTCAGCACTTCTTTTCTGAAAAATATATTTAGTTCCATTTTTCTAACTGGCAATGAACACTTTCCAGGGGTTCAATAAGATCAATGAGTAACAGAGAAAAAAAACTATGACATAAACTATTTGAAAAGAAACGCCTATAAAGTTACGCAATGGATGGTCCAGACCTGGAACCTAATTTTATGTCATACTCCTGACCTTAACTAGCAGTGTTATAAGAATTATATCATGCTACTATCTTATGTTCAGTCACTTTCATGTGAAGTTAGATAATGTGACTCTTTTACAGTTCCTTGATTTCATAATAATGGTATTTAAACATCATACTCAGAGTAGCTACTGTATGTTGTGTAAAATTCCTGTTCTCTACATCTGTACCTTGAACAAAAAATTGTATGACAATGCCTACCAACATTATAGGGAATGGATTTATTTAGTTTAAACTGTTCAAATTCTCAGCCTTTTTGGTCTGAATAATATTTGCATTAGGTGCTCTTTCTTCTACAAGTTTTTCTGTGATGCAGTTTTTAATGGATAACACTCTTTATTTGATCTACTGTAAATGTCAATTTCAATTCAGATAAGAGTCCACTGAAGCATTTTGTCATAAACGTCATGTTGAAGGTGATTTGTTAGCATTACTTCTACCAAAACTCCAAAATTGCAGTGTTGAGAAAATTAATTCTCCCTTATGGAGTTTTTGTGTAAAAAAGAAAAAAACCATAAAGTTATGATGTATGGTTTAGATAATTAAATAGAATAGATTATATAAAGCAGAGAGTCATGGTGTAACTTTACAGAAAGAGATCCGTTTATAATTGTACTTATAACTGCTATAAAGAAGGTTGGAAGTCATTTCTTCGCATCTTTTTTCTTTCTTTTCTATTTTTCTCTTACTCTTTTTCTTTTTGGACCTTTAGGGGTTTTTTCCTTTCATTTTTTCCCTTCTTCTCTTTTCTTCTTTGCTATATTTTAATTTATATCAGTCTTATTCTTTGGTTTCAAATGTTCAGTAAATAGTCATACCTTACCCATGTTGCTGAATTTAGCTGAGAAATTTAAATATATGTACAATAAGTGATGATATAGGTGAGAAATAACATTTCAGTAATGTCATAGTTTATCAGATGCTTGCAATTAGTGCAGGTTCGCATCCCACCAGGCTCAAGGTTGACTCAGCCTTCCATCCTTCCGAGGTAGGTAAAATGAGGACCCAGATTGTTGGGGGCAATTAAGCTGACTTTGTAATAATGCCACTTGGGTGTGTGTGTGAAAGCCCTAATAAGCAGGCATATACATAGAATGAAGGCTACTGCTAAGCTTGTAAGCCGCCCTGAGTCTTCGGAGAAGGGCGGGATATAAATGGAATAAAAATAAAAATAAAAATAAAATAACTCTTTTCTGATCAGGGCTATGTAACTTGTTTTCCTTTTGATAAAAGGGAAACCACTCTGCATATGAATCCCAGAAAGCAGTCTGATGAATATCAAACTTGTCAGTGTCAAACTTATCCAATTAATAAGCCCTTTATTTCTAGAACTGTTCTGAGGACTGAAGGTTCTTTTGAAAACCCAGAGTAAACCCAGATAAAACTCAAGAGAGTAGAGAGTAAATTGTGAATTAAATGGACCATCTTAAGAAGATAGTGGAGAAAAGAAGAACATTTTTAAACTCTCATACATCATTTGACTAGCAAAATGTCTAAAGATAGAGAACGTAAAGAATGAAACTTCAATTATATCTCATTCCAGCACATTGTAAAATTAACTATCTTTAGTTAGAATTGCTCCTTATTCCAGTACCCCATTGTAAACTACCTTTATTTAAAATACATTTAGCATGCCCTTTCTCACCCGCATTCAGAATTTCTGTGCATTCATATTTGTGGTATATCCATGTGTGTGTGTGTTTGTGTGTGTGTGTGAGAGAGAGAAAGAGAGCGCTCATGCAGAGTCCACACATCACATATACTTTTTGCATCAAATGGCCTCAGTTTCAAGATTTCTGCTTTCTTATTAGATTATCTATTAATTACTACATTTAATTAGATTGTGGTTAGATGTATGATGGCCAAAAGAAATGCAATAATTTAATTCACAGTCCTGCTTGTATTAACTTCAGATGAGTATCAGCTATGATGTTTCTTGACGCATATCTTAAGGTTTCATTAAGGTTGAACTTTATCCTAACAGTATGCACGTATGCCCAGTGCTACATTCTATTGAACTCTAGATATGATATTGACTACCCAATGTATAATTTCATTTTATGAGAGATCACATTAAAGATTATCTCTGGTTCAACATTAAGAAACCATCTGACATAGGTTTATTGTTGTATATTTGTTTGTTGCTAACAAGGGCATAAAACAGATATTTGGACAGAGTGGCAATATGCAATCATTCAAAGCACAAACTGCAGAAGGTTTTTATAGCTCTAGACCAACCCAGCCTCACCAATTACTGTTAATTTCTTATTAGGTGTAGTCACTGCAGAGCTTTTCTTCTGACTAAGCTAAGAGGAGTTCCCTCAGTTGTTATTGAGACACCTAGCCTGGAACTTCTCTCCCACTGTAGCTCCAAGGAATGATGACACAGATCACTTTTTGTCATACTTTTACAGAGACCTACAGTATAGGCCATCCTAGCTTCACTTTTCCAGAAATATTTATCAGGTACAGAAAATAAGAAATAAATAATTTATTCTGTCCAGTAGAACCAATATTGCACCAATATTGTCAGTCAGTCCAGACCCAAATTCTATTCAGTAGTTGTGAAAACCCACACTGTGAGCTCTTCTGGCACTTTAGGATGATTACCAAAATAATTATATCCTTTAAACCAGTGTTTCCTAATGAGCTACTCTGTGATGTGTAGATTCCTCCAATTCTCTACCGAGTATGTCTTGCTATGATTCTGGGAACTGAAGTCCACACATCTCAGTGTTGCCCAGATTGGAAAACACTGCTTTAAATTGTCATCTGTCCCATTTTTCTCTCCTTCTAATAAGATGAATTTGCCATTATTTAAGCATGTCTAAATATGTTAGCACTGATAAGTGACAGGGTTCTTTTTTAATTAAAGAAAGGTTATTTTACAACCATATTAACAACTGATATGCTTTATGTATTATATACTTCATATAATCCTCACTTGTTCTAGTGTGATATCATTTTATTAGTAAGTGATTGTACAATGACTCATTATGTGCACCATTTATTTTCATTGTGTTGCGACTGATCACTGGCCACATAAATTTAAAGTAAGAAGGTAAAGTGTCAGTAAATGAATGTTTTCTAGTTTGAAATAATAAGTGTTTAGTTTCTGTGTTCTTGAGCAAATGATTTAAAAATCATAATTCAGGATAATGAATATTTGGTGGGTGATAACTTGTTTTTACGTTCAGCTATCCCTATCTTTTTGGAAAGCATTATGGCTCTTAACTCTCCACAATTATGAAGTTCTAATGCAATTAAATTAAATCTGGGCTCTCTGAAATAACACATCTATTCTTTGTTTCTACAGATAACAACTGTTAACTCTAGAAGGTCAATCAGACCAAGAAACAGACATCCCATAGGCCTAAAACTATTCTTATTAGAATGTCTATAGTCAAAGAATCTTGGAAAGTTGAATATGCCTCTCTTCTATTCTCTTTTATCTTCTTGAGAATTAGAGGGGGGATATCTGGGGTGATTCTCAATCATCCAAGTCAAGGTTATCCCAAAGGTGCTTTTTTCAAAAGGCAACTGAAATTTCTTAGGTTTTTGTTTTGTTTTTGTTTTTTCAAAATGTTTTGCTTCTCATTCAAGAAGTTTCTTCAGTAGGGGGGAGGGGGAATGGTGTATCTGTCTGAAATGTTTTCTAATAGAAGCCAAAACAAGTAGCTCATGGTTGAACTGTTGAGTCCTTTTCATGGATTTATTTTTGCCAATGGGCTTAAGTCACACTTATCTCTTTGTTGCCTTGATAATAGATCTGCATTTTCTGTTCAGGTTAACTTAATTCTATGCTCTTCACAACAGCAGCTAACCAACCTTGTCCAGATCTGGAAGCCAAGCAGGGTCAGATCTAGTTAATATTTAGAAACTCCCAAGTAATACCTGAGCTGTGGACCAGACTGGGAGACCAAAAGACATTATGGAATAAGTAATGAGTATTGACAAACATTGTATTTTTCTGTCTGTATTTCTGGCAAGAAAACCACTGCACCTATGAAAGCATCAGGAGTTGCAGGAAACTTTATTTTTATTGTTACCTCTATTATGGGAAAAATAATAAGATATTTCTTTGTTAAATAATCCTTTAATAAACCTTCATGCTGATTTTATTTAAACAAAAAAATAGTGTTGTAGATGCAAAGATGAAATGAACAAACAGAAAGTCAGAAAACCATAACTGAGATACTCACCCATTTCTAATCAAAGCATGTGTTCCTTGTTAACTTCAAGTACTATTCTAAGCTTTCCTAAACAGAGAATAAAAAATATTGGCACTGCATATTATGCTATAGAAGATGAAATACAAGCTTGCAGATGTTTATATTTCTTCTTAGCAAAGCATCCGGGGAAGAAAGAAAAAGAGCAGCAGTGCACCCCAGTGGTGAGTTACCTATTCATTCTCAGAATTTTACATTTTTCTATATTTGTTTTGCTCTGCAGTTTAGACGATAACTTACTTGTTCAGCATATCAAAAATCCATCAGTAACTTTTCTTCTTCTATAGTGTAAAATATATTTGTGTGCCAATGTGAAAACAGTCGTGGCATTTTACGCTAGGTATCATAATAATAACATGATCGATCAAAAGTGATAGGGCTGACATCAAATTCAGTTTTATTATGTTCAGAATGCATTCAGTACAAATGGAAGAGTTCTTTTATTGATTGTTTTCTCCACTATTAAAATGTTTCTCAGGTTTCACACTCCTAGAGAAATTAGGGTTTAACCTGAATATCCATTTACCAGGAGCAGGTTGTTGCATGCAGTGGGACTTTCTTTTAAGTAAGAATTGTCCCTAGTTTTTTTACAAAATGTTTTATAGATGGCATTTAGATCCTAAAAAGCTTGCAAGTATGTATCCGAATTATCAGCCTAAATGTTGGAGGTGTGGTGATGAAGACGCAACATATTTTCACATATGGTGGACTTGTAAAAAGGTTAGGGCTTTTTGGATAAAAGTCTGGTGGAACATGCAGAAGATTTTTAAACAGAGGATAAAGTTTTGTCCGCAACTTTTTTTGTTGGGAATAATTACAGATGCTACAGTTGTGGACACTAAGTTGATGTTGAATTTTATTACGGCAGCAAGACTTTTGATAGGTCAGTATTGGAAGAAAGAGGAACTGCCGACCATAGAAGAGTGGACTTTAAAGGTTTCCGACCTGGCAGAGATGGCGAAGATTTCGGCTTATTTGAAAGATCACTCGCAAGAACGCTATATTATGGAATGGAGAAAATGGATTGAGTTTATCCAGAACAAGTATAGGGTTAAGAAGTTTTATGTAGCATTTGAATAAGTCTTCTTTCTTTTTTTCTTTTCTTTTTTTTTATTTTAGTTTCTTTATATATATTTAATATTACTAAGGTTTGTTTTATCCTATATAAGCTAGAGAGTGATGGATTTTAGAGTTTATAGTTGTTAGTATGTGGTTGTTTATGATTGTTTTTTTTATATATACCTTGTATTTAGCTCTGGGAAGTCGGGGGGGAGGGGGGGAGGGGGGAGAGGTAGGGGGGGAGGGAGAAGGGAGGGGGAGGGGGGTTTTAAAGAAAAATTGTATGTTAAAACTTTTCAATAAAAAAAAAAAGAATTGTCCCTAGTTATAGGCACCTTTAGGAACAGTATCTTGGACTGAATGTTGTAGAGACAGAGTGAAATAATTACATCAGGTTACTGTTGATTCTCACAACCTTTGTATGTTCACTCTCTCTCCTAACAAATACAGAAAATGAGCACATTGTAGAGCACAGGTCCCCAACCTTTTGGGCACCAGGGACCGGTTCTATGGAGAGAGGTTTTTCCATGGACCAGAGGGTGCATGGTTTTATGTGCTGCCTGCATCCCGCGGATGGGGCTTTGCTTGTTTGTGTGGACCGGGGGCTTGAGAACCCCTGTTGTAGAGAACAGGCTTTTATTTACAGGACTTTAACAAAGAATAGAATTTAGAAACATGACTGATCTAAATAGTTTAGTCTATTCTGCTATTTTATTGTGGTAAAATATTGTGGTAAAATATACCAGAAAAGGGTATTTAACCCTTTGCTCCCATGTTATTTTTCTGACTGCAATTCTGTTTTTAAAGCTATGGTCTGCTTGACATATAAAATGGTGCTGGGGAAAAAGAAAACACTGTGGAATAAGAAAACGTAACAGTTTCTGAAGTAATCTGAAAAGAAAGGACCTCAATTAATTATTTGTATAAATTCTGAGAAATTCTTGAGTTCGATGGGATTTCCTGCCAGGTAGTTATCATTGTATCCAATGAGGGAATGATGGCTCAGTGGTTAAAGACACTGAGCTTGTCAGCTGGAAAGCTGACAGCCTGGGTTCAAGACCTAAGACCCACATGATGGGGTGAGTTCCCATTCCTTGACCCAGCATCTGTCTACCTAGTAGTTCAAAAGCATGGAAATGTGAATAGATTAACAGGTATCCCCTCATTGGGAAGGGTTCCATGTGGCTTTGGTGTATAGCCATGCTGGCCATATGACCATGGAAAATGTCTTTGGACAACACTGTCTCCCTTGACCATGAAACAGAGATGAGCACCACACCTTAGAGTTGGACACGACCAGACAGGGAAACCTTCACCTAATTATATTCCAGGCACTGGACTATAAAAACAGTCAGAATGTCTATTGTAGGAATTTGTTAATGTGTTTAATTGCTATATATCAGGATGGCTGCTGATAATATAAGGAGGGAGAAATGTAATTCAACCAGCCAATAAACTTCAAAAATAAAAAGCATGCAGTAAATACCAGCTTAATTGTTACTATTCAAGATTATGATGCATGATTTTTATCTGTTCAATATGCTTTTTAATAAATGTGTATTTACTCATTTAAAGAAGACATCCAAGTTAATGCACATTAAAATGATTTCACTCAAGAAAAATGTATTAAGATGGTTTCAAACAAACTGGTGCAGATCCTCCTATCTTTTTCATTATTCTGTATTGCAGACACTATTCTGTATATGTATATAATATATAGAGAAAAACTGTACTAAATATAAAAAATTACCATCTAGAATTAATGTCTTAAAAATATATCAATATGGTATAAGATTAAAAATTTCCTAAAACAAAAGCAAATTTTGAAATCAAAGCTTGACTAAATTTTGAATAATATATTATTTCTATATAACTACAATATTAATAGTTGGATTTCAATTAATACATTGTAAAATACAATGGGAATTTATTGTAAAGATTCTAACATTAAGAAAATGAAAATCAGAATAATTGACCTGCAGATAATTGCAGAAAGGTTATTGTAAGACTGCCAAATGATCCACTAGACCAGGGGTGTCAAACTGCTGGCCCGTGGGCCGGTTGCATCATGAGGAGGCCGTGCCCACCCCAGGTCCAGCAATGCAAAAAAAGTCACAACACGTCACAACATATCACATGATGCGGCGAGTTTGACACCTGTGCATTAGACACATAGAGATAAAATAGGTTTAATTATGATAATGTTTTCTTCAGGCCAATTGCCAGAAAATGTTCTTTTTCTTTTCTTACCCTGCCTTTCACCCATCAATATAGCTTAAATAAATATATGCTCTACCAGAAATCTCTTTGAAGCTTTGTAATAAAGTAACAATTCTATGATAATAAAATAACCCATTGAAAAACATTGTTGCAAAAAGCTGGTTTTCTGATCTTACTGAGCAGTAACAAGTGACTGCTAATTAACCTGATGAGTCATTGAATAGCATAAAATAAGAGTTACACTAACCTGATTAAAAGATCAGGCTGTTCAGTTATATGTGTTATATTTTCAAAAAGTCATTGTTTATTACTTTATAATAGCCAAAGTTCCAAAACACAGAACAGTACTAAAGATAATAAAATAAAATGTAACATCGAATAACACTAAGTGGCTAGCAAAGATGGTTCTCAATTTCTTTACAATATTGCTGAAACCACTGATAATAAATTCTTGAGAGTTGATATGGTATGTTGGTGAGGATTGTGGATTCTCAGTGGTCAGGATAAGGGCTCCTGAACCTCAGTACTGTGTGGTGCAGTGCTTAGAATACAGTATTGTAGACAAACTCTGCCCACAGACTGGAGTTTGATCCTGATGGTATTTAAGGTTGACTCAGCCTTCTACCTTTCCAAGGTCTATAAAATGAAGACCCAGATTGCCTGGGGCAATATGTTGACTCTGTAAACTGCGTAGAGGGTGCACTATGAAGCAATATATGTCTGCTATTGGTATACCTGTGTTGTCAGTTGATGTAGTACAGAGTTTTTAGAGTCTGATGGAAGTAGCCAGGCTCCAGCTGATCAGCACTTCTTTGGGGCTCAGCAGAAGCGCCAGGATCAGCGCCGGGCTCCAGATGATTGTGGGGTTCAGCAGAAGCACCAGGATCAACGCTGAGCTTCGGATGATCGGGGCTACTTCGGGGCTTAGCAGAAGTGCCAGGATCAGCACCGGGCTCCAGCTTTTCCTGGCACTTCTGCTGACCCCCGAAGAAGTGCCGATCAGCTGGAGCCTGGCGCTGATCCTGGCGCTTCTGCTGAGCCCTGCAGAAGCACCAATCAGCTGGAGCCCGGCACTGATCCTGGTGCTTCTGCTGAGCCCCAAAGAAGCGCCAATCAGCTGGAGCCCAGTGCTGATCCTGGCACTTCTGCTGAGCCCCTCCAGCTGTCTCTCGCTCAGGCTTCTGCGGTGCTGCTGCTGCTTCAGCTCATTCCCCTGCCCTGCTACCACTTCTCTAGATTCCACACTTACATATTTTAACTCACCTCCAGCAACTCTCCTCCTTTTTGTTCAACAATAATGATGTCCCAACAATGGCACAGAACTTCAAAAAGGAATAACACTCTGTGATGAAAAGAGCCTCTTTTAGCTTAGTAAAGTTCATAATCAAATAAGGTGTCTAAGAAATGAAATTTGTTGTCCATTTGAAAAATAAATTCCAAAAGAGCTGTTTTTTTTTCAAGAGCAAACTGATTGCAGCCCCACCTCCCATTTTATGGACAACTTACCCAGCTAATTCAGAGTCCTGCTCCAGAGTCTCCTGGCGTACCACAACTATATGGAGGATCTTGTGGGTTGATTCTGGGACTCTCCCTAATCCAGAAGAGTCATATAAATTTAGGGAACTCAGTTCCATGTTTGTAAATTGAAAAAGATATGCTCCAGAAGAAAGCTTTCTACATTGAAGGCTCTGAACATTACTTAAAATATTACATAATGAGCCAGGAAAGGAAGCCACCATTGCCACTGTTAGAAAGATTGTAAAAGTTGGGCTAATAGCATGGCTTAATGCTGCTCCCTTTGGAATATTTGCCTCCTGAGGGCAGGATAGTCACACTTTTATCCTTTGGGAAGTTGGTAAGACAAATTCCTCAGGGAATTTGTTGAGAGAAACATTCACTGATCACAACAAGAAATACCATTTTGAGGTTTTAATCTATTGATTTGTTTTCATTCAGGTATACTACAAACTGCCTAGGGTCATTCAACTAAACAACCTTATAAATAATAAGTAGGTAAAATAAAGCTGATTCAAACCTTACTGCTATTTTACATGAATCAGAGGAAGAAAGGGCAACAAAAAAATCGAGGAGCTTGTATATTACAAAAGTTTTAGACGTTTCTTTTTGCAGTAAACAAATTGAAATGATTGCTCTCCTTTTCCCCAAAGGACACTGCTGTGGAATAAAGTATAGTTATTGGTATGCAGCAAGGCTTGGCCACCCAGGAATTCAAGTAAAAGAGAAGGCCACAAGAGCAAAGTTTTTAAACAGCATGACTGCAGTTGCTTTTATCTTTACTTCTTTTTTTCATTATTAAAATAGCTTAAGGATATGGCTTTTCCCTAGGTGCATGCATATAATTCTCATTAGCGCTAATGGGAATTATGCATTCAAAAGACAATATAACCCTAAATTGAACATTTCCAATACAACTTTTTTTCCTGCATTATACTTGAACATGAACCATAAAACTAGGACAAGCACAATGAAACAGTGTTGGAGATCAAAAACAGAAATGAAAATTTTCATTCTAGAAAGGAAGTCATTGTTCTATTGTTGTTGCTGAGCAGCATCGGTTGTCTTTTTTTTTTTTAGCTTATTGTTGAAATCTTAAGTCTTTGTCAACTAAGCTTTCCAAATAGGAAAGCACATCCATTGGTCATGCTAGTAATGGAAATTGTAATCCCACATACCTAAAAGATATCAGACGAAGCTATCCAATTACATTAATGGACTCCAGAAGATGGTAGAGGACAGGAAGGCCTGGAGGAACTTTGTCCATGGGGTCACAATGGGCCGGACACAACTTTGCAACTAACAACAACAATATGGACATATCTTCATTAAAAGACTGTTGATCATCATTATTATTCTGAACTGCAGTAGTAAGCAAGTATGGTTCACTCTTCAAAACCTGATGTTATGCTTGACTACAATGACCATTTCAAGAACCTGAACTAATGATAATGCTAGTGAACTTCCGCAGAATTATCTAAACTATATAAACTACACAGGAGTTTAGTGTAGTAGACAGACAAATCAGCATGAAAAGTATTTCTTGAAGCAAACCAACTTAGAAACTTTGCTTTTAAATAAATAGGGCAGAGCCATTTGGCTATATTTCCTAATTCCATAATTTATGTTGAGCAATTCATAGTGTACTGAATTAAACACATTTTGTGGTGTTTGCTCACCCATAAACTTGGTTTGCAAATCACAGTGGGTTGTAAGCTAGTCTACTGAGAATTTATGATAAACCTCCTTCACAGATTATCTACTGGGCCATTTTTGAAACTTGCATGTATGCAGTAACTATTAGCAATAATAATTAGGGCAATATAACTTATGGTATTTGAAAGAGAGAGTATTTTAAACACTCAAAGTTTTATTAAACGTTTCAAGGTTTAGAAAAATAATGTAATATTATTTAAATAGGGTTTCTGGCACAAACATTAAAGCTTGTCAAAATCATAAAAACAAAGTTCAATGTAAAACTTCCAACTATCCGAAATCAAGTACTTACAGATAGTAACAGATTGTTTGATTTAAGACTCTGAAAGTAGAACAGAGAACAGAAATGGCCAGTAAAATGTTTTATAGTGGTTTATTTTCTTAGGTTATCTTTCCCAGTTCACTAGTAGCAGATTTTTGTGTTTCAGAATTAAGCAGGAGTTTTCTGCTTAAAAATAACTGCATTTTCAGGACTGGAAATGGCTTCCATGCTCAAAATGATTTGCCATCATGGATTTTAATAAAAATTAACAATTTGTATATGGAAAAAAATATCAATTTACAGTCTTTTACTTGGGGCTCACTAAGGAGCATGCAACCACGGGGCTTATGTGTCCTGAAGCTCTTCTCTTGCCTTTAATTAATTAACTTTTTAATTAACTTTTAACATTGAATTTTAAATATCTTTGCCTCTTATTTAAAATTAATATACTGTTTTTATGTTTTTAATTTAGAAGAAGGAAAGGAAATACATATTTTTATTTCATCTG
Source organism: Vipera berus (assembly GCF_964194415.1). Classification (NCBI taxonomy): domain Eukaryota; kingdom Metazoa; phylum Chordata; class Lepidosauria; order Squamata; family Viperidae; genus Vipera; species Vipera berus. The sequence goes on along the minus strand of NC_138206.1, from coordinate 48,314,189 downwards.
AAGTATCTTGATATATATAGTGCAGAGGGTGATAAAAGACACCCAGGCTTTATCTGTACTTTATCAAAGGCATCTATTACTAGCCAGGATACTGACAATATGTTGGCATATATTTTATGCTGTCACATGTTTTTACTGCAGTATCATGACCATCATCTTTACTTCTTTGTTACCCACTACAGATTCTGCTGCTGCTACTGATGTTTCACAGATAAGGACTCATTCTCTCGCATACAAATATTAGATCTTCTGCCTCTGCTTCCCTTGTACCTTAATTAGATAGATTTATAATTGTTTTTGCATAATTTTGTTTTGATCTAGTAGGAATTAATATGAATTACACTGTATTGATTTAATTTTCCATACTAGTACAAAGTGCAGTGAAATAATCTGATTCCACTGATATCAAATTCCTTTTAGAAACTATCAGTCCAATTAACTAGAAATATTAGATGGATGAGCAGTGTCTTATAAAATCAGAGTGTCAAGTAGGTATGATTTTTCTCCTAAAATGTAGCATATAAAATATAACAAACAATCCACTTTTTTCAGTTCAGACTTATAAAATGTGAGCGTAAATGGGTAGTTTATTAATACTTCATTAATAAATAGAACTTCTGAACTAGAAAGAATCCAACATCATTCACAACTCAGAGAATCCAAAAGAATTGCATGCATCATTACCTGTGTTCTGTATATTAACTTTAGCATTAACAACTGTGCCTTTTCTTCTCAGTAACATTTTCATATTATTATATGCCCTATTTTTTTTAAATGCCTCTCCAGTAAATCATTAGCTGCTTCTGGCAAGACCAGACAAATACACCATGTAGTATCTATAGGGAAATTCTCTTGCCCATTTTTCTAAATGCAACTCGAGGCTTTGAGAAGCATGACTACTTGGAATTTGGGAATATGCTGCCCAATGCATTTTGTGTTGAACATAGGCATTTCCTATGATCAAAAGGCCCATCATACCAGTCCTTTCTTCATATTTATTTCTCGTTCCTCTTGTCAATTATCCATTGTGAAGTGCTAATTAGGAGCAAGATGTTAATTGGATTGTCAAGGAGGTGTATCTGGAATACTTTTTCCTATGAGATTCTTAAAAGGTATCTGTCCTTCAATAGGTTCCCTGTTGAGCATAGATTTAACAAAGCGGAAAATAGTAAATGTGACAGAGCAATTTGAGAATCCAAAAAATTACTTCTGTCAAATTGTTCTCTCAATTATCAAAGGATATAACACAGTTTGTGGGCAATACTGTCATCCATTCATCAGTAAAAAAAATGTTATAGATCAATGGGTAAAGCAAGAACATAATATTGTTTTTTTCATGAGTTTTTTTTCCTTTCTCCTTATTGTGTATAAAAAAGGATTTTTAAAACATATATCATTTGCTTATACACTATTCAGTAAAAATTCTCATTAGCTAAGTTATGTTCAGTTGTATTTCTCTTCAGTCCAGTCAGGTGAAGCTGAAAATGAAGATATTGATAATATGGTACAATTTAAAAATTACATTCACTGTGAATAATAGGGTTTTTTGAGATGAAATTTGTCTGCCCCTGAACCACTTATTGCCAATTACAAGCATAATGCAAAATGTCCTGATGTAATCTATGAAGCCTGAAGGGACTATAATAAATGAAAGATTGCCTTGAACCAAATAATGCAACTGAGTCTTCATCTAAAGTTCTTCTCCATGTTTTCCCACAACTGATGTTTGATGAGCAGCCATTGGTAACAAGAACTTTTGTTGCTTCTGCAAACTATCTGTTGCATATCACCCCAGAGAATTTGATCCAACAGCATCTTTTTTGTTGTTTCAGTGGGAAGTGAATAACTTTTTATTTGCCAGGGCATTTTAGCATGTCATTTAATTTGCCTTGGGTTTAGTTTTGCTTGCTCTGCTGAATTTTATGACTGCTTTAATCACTGTTTCTGCTGTGATATTCTGTAACCTACAATGAGAGGAAACTTCATCATTTTCTATAGGCACGGTAATAATAAATCGGAATATATGGGTGATTGAAATTGAGAACAGAATATTTTAAAGGTGACAATCATGTTCTGGGAAAAGGCTACATCAAAGTTCTTTTTTGGTGAATATATTTATGAGATGAACTTTTTATATTTATTATGTAACGTATTATATGTAATCTTAATTACTTAGATGATACTGTTTCAACCCAAGAAATACTTAAGGTTACTTACATAATAACATGTTACATAAATAATGTATTAATAGTTATACCTATTAACATACACTAAATGTGTTTTAATTATACTGCAAATAAAGCAGAACTCATAATGACAGAAACATATGTTGAAATACGCAGGTGATCTTTTTTTTAATGGCAGGTATAAGACTTTGCCCATCACCTAGTTATAATTAACTCATTGCTCTTCTCATTAGCCATAAACATACACAGTGGCACCAGTGTTACTTCACTGCCCTTTTTATCTTCATGAAATGCTCACCTTTGCTGCTATTAATATTATCAGTACAGATAAAAAATTGATTTAATTTCAGTTGTATCACAAAACTTTACTCTCAGCAGAAAGGACTTTGGTACATCTTGTGTATATTTATACAATATATGATACTCATTTTCTAAACACAATTTAACTCAACACAATTAAAATTAAGCCTTTAATTCTCCTTGTTCCCCCCCCACGTCATTTATCTAAAAGAGCAGTGCCAAAATAATTTTCAGTGCTGTGATTTGTGATTTAAGAAATCACAACAGGCTAAAGGATATAGAAAACTGGTCAAAATGTAATATTTTTGTAGTGCTACTCCAGGCAAAAGAATACAATTGTATATATTCAATTGTTTATATATTTAATATAGTTTACTATTTCATCTTAAAAAAAATCAGTTGATGAATTGGATGCTGTCTAACAGGATAACAGTATCATCTTTCATACCCCACTATCGTGTTCTGATAATTGTAACATTAAGAAACCATCTTTGCTATTTACATAGCAACAACGGTTTTATTAAGTGTGGTACCATATATCTATCCTAAAGTGTTTTTCTTTTTTTATATTTTCTGAATGGGAGACTGCAATAGCTAGTTATAGCAAAGAAAACTAATGAATTAAATACATAGAAAAATAATTAATTAAAATACAAATTAAATAAAGTTATGTAGTGGGCAAGATAAAAAATGGTGGGAACAATGTTGCTATCACATCCCTGCCTGTTTTTGTTTATATGAACTTAACATCCATGTGTTCCTTCATATTACAAACTATTCTTACACTTCTCTTTTATGGTCTTTAAAATAGAAAGGAATTGGATAAAAAAAATCTAAGGTTTCTGATCTATTGAGATTTTAATAGCAATAGCACTATCATATACCACCCTATAATGCTTTACAGCACTGTCTGGGCAAGTTACAATGTCAGCATATTGCCCCCAACAATCTGGGTCCTCATTTTACCAACCTCAGAAGGATGGAAGGCTGAGTCAACCTTGAGCCTGTCAGGATCAAACTCCAGGCTGTGGGCAGTTAGCCTGCAAAACTGCTTTCTAGCCACTGCATCACCAGACCTCTTTAGACTCCAGCTCCACTATTTTCATCAAACAACTCATAATCTATACATCAAAAAATTTTGTTTTGAATTATAATTGATGTTGAAATTACAAATTATTTTATAACATGGATGTTGTTCATTTGTGTTTAGACCATATGTTTTGATAAGTTATTACAATAAACTACTCTGGCTCATAATCCATGTGTTCCCTCTTAGGAAGTTTAGTGGCTAATTATCAGCATTAGAATGTAACACTTGAAAACTCCTAAATAAAACTATGGAGAGCAATTTTCAATTCATCTTGACAATGCTATTTATTTATTTTATTTATTAAATTTATTTTTCCCCATCTCACCATAAGGTGACTAACTAGCTTTGTTAGCTGATCCAATTGTCTTACTCAAAAGAAGGATATTGGAAGGGAATACTATATATTGGAAAAATTGTGTCAGGAGTTCTTTCAAGCAGAAGACTGATCGATAGTTTGCATATATTTTTTTTTGCTAAAAGAGATGATTCTGGGTAAGGTAGGAGTTCAAGACTCAAATGACTATTAAGTAACAAAGAAATAAGGGCCAAAATCCCATCATTATCCAGGAATATCCCTTTTGTCATTTTAACAGGACATCATGTTGATTTAGGTCGGTGCCAACTGTCAACATTTTTTCCAGGTTCCCTACATATAAATGACCCAAATATGGATAGCTTCTTTTAATGTAGGCATCAGCAACAACCTTTTCTAGATTTTTTATCGCAGATCTGTCAGTGTACTTTATCCACTTACTTTTGCAGCAGCCAGCCTTGCAGAATGGACCAATTATTTAACATAGCTGTCATAGAAAAGCTGACTCTGATTTCATCTTGCTAATGAGGGGCAATCCTGTGCACATAACCAAGTCATTTTCTCACAAATAACTTAGAAAAATGCCAAGGCCTGCCTTCTGTTTTCATAGATTTTAGCACTAGAATGCTTCTTAAAGAAATACAAACACAATGAGCCAAAAACACCACCATAAAACTGTATCTCTCACAGGAACCGCCCATAGTGCTGAGATAGCAGATGTTTCATTACAATAGAGATCTCCAGGGTTACTGCATCAGATATCAAACTGGTGCTTTGGAAAGAAGCAAACAAGCTTTCTGGCCTGGCTAATTAGAGAAAACATTTAAATAATGTTAAATAAAAACACAATATTTAAAGAAAAGTAAGTTAAAATGAGATTTCCTTTCTAGCCATAACCAGTATAAAGGTTAATATCCTATCAATTTAATCATAGCAAAGGATATTAGAGGCCTGGGCATCTATGAGGAAGTAAAGGGGATAAATGATGACCATGAGCGATGATATAATACCTCAATTTCTCTACTTCTATCCGGTATTAAGATATAAGTTGAACTGAAGCATCTGTGTGATTACATTATCACAAACATACGTTTGTGCAATTTGCTGCAGAAACTACTGATCAGAAATCATTGGAATAAAAGCAGTAGAGTGGTACCTCGGTATTCAACTGCTTCAAAACTCATTGAATTTGGTACCCGATGCTACAAAAGGAAGTGGGGGACAGCCGCAGGGTGTGGACAGGAAGTTGGCTATGCTGGGAAGGTTGCTGCAAAAGTCAGTTCTACATTGTATTTTAAAACATAAGAGGTATTCTCCATTTATGAAAGAAGATTGACATACTTGACTTAGTAGCTCTGAAAGCAATTTGAATTTATTTTTAAATATAATGTTACCCTGAATTATTTTGAATAGTGTATAATGTGTCTAATAATATATTTTGTACATTACACAAATATTTCCTGTAATTGTAAAGTATGACATTTGTACATAACACTAGGTAGCAAATTATTTCTATATCTATCTTTATCTATCACTATGCAAAATGTTGCCACTTGAAAATTTAATACAGGGAGGTAACTTTGGATTTTCAGATTCCCCTAACAGATTGATATATGTACTTTACAAAGTTTTCCATAATTTCTTATTTAGTCCTTTACCATATTACTTTGAAGATGCTCAACAATTCCAGGAAAGGAAATTCTCCCAATTATATTAGTTGCCCTTGATTTTCCCATATCATCAAAAAGTTCATACTTTAAGTTCATATAGCAGATACAATTTCTAAAATCAGCAGAAGATTTTGGTGATCAGAATAAGTTATATGATACACTGCATCTACTATAGCTCTCTTTAGAGGGAATAAAGTCACTACTAAGGACCAGAGTTTTCCAGCTAAGGCAATTTAGTGAAATTATACAATAAAAGGTTTTCTTTTTAAAAAGTTATTTCTCAGTAAGCAAATAATTTAGAAGTGATTCACAAAAAAGAATAGGTTGTATTTTCTGTTTGCTACCCTATTAGGGTTGATGAGTGATTTTACTGGTAATATAATGTATAGCCTTTTCAAAATTTGAATGATGTGCTAGTTATAACCTCTATCACCTGCTATTCCTGAAATCAGCAGAAGATTTTAGTGATCAGAATAAGTTATATGAACCTTTTAGACACTGAGTGCCCAAACTGGTGGAGCAGTGGGCTAATGCCTCCTTAAGTAACACCAGCTGCCTGCAATTAGTGCAGGTTCGCATCCCACCAGGCTCAAGGTTGACTCAGCCTTCCATCCTTCCAAGGTAGGTAAAATGAGGACCCAGATTGTTGGGGGCAATAAGCTGACTTTGTAATAATGCCGCTTGGGGTGTGTGTGTGAAAGCCCTAATAAGCAGGCATATACATAGAATGAAAGCTACTGCTAAGCTTGTAAGCCGCCCTGAGTCTTCGGAGAAGGGCGGGATATAAATGGAATAAAAATAAAAATAAAATAAATAAATACTTATACCAGTCCCTCAGTTTTTATCAACACGGCAGTTGTTTAGGAGTGCAGCAATTCTTTCTTTCTGCACTATTTGTGGAACAGTGAGTGCTGTTAAGAGAGGATCTTCTGTGTCCTTTCCTGCTGTATCACAATTACAATTAAGAACCATCATTTGTCAGGACTGATTTCTTTAACAAATTCTGTAGGAATTAAAGAAGAGGAACATAACAGTAAGATACCGTGCAGTGATTCATTTCTATTTGACAGTGTGTGTTGCTGTAAGAATATTTTGGCAATTATTGAGAATAATATCTGAAACATGGCTTATCCTCAGCATCTTGCTAACCAAAGGAATACATTTTCTTCTGGTTTTCAAATCAAGAGAGTGTAAAACAAATCTAGACAGAATGTTGAAATTCCAGAGAAATGCTCAGGCCAAGAAGGGCGGGATATAAATGGAATTAAAATAAATAAATAAATAAAAATAAACTGCAACCCAAAATCCACATGTATTACTGGGGGCCGGGTGGGCATGGCTTCTAGGTGGACATGGCCCGCTGGTTGGGCATGGCCCGCTGGGTGGGTGTGGCTACGGTGGCCATGGCAGACTGGGTGGCCATGGCCAGGGTGGGCGTGGGCAGCTCAATGTTGGGGAGGGATGACTCCCTTTGGGCTCCTCGGCCTTCCTCCCCCTCCAGGCTGGGGCTGGTCAGATTCCCCCCATGGGCAGCGCTGCACCTGTCCCTGGCCAGCCCTCCTCCTCCATCCTCCTCCTCCTTCTGCAGGTTAGACCATGGCTTACTGAGCTGGGTGGCACCTCTCCCCGCACACACCCTCAGGTGGAGGAGCTGGGCAGCCATGGCTCTCGCTCCCCTCCAGCCTCCATCTGCCCAAGGCCCGAGCCCAGTGTGCCCAGCTGGCTGGCAATGGGCTGGAGAGCATGGGATGGCAGCAGCTGCCTTGGGATGAGGGGTAGGCTGGGTGGGCTCTCCTGATGTCTGCAGGGGGAGAAGCAGCATGGAGGCTCCACGCCCAGTCCAGCCCAGCCCCGGCATGGCACAGAAAGGCAGCATCCCCCACAGGTGTCGGACACAACCCTCTCAGAGTGCCTTTCTCCCACCGCCCCAACCCGGTTCCTTACCACTACCTGGCTTGTTCCGTGGCCTCATGGCAGCAGCACTGGGCAGGAGGTGGCAAACAGGGCTTGCTGAGGATCAAGCTGCATTTGCCGCCACCACCCTCAGAGCCAGCAATCAGCAGGGCCCCATCATGGGAGGACTTGGGGGTGCCATGTCCAGCCTTATGAAGCCCAACTTGTTCTCACCCAAGCTGCCAGATACACGTCCCCAATGCATGACTTCTGCACCATCCTGCAGTGGTGGTGGCGGCACATGTAGGCCGATCGTGGGCTCAGAGCGGGTGTGAGCAGAGCAGCCATGCAGGGCAGAGGTGCTGCCTGGGGCCAGAGCAGAGCCAGGTGGCACTGTGTCAAGAGGCAGCAGAGCAGAGGCCAATCGTGGGTATGAGCAAGTCAGCCATGCAGGGCAGAGGCGCTGCCCAGGGCTGGAGCGGAGCTGGGTGATACTGTGGCAGTAGTGCAGGAAGCGCGGAGGCCAATCATGGGTGCGAGCAAGGCAGCCACTCAGGGCAGAGGAACTGCCCAGGTCCGGAGTGGATCCCAGCAGAATTGTGGTGGTGGTGGCGGAGCAGAGGCTGTTTGTGAGCATGAGCGAGGCAGCCGCGCTAGGCAGAGGCACTCCCTGGGGCCAGAGCAGGGCAGTGGCAGAGCCAGGCGGGGTGGAGGCAATGACAGCTGGGTCACTTTGGCCAAAGCAGTAGCAGTGGCAGCGGCAGCACAGAGGAAGCGAGGAGTGGCACCCGCAATCTGCCTGGCCTCCCCTCCACCTGCTTTGCGCAGTTCCTCCTGGACCCGCCGCACACACCATTAATCCTCCTGCCACCATGCAGGGTAAGGTTGCTCTCTCCACGCAGATGCCCTCACCTCCCTAAAGCATTTTTTTACTAACCTGCCTTTCAGCTACATTCCGTTTCTCTGTTCACTTCTCAGCATATACCATGTGTTTGTGGGATTATCGGTAAAAAAAAACCCAGTTCCATCAGACTTTCTAACTTCTTGCGAGATCTCGTGAAAAGTTAGAAAGTCTGATGGAACTGTTTTTTTGTCCCACAAACAGTGGCAAAGGCTGAGAAGCGAATGGAGAAATGGAATGCAGCTGAAAGGCAGGTTAATAAAAAAAATGCTTGGGGGAGGCAAGGGCATCTGGACGGGGGCAGGGGTGGAAATCTTACCCTGTGCAGCTTCAGAGGTGTCTGGCAGGGGAGGGAAGCAACTGGTGTACCACCATGCTAGCACTGCCACTTCCTCCGCCATTGTGTGGGACTAAAAATAAACTTCAATCAATCAATTCCATCTTTGCGAGATATTTTTTTCCCCATGAGAAGTTGAAACTGATTTATTGAAACTTTTTTTTTTTTTGCACATGGTGGCAGAGGCCTAGGACTGGGGTAACGTCACATGTGCCTACAGATATACTGCATCTACTGTAGCTCTCTTTAGAGAGAACAAAGTCACTACTAAGGTCCAGAGTTTGCCAGCTAAGGCAGTTGTCTCAAGGTACTATTTGGTAGGACTGGCCATGAAAAAACATAATAATGAACTAGCATTTTTTCCCAGCTACATAAAAGGGCAGCTTTTCATTCCATGGAACAGGTAGTCCTCAGTTCTACTTTTACATACCTTAGAACTTCAATCATAATTTGTAAAAACTGAAAGCTTATTTTAATTTCATGTTGAGTTGTGACACACATAAGTGCACTACACATATTAAAACATTAAACTGCTTTTTTTTTAAAAAAAATCCCAGTTTACACCAGATTCTCCTTAAAATTTCCTTGTTCTCGTTTGTGAAAGTCCTCTAACCACATTGCATCTCACAGGCTCCCAAAATATGTTAGATGTGTTTCTTGTCCAACAAAAAGATTCCCCATTGCTGCTTTACATTTTGATTTATCTCTTGCCAGATGCAAAGGTAAATTGATCCATAATTTCCAGAATTTGCAAGTAACTATAAACCAAGCAACTGAAAGTAACAACAAGGAATATCATTGCAATTGCACTAGTAATACATAAAAAAATAATGCAAAGTTGAAGATTAACATTTACAGCCCTGGGTGTTGAATATGTACATATGTTATCTTGAAAAATATTACCTTTTGAACAGGAGTTATATATTCCTATCATTAATACTTTTCCTTTGGGTATAAAGTCTGCTATGTGACGGAACCTAGAAATAAAATTACCAAATGCATTATGATTAAAGCCTTTTGGTTTTTTGTTTTTTATGTCTTATGATGTAAACCTCTTGAATTATTGAGTCCAGCAGTATATAAAAATAAATAATTAACTAGAGTCATCTCAGGTATATACCTGTGCCCGGATTATCACTTTTATTTTCAAAGTTACAGGGATCTGGTAGCAATTTCAGTTCCCAGATTAAAATGAATCCAAAAAAATGGTTCAAGAAGAAAAACATCACTTTTAACAGCTATGAAATTTTGCTCACTGTTCTATTTATAATCTCCCTATGTATTTCTATTGTTTTATTAACTTTTCTGTGGCTGTTCAACAAGGCAGCTGAACAAGGTAAGAAACTACAAACTTTACAATTGGTTCTATGTTAAAAATCTTAAATTGCTGTTGATATACAGCGTTTAATTGCTCATTCTATTTAACACTGTAATGGCTACTGCTTCTTTGAAAGAAAAAAAAACATATTAAAAGAAGACAGTCTACCCTGAAAGCATTCTTTAGACTCTAAATTATGTGTTTAGGAAGGAACTGACTCAATTCAAAGTTTATGTGAAAATGATTTGGTACTTATATCTTTGTGTAAATTCCGTTCATTTAAATGTTTGAGAGAAATTATTATACCCAAATCATGTATTCAAATGTTATTGTTACATAGAATGGAATGAAAATAGAAATAAAAAGAACTCCGCTGCTCCCAGACCTGCTGTGATATAGTCACCTGGTTCTGAGAGCTGGCGGTCTAATGGTTGTTAAATTCTTAAGGAAGTAACACAGTTTTTCATCAGAATTGAATTGTAGCACATTATTTATTTTAATGTTACATTTGCATACATTCTTCCTTTCACTTCAGTTATTTTGTGAGTAACCACTTCCCAATGTTATGCTGCTGGTCACTGTACTTTTGTTTTATTTCTTCTAAAAAGTATATTTTTGTTCAAAGCTGGCAAGGTTATACAAAGTTTCATATGGTTACGTTATTTTAAAATATACCCAAACAATCTGTATTCTTCTTGTTGTCATAGTGGCTCCATGAATTAAAAATATATTTTTTAAAAAAATACAAGGCACTATCAAGTATTTTTCTTTTGTGTTTTTTTTGTACTTTAACAATAAAGTACAAAGCAAATCTTGACTCAAAAGTCCAGACAATGAATAGATGATAGGACGGATACAATATATGGTTACGAGATTTATAAGATCTCTACTCTATTGCATTATACCTTTTCAAAATTTTCTTACCGAGGTAGAATGGATGAAGGCAATAAAAATAACACTTTTCCCACAAATGCAATAATTTCTTGAAACTCAAACATTTTCAAATTTTCTGATGCAGTTTCTGTAGCAGATAAGTAAAAACAGTCATACATTTTGGATAAAGTAAAAAAAATATTCAAAAATTGTGGGCAAAGTTATTTAAATTTGGAAACCTACATAGGAATATATATATATATATATATACTGTATATATCAACATAAAAGTATACAATATGAATATGAAGATATACCCTGATAAAGAAATGTGGCTGATTAGGAAAAGAATTTAATTGGAAAAAATAATAAATTGAGCATAATTACACTGGCTTTACCTTTATTGCATATTTATTATAATGAATATGGATCTTTATAAATAATCTTTTTCTTGGCCATCATTCCATTGTGGATTCCTATATTTTTGCTAATAACTCATTAATATATAAGAGTGTTCTTTAGAAAAAAAAAAGAATGTACTGTATATTAAATACAGAACAAACGAATTGCTCTTGAATTTCACATCTGTCACAATTATAGAATTCCAAAAATTATCAAATTGTACTTTGTAATAGCATATTTATTAAATATATACCTGAGAAGTAAATGCTATATTTAATTTATTTTAAACAAACTTTAAATCTATGCTCTAATTATCTGTTTTTATAACGTTGTCCCTGTATACCAATCGATAGTAAACTGCAATAGTCTTTTTTCCAAATTTATAAGAAAACTGTTTCAGGCCCAAGAAAAATGTTAATCTTTGATTCTTATGATACTCTGAAAGTATTAGCTTCCTAACATCATACCTGATACTAACTAAAATTGGCTGCTTATTATTGTTCTCTCAATAGTATCTCAGCAATTTTAATCTATTGATTTCTGACTAAAGCCACCAACATGTTTTATATGTATTACATCAGTTTTCGATGTTTTTATTAGTCTGAATTAAAAACAACTCCTAAGCCTCTTCTTAGGTACTCTTTCCAAGAAGGTCTATGTAATTCATTAAATAAAATAAAACAATGCAGCAATATTGATGAAATGTAAATTAATAACTCGGTTTACATCATGTATGCATCAGCACTATATTATAAAGGAGACTAATAATAAGAAGGTCTTTTATCTTACAATTAAGCACTAATAAAGGGCTCAGTATATGACTAGGGTTGGATGACTATATCTTTAGATCTGTAAAAGATAACCCAACACTATTTTCCAGAATCATGGATCTAAGCTTTCCCAATTTGTATCAAACCCAAGTGAATTTCGAAACAGCAGTCTTGGCTTTTTAAAAAATATACACTCTCCTACAACCACATCCTGGTCTTCAACTGTAGCATCATTAGTATATAATAGTTCAGTTGTTGTTTATGTTTTGTCTAGACTAAGGATAGTCCTGGAGTTTCTGCTTGTCCTGTTGTCAGAATGGACCATCCATTCTTTCCTGAGTGCAGAAAAATATGATGTCATTCTCCATCAGCTCCCATGTTTTGATTTGTTTTGTGTTCTAAGTTGTCTTAAGTCCTTCTAAGCATAGGAATTGTTCTAGCAAGAATCTAAACAACAACAATATGATGATGATGATGATGATGATAAATAATTTTTGAAGGTACCCTGGAGGTCTTCTAGTCCAACCCCCTGCTCATGCAGGAAACCCTACCTACACCATTTCAGAAAAATGGTTGTCCCATCTCTTCTTATCTGGATACAGCACTTGCCAAGCTCCCTCACCTCCAGTAGCTTACCATTAATCTGTGTAGCCATTTTATTCTGGCCAGCCAGGCTCCTATTCTGCTTTTTAATTTTATTTTATTTTTTGCAGTTGTTCCAATGATTGTTTATTAACTCAATGTATTTTCCCTGACCCAGGTTTTCTCAACCTCTCTAAAGGCTCATCATTGCATTTAACTGTTACCTCTTCCAGTGGGCATCCTTTTGGTTTCTATCTAAGTTTGGAAAAGCACATTTGCATTACTTCAGTGCTAGAAATAGAATGAAACTATTTATAATGAAAATATATACAATTGAATATTTATTCCATCTTTACTTGCATGAATCCATATTCATAGATAGAAAAAATGCAAAAAAATATCTAAACCAACAGCAAAATGAGAGAAACAGTTTGCTTTCTCACTTCTATGCTTTTTTTAATCAGGAGCAAAAGACCATGAAGCAATGGGAATATTTACAATAAAATCAGGAGCAATGTTCACCCCTGCTTTGCAAAATAAATCATCAGTAGACTTCAAAATTCTTGCCTTTGATGTCCAGCAAATGGTAAACTGATTTTTACTGGGTTATTTCTGTAGTTCCACATTCCCTTTTTTCTGTCTGTCTGATCAGATTTCTTTCCTTTTTTCTCTCTCTATATTAGAAAAATATAAAATATATTCTACATCTGTTTTACATTTTTCATATTTGTATATCTAGGTAGATGATATGTTACGTGCAAGTGAACTTCAAAATGAATATAAGGGAAGTAAAGTTACGCAGTTTAGGTAAGTTAATTTTTAATAAAAATCAATATGCTTGAAATATTACTGAAATCATGATATTTCATGCTAGAATTATAACATGTTTATTCCTCTTCACCTGCTCCTAAAGCTACAATTTTAGAGTTCCTGGATGGTTGTCTTATGCTCAGTATAGATCCTATTCTATGCACTACAGGAAAATTGGAGTAAAATTTCCTTATTCCAGGTCTGAATGAAAGAGTAGTAGTAAAGTTGAATGAAAATGGAGGAAAGAAATCAAAAGTGGGGGAAATGTTCCTTTGCTTTGCATTTATCATCCCAAAGTAATCTACTACTGGATGAAGCATATTTACAAATTATAGGCTTTAATACAGGTGGACCTCAACTTACAATTGAGACTAGAACTTCCATCACTAAGTGATGCTGTCATTAAGATGCACCTGATTTTATGAATTTTTTTGCGATGGTTGTTAAGCAACTCACTCTAAATCAAGTGATTCATTAAATAAATTGTGCCATCATTAAATGATTGCAGCTTCTGCCTTTGAATTTGCTTGTCAGAAGCCTGGGAAGGTCATAAAAGGTGATCACAAGACCCCGGGACTCTGGAACTATCATAAATACATGCCAGTTGCAAGCACCCAAATTTTGATCACATGAGTTTTGTACAATGACCATAAATGGGAGGACTGCTCATAAGTCAATTTTCAGCCTCAAACAATCATTAAATGAATGATCATAAGTTGAGAACTACCCAAATAACCATACTAGTCTGGTACAATTTGGTAAAAAGATATATTATTACTTTCTACTCTAGAGATGAAAGAAAGAGTGACTGATCAGTTGGTCCTCCATAACAGAGAACTGATTATCCCAGTTCATAGCCATTTCTTTTACCTGCCACAAAAATATGGAGGATTAATTTTCTTTATTCCATAACCTAATCAGATCTGTTAAGAAATACGATGCATTTCCTCATCATTAATTTTAATAATTTTTAATATTTTCCCAATGTTATTAAAACATAGAATCACCATTCTCAAGTTCAGTAGTTTTAACTATCAAATTACATTACATATGGTATAAGTTAAAAAAGAGGGGAAATGTTTTGCTTTAATAAAAATGAAAGTTGTTGTTGTTAGCTGCGAAGTCGTGTCCGACCCATCGCGACCCTATGGACAACGTTCCTCCAGGCCTTCCTGTCCTCTACCATCTTCTGGAGTCCATTTAAGCTCACGCCTACTGCTTCAGTGACTCCATCCAGCCACCTCATTCTCTGTCGTCCCCTTCTTCTATTGCCCTCAATCTTTCCCAGCATTAGGCTCTTCTCCAGTGAGTCCTTCCTTCTCATTAGGTGGCCAAAGTATTTGAGTTTTAGCTTCAGGATCTGGCCTTCTAAAGAGCAGTCAGGGTTGATCTCCTCTAGGAAAATGAAAGTATGTATTTGCGAATTTTTCACCAACCAGTATCATCCTTCTCAGGTTCCACAGCATTAGCTATCATGTTATATTAATAAAAAGTTAAATAAAAGAGGAAATCTTTGACTTGAATAAGAATGAAGATATACACAGACAAACATCTCCACAGCAATATCCATTTCAATATTCCAATGAGGACCCAGATTGTTGGGGGCAATAAGCTGACTTTGTAATAATGCCGCTTGGGGGGGCGAAAGCCCTAATAAGCAGGCATATACATAGAATGAAGGCTATTGCTAAGCACATTGATTTGTGCTTTAGATTGTAAGCCGCCCTGAGTCTTCGGAGAAGGGCGGGATATAAATGGGATTTAAAAAAAACTCTCATTCACAGGCTAGCCCAGAATTCTGGCATTTCTGGTGGAATCTTATCCAAAGCATAACCACTATTTAGCTTTTAAGGTTAGATAACCTCAGCTTGGTTTTATATTCCTCATTTCAATTAACAGATGGGTTATTGTGATAATGCTCTAAATCCATGTAATTTATCATAGGCCAAAACATGATTTTAAATATGAGAGTAGAAATCATATTTTACATAAACATTTTTTCCCAAAAAATAAGACTTAGTCTCATACATATCCTCCCAAAAGAGGCACCAGGTCTTCTGCAACTGAAGGAGCAGCTTCATTCTGCAGTTACATTCCGGCCTGCATTTCTCAGTCAGGCCTTTCCGGAAGACGTCTACAGCTGAGTACTGGATTCAATCTATAGCTTCTCGGCTCTAGTGGCCTTCTGGAAAGGCCTGCGACTGAGAAATGCAGGCCTGGCTGCAGAAGATGCCGCAGAAGAAGTGGGCCAGTGAGGAGAGGCCTGGCTACCAGGTAAGCGGGTGCAGGATGGATGGGGCAACTCCACACCCCCACCCCTGCCCTAGCTTGATTTTTAGGGGTGTGCCTCACCCCCAAACTAGGGCTTATTTGGGGGTAAGGCTTATGTTAGGCCCACCCCAAAAAAATCAAGCTAGGGCTTATTTTCTGGGTATGCCTTACTTTTTGGAAAACACTGTATAATTTGTAGAGTTTTTTATCTTTCACCTTGCAATCTTTCTTCATACACAATATTTAAAAATGATAAAAATAGAAAAGGAGTGTACACTTGACATATAATTATAATTCTGTGTGGTTTAGTTCAGGTTTCAGTTTTAGCTTTATTAAGTGCGAAAACATTGATACAGAGCCAAGTACTAAAATCAAGTTCATTTTAATACAGAAAATTGCACTAAGCTGCCATGGTCATTAGTACTTAGGCTGCTATTTGAAAAAAAAACACCTATGTTTGAGTAACATTTAATATTACTTGTTTAATTGATTGCAAAACAAACCCACCCAATTTGTAGACCTTTGATTTTATTGCTTTTTCTGCAGAACAACATGTATCCTTGCATTACTAAATTCTTTGGTGCAATATGATTTCATATTTGAAATTCTGATAAGTCAGAAAGATAGTATAGAAATAATTGCCTGAAGTATTATATGAATCATTTAAAAAAATAAAGGAAAAGTATTTGAATATACTGTAGCCTTCCCTTTGACCTTAAAATAATTAATCATCTCTTAGTCATGGCTGCCTCAGTGACAAAATGCTGATATAGGTTTTTAAAAGAGTAAAGGTTACTTGCTCTGTAACTAAAACAATTTTTTGTTTTTTTTCACAAAAAAATTATATAGTCACACACTATCCTCAGTCCTAATCTTGCTAGAGAAATTGATACAGAGAATAACTGACAATAAGAAAATCAAACTAAATTTCCCATTGAGTAAAAACAAAAATTGTGGAAAATCACTAAAGGAGAATATCTGTAGCTCAAGGTTGAAATGGGGATGGGTCATTTAGATGATGTTAGCTACTTTGGATAATCTGCAAGATGTTAGATCTGCAAGAAAATGACCAAGCTCAGAGAGTACTAAGGACCCCTCATTTGTGAAAAATGCCAATGTTCCAGTTAAAGGATAGAATAAAGAAACTTTTTATGTCACATCAACAATAATATACCGGAGAGAAACTAAGATAAGATTTACTATATTTTTCAGTCTCTCAGAGAGTAAATGGATTTATCTCAGGGTAATTACCTCTTTTGGCAAAATCAATAAATCATATTTTAAATAGCATCCTTTGACCTTTTTATTTCTTGGATGAACTGGATAATATTTTTAAAGATTAATTTCACTTAAAACAATGCCACATAGTCAAGATAAAGCCATAAGCCAGGAGAGTCCAACCATGTGGGGTCACAAATAGCATGTTAACATAACAGTCTTCAAGAATATCATGCTCTTGTGAATTTCTGTGGTGTGGCAGTATAGGTAAAAAGAGTTATTTTATAGTTCCATGGAACAACTCCTTCAGAAAATGTCTTTCCAATGAAAATAAAAGTGAGGTATTGAGTATTTAATTACTCTTATGTCAAATCCCCACATGTCCTTTAGAAAAATTGATTTTATCTAAATTTATCAATTGACATAAATTTTAAAATTTATTTTTTTAAAATTAAGGTTCAAGTTTAAATTTGCAATTTAAATTATTTTAAAATTAAATTTAAAAACTACATCATGTTAATTGCTTTCAACTGCTGTACTACAATTATTTGTAATTTGTACTTCTTTATTACTGTCCTTACTGAGTTTTCTATATGAATATGTACAGGAAACAGGGCAAACAATAACTGATCATTATTCTGGGTTCTGTGGATTTATCTGTATCTAAATTTTAAATTAAATTTTACTTATAATCATAATTTCCTCATTGGTCTTAGACTGGTTAAACAAATCTTTGAACTTATAATATTTTCAGTATTAATCAGACCATTTATTAATATCATTGTCTCACTGCGAACATGATTTGCTATGTATATAAGACAGATGTCTGATTCCATGTCTTTTTTAAATTACTATTCTTAAGAAAATAGGAATCTATTATACTGATATGAGCAATTGTCCTATTTATCTCACTGTGATCTCCGCAATGGGACTAGCCGCCCCACTCATTCCACCCGAAGGGGCTTGCTATGGGTGGAATACTCTACCATTGGAGGTTCTGGAATGGTATTAAAAGATGGCTTTGCCCATTGGGCCCCATATTCAAACTGGGTCTCCAAGTTAATCAAAGTGGGTGGAAAGCAAGCATATTTTAAGGGAAAGAAACATTTTAAGATTTCAGGAAAAAAAATATTTTCTTTCTTCTTTTTCCCCCTTTTTTGCCTTTAAATAGCCACACTTGTTACAAACAATTTCAGTGTTATACAGTTAGGTGTGTATGTTGCTGTAAAGGAGCAAATTCCCAGCCATTAAGAATCATTATAGTTTAGTGCCAAGATTCTGGTTATTCATCTGTTATTCAGTATAAATTAATTTATGTTTTTTTACTAATTTTTTTGTTGTTTTCCTTTGGCCAGAAATGGTAGTGTAATTGTATTCTTCAAACTTTTCTTTGTACAATGGGTGTCTGAAGTAGAGATAAAGGATGCATTGGTCTATGGCATCAAAGAGAATAAAAGTGAACTCTTACAGACTTTTACCATTGATGTAAACAGCATAGAAATAACAGGTAATGCATGTTTTTTAAAACATAGAAAAATGTTGTTTAATTAGATATTTTCTGCTGATTCTTGCTTCTACACCGGCATCTTCAATGCTGTATTTATGTTTTATATCAATACTTTCTACTGTTTTCAGAAGTAACCATTTTAAAATATTTATGATCACCATATGCACACAACTGCATGTACATATATGAGCACATACACATATATGCAAATGTTAACAAATTAATATCAAGTGAGAGAGAGAGACTTCATATTCAACCAAATGGGATTAAAGGGGTTAACATGAAAAAAAAAGATTTAAAAAAATATTTTAAAAATATTGTTGAGCTTTAAAATTCTGATCCAAATGTTATTTGAGATTCAGGATCTACTGTTCTGCTTTCAGCACTGAACTTGATAACTATGAAACACTGAGGCAATTTATTTAGTACATAATATATATACAAAAATTCCTCTGCTTTATAATTAGGGGTCCTTGGTGCTCTCTGAGCTTGCTTGTTTTCTTGCAGACATTTCATTACCCAAACTAGGTAACATCATCATTTTGGGTAATGAAACCTATTGTTGTAATCGGTATAAGCCATGCACTTTCTGAAAATCTATTTTATAACTTACATTGTGTCGGAATATTTAAAGTAGCATACTTTATATTCAGAACTTGAACTCCAAATTGAAATTGCTTGGAAAAACTCCATTTAAAAAATCCACCATTTGGCATAAATTTCCCCCTTACTTGTCGTCGGTTCCTATATATGAATTGCTCTCTTAACAGTTTATCTCACATGGCTAAAGATGTTTTAGTTGATGATACAGAAAAATGTCCAATTTTTTATCAACTTAATTTAGAAGACCAAATTCTAAACCGTGCTGTGCATGATTCAGTTCTAGCTATTGTTAGGAATTTAACAATACAAAGATGTAATAACATATAATCTATTGAAGCAATTTAAAGTCAGGAAGCTGAACAAAATTATGATCACTTCTCACTACCAAACCAAAAAAACATTTTTATACTTAGCTTTGAACAGATTGGAACATTTGATTTAGGAAAAAACAGTGCAGGGGGAGGCTGTTCATTTCCTTTATTTTCAGTTTCATTAATTTTGTAGTTTTTGTATTACTAAAGTAAGCCTTTAGTAACACCTATTTAGTAAGAACAAGATTTATTTGCATGACAAATAAGAAAAAAGTAGCCAGCAAAATTCATTCACTTTTTTGCATTATTGTGTAAAGTGACAATAATAAAAATTAATTTAGAAATATAAAGCAGAATTTTTATGTTATTTTTTTAAGTCTGTTTGGTTCATTTTGCAGATCTGGGAATATTTACTACAAGGAGCCCTTTGACAACATCCGGTTAGTCAATATACAACACATATTATTGTTTTATTAATTAGTGAAAAACCCTTGAGAAAAGTATCCTTTTTTCTTTATTTTGTTTAATTTATTTTGCAGGTTTGGAAATATTTAGTACAACAACACCTGGTTAGTAAATGTAGAATGTATTATTACATAGGGGAGGTTTTCATTCTATTAATTAATAAAAACTACTTAAAAAAAATAACTTTGTTTTGTTGTTTATTCACTTTCCAGGATTGGTAACAACTACAAGTAATGCTCCAACAACACCTGGTTAGTAAATACAGATTTTATTAGATAAGTATAAAAAAACTTAGATATGGTATATTTCCCAACTTTTCAAAATAAAATTGCTTTGTGAAACAATTTTCATTTTAGTGTTTTTGTTTTTGAAACTTTCACGTTCCAGGCATAAGCACATTAAATACCAGCTCTGATTCCATTTAAGTTTATATATGGATTGTGACATGATAAAAACAAATTAAAACACATTAAAATTAAAAATTCTGGGTCCATGTATAAACAAATTGTATTTTATTTAATTTTCCAACTCAAAAATTCATAGTTATTTTTTTAAAAGTATACTAACGACTTTCTATTTTTCATAATAGAATAATCTGTTTCTTCTAGAATATATCTATTTCTGCCTGTAATTATAAATAGTTCATATTAATTATTGTATACAACATTCAAATACTGGATTCAAGAACATTACTCTTTATTTCTGTAATAGTGAATTGATTTCCATTTATTTTAGTAATTAGAACCTATAACAATTAATGCATATTTGGATAAATAAGCCTCATTTTTAAAATTTACATTTCAACAGAAGTTTGTTGAATCTCTCTCTCCTCCTCTCTCTCCCTCTCCCTCTCCCCCTCCCTCTGTGTCTTTGTGGTCTGTGTATGTGTCTGTGTCTTTATGTATGTGTATCACTGTATATTGGAAAGAAAATCAGTAACTAAAGAAAACATTTCCAAAGGATTCATTTTCCTTCTCCAGTAGATGGCATTGTTGTTTAGTTTTCAAAAGAATAAATAAAGAAAATAAAAGAGGTAACCCTGCTGTTGACATCAGCAAAAAATTGTTCTGAAATTTGATAATTTTTGCCACTGGAATTAACCAAGGCTGAACTTTCTCACTATTAATAGCAGGATTAAGTTTCAAAAAAATGAGAATACACCCCATTAAAGAAAAGCATAGCTCACCTATTTTATCCATGTCTAAAAATTCTAAACAGTTATTGCAATCATACCAATACCTCCAGTATTTTTTATTATTATTATTCTTTGTATCAGTTTACTGAGTGCATTTATAATTCATGTGCAATGCAAAAATCTGAATAAAAAGCTACTTTATTGTCAGTCTAAAGCCTCTTCAAAAGTTATTTTTTTATTTCAGATGAGTAGTTATATTACTTTACTACATCAATCTTCATTGCGTATTCACATCACAGAGTACAGTATATGTCAGTGTGAAAGAGAACTTTCTTAGACAAATGCATTATGGAATTTTTCATTACATTTTAAGGAGTCCCTTGAATTGACTGTTTCTGAAAATATGTCATTAGATCATGAGGCGCTTTTTGGATAGTTTCTTGATTATATTCTATGGGTAGAATGTTTCTATTTCAGGAAACTAAGATTAACCATGTGTTCTATGTTATTTTCTTCTTGAAACATATGTTAGGTAAATGTTTGCCTTCAGATGGCCTTTGTGCTGATAATGAAACCTGCATCGGAAGGCAATTATTTTGTGATGGAATGCCACACTGCCCAAATGGCACCGATGAAAACAAATGTGGTAAGAATATAAACTTATGTAACTAGTCTTTGAATTTCCAGAGGAATATTTACTATCATGAATGTTTAAAATATAAAAATAAATTAAGTTGACCAGGGCTGGGATTTGTTTTGTTTAGTTTTCCTGATGTATAGTCTTTAAACTTCCGCTAATATTTTTCTTTTCTAAGGATATTAATAGATAATTTATTGTGGGTGTCAATACTATATGATAGCTAGTTTAGTGTAGTGGTCAGGGTGCCAGTCTATAAACCAGGAGAACATGAGTCCTCCCTTAACCATAAAGCCAATTGGTCATATTGGTCCAGTCAACCTCTCTTATCCTTAGGAAGCAACCAATGGCCATCCACTTCTGAAATCTTGTCAAGAAAACTGAAAGTTTTCTATGGTTCACTTCTATGTGAAGTGAAATGCTTATAAAAAGTCATCTGAATTGAACCTTCAGAAGACTATACATAATTGGAAGCCAGTGTCAATATACTCCCTTCTTCTATGTAAACCCATATAATAAAAAGGAAACAGGTACTTCCATGCCAGACCATACATAGTCTTCCTTTCTTATTAAAGGAATGATATGTTTTTGATTACTTTTCCTTTATTTACTTCCCTTATACTTGAAAAATTCCATTTTCCCATCTGGCAAAAAAAGACAGGCTGCACTCGCTCTCTGAGAATATAAGCAGTTTTTGTTATGAACAATTTCCTGAGAAAGACATAATTTTTTATAAAGAGAATGTAGCTGTGTGAGTGCATGCATATGCAATGGATTTTTCACTTTTGTCATATTCATATTTTACTCCAGGTTCATCAAATATTTAGCTTTCTCTACACAGCAGTGTTTTCAAAATTTTAATATCATTTTCTTATAATTAAGGTTATCTCAAAGTTCAGGATTCAATATATTAGTATAACAAAAGAATTATAGAAATTTGAAAATGGTCTTCGGTTCTCTATATTTATTTAACCACCTTATTGGTGACATTTAAAGGCATTCAAACAAAAGGTAGAGGGAGGAGTGTTCCTTCTTCACTGGTCATCAAGAAGATAATAACAAGGAAACCGCAATGAATATATGCAAATTGTAGAAACATTTTAGAGCAATACAAAGGTCCCTCTTTTCAGCCTTTTAGTCATGAAATTCATTAACTGAGAAATTAAGTTTAGCTGATTATTCCCATTGAATGTTTAACAAGTAAAAACTATGAGTTACAAGCTAGTTAAATGAACTCAAAAATTTCTACCAAGAATAACTTATTGCTTACTTAGAGAAGCTCACTTCAATTACTAAATATATAGTTAACATTAAT
Source organism: Vipera berus (assembly GCF_964194415.1). Taxonomy (NCBI): domain Eukaryota; kingdom Metazoa; phylum Chordata; class Lepidosauria; order Squamata; family Viperidae; genus Vipera; species Vipera berus. The sequence goes on along the minus strand of NC_138206.1, from coordinate 48,291,282 downwards.
GTCCTTATATTGAGGTTCCAATAAAAATTGTATGTAGTCAATATGTTAAGTTCCATTTTCTCATACTACTTAGTGTACATAAAGTGCAGGATGAGAGATTTCTGACTGGAAAACAATTTAATATTATTATTCCTAATATGTCCATAGACTTCAGTATATGATAGGGATATAAAGCCAGGAGTCAGTTTGGTTTAGTGGTTAAGGCTCCAGGATAGAAAGCAGGAGACCATGATTTCAAGTCCTGCCTTAGCCATAAAAGCCAGCTTGGTGACTTTGGGCTAGGCACTCTCTCTCAGCCCACCCACCCAGGATTGTTGTTGTGGGGAAAATAGGAAGAAGATGTGTTGGATATGTTTACTACCTGGAGTTATTTGTAATAATAATAAAGGTGGGATACAAATTAATTATTTAGTTCAAGGACATAGCACAGGAAAGATATAATTTTAATAGTTTCAGTAAATGTGGACATCTCAGGTAAAATATAGGTAATGAGTAACACAAGAAGCCCTCCTTTCATAAAATTAAGCAACTATTCAATATCTTAATTGAGCTTTCAAAATACTGTACTGTACTGTACTGTAGTTGTATTATCAATAATAGTAGCATTTTCTGAAAATCCAGAGTTTTGTAGAACATTTAAACAAATTTTATTAAGCAGGTTCTTTTATTTATTTTTTAAGTATAGAGTAGGCCAGGGGTAGGCAACCTCGGCTCTTTTATGACTCATGGACGTCAACTCCCAGAATTCCTGAGTCAGCAGCATAGCTGACTCGGGAATTCTGGGAGTTGAAGTCCATGAGTCATAAAAGAGCCAAGGTTGCCTACCCCTGGAGTAGGCATTTAAAAAAAAGATGTTGGCTCAGAATGATTCAACTCTTTGAGCAATCTTTGTAGTTTGAAGTATTATTTTGAAGTACCATTTTAGAGGGGTGTTTTTTGTTGTTGATGATGACGATAATGATTATTGTTTACGTTTTGTATTTTTTAAATAGTTTTTCTAAGATTAGAATTTCATGTGAGCCATGCAGAATTTGTCTCTAGATAATAAAAATAAATTAAAACTCCTAAATTCTCTTTTCTTATCAATGACGTTATTTTTTTGAGTGGAGATGTTTTTACTATTACCAATGCTTTACTTAATGAAAAACAAAATACAATTAGATTGTTTTATTTTCATCATACGCTGAAACCCTTTTTATCACCCTCCATTTACAGCTACACCCTGTGATGGAAAATTCATTTTAGACGGTTTATACGGATCTTTCCATTCTATTCATTTTCCAAAACCCTATAGCTCAAATCTTCTTTGCCGATGGATAATAAAGTAAGACACTTCATAACATTCTACATCTTAAATCTAATTTTTAAACATAACAAACCATTCTCTGGTATAATTCTAAACCCCTATCCTGATAGCTGTCGTCTGAAAGTTCTTCCAGCTAACTCATGTGAGCCATTTTCATTTTTAAGCTACATCCAAATGATTGTAGGCAAAAAATTACAAAAATAGGAAAAAAAATAATAACAGCAAAGATAATATCTACTGCTATATGCAGCACATGACATGGGACCAAAGAACAAAATCCTAATATCAGTGTGGGGTCCCAGTCAATCTGCCATAGGGTTTGAAAACATGGCTGACGCTGTGTAGTTTTTATCTACTTGTCTATCTGGTCCATATTAACTGCTTACCTAAAGATTTTAACAGAATATCTTTTAATGGCCTTGAGATTGCAATTTGCTTTTTTTTCTGGATCCAGATATTAAAAAGTGTTAAAAAAGAAACTATTCCAATTTATCAGGTGAAGAAACTGTTCACCTGCTTGTGTGGATATTAATGAAAGCATTTTCTTATAAATGTTGGTAATTTTGCAGTTCTCACGTGGTAATATATACAAATATATCAAACATTGCACACAACATTGTCATTATCTGCTTCTGGAAGTATTAATAACAAAAAAGCAGTATTTCATGATGAAACTGAAGCAGAAATGTTTTTTTTTTTATGATTGCTGTTTGTACGAGCATTACTTTTATGATGACATTATTGCTTCTTCATTTAATTTTGTGTTTCTTCCTGAACCATATAATTTTATTATTTTTAATATACTGATAAAAAATTGACATATTTTGGTCAAATGGCATTTTATGAAACTTAACAAATGCATTTTACTAAGTTGCATTTCCCAACAGTTTTATTGTGTTTCTTTCTTGTCAGATATAATTTTGGAATTATTTTCCCATCTGCATAAGTACTATGAAGAAATGAATAGGAATAATTATAGATCACATGGAAAAAAAGCTTAGACGCTTTTTCCAGACTGACTCTGACAAGCGTGTTGAAATTATTTTGGTCAAACATATATTTTTCATATCTTTTGGGAACTGTAACTGTTACTAAAATTAAAAGTTTTCTGTTTTGGATTTCATACTTGCCTCTTTGAAAATAACTGCTTATATAACAGAGACTATGATATAGCTGTATATATAACCACTGTTTATAATTTAATGCAACCGCCAGGTTTAATAATTATTATAGTTTGCATTCAATCCTATGGTCCCTGGGGTAAAGTCCTAAAGTTGTAGAATATTTCTATTTGTCCAAATTCTCTTAGACAGACTTACAGCCTAAAAAAAGAAAATAAGAAATATGTTTCACCTTCTATATTAGATAACCATAGGTACGTAGTTCTTTTGGCAATTAGAAATCTATGACCTTAGAAAATTACAAAAATATGTTATATAGAAGGCTCTTTACCACACCCTGAAATGCATATAAATTTACATCAGTTTGAGGTACTATTCCTATCCCCACTGTTCAGATTTGGAACCATTATTATATTTAAATAAAAAGTTTTCATCCCTCCTAAATATTACATTGCTGCACTGAGTATAGTAATCATTAGCAAACCCACAAAACTATTGGTTAATTGGGGGAAACAAGACTGTCCCATTGGGGTGTATTTAGATATGACATTCTATTCTGATTGGAAAGCCAGAAGCAGTAGTCATATACAACCAAGTTTAGAGAATGGTAATCAATTCAAATGCATACAGGCAGACACAACGCGATTAGGAGCAATACAGTTGACTAGGAGTGAGGGAAGGAGGGACCAATCATTCGCTCCATCAGCAGATCTGTTCTGTACCAGCCTGCTACCGGCCCTGCATCAAAAGCAGGGACAACCCCTTTTACAATAAGGCAAGAGGCTGGAATTACGCCTGCCAAATTTATTATCACAAATACAAACGGAACAAGACAAACCAAGAAACAGGAGCTTAAAGAAACAGGAACAATCCAAGCGGTTGCCTTCAGCAAACCAGCCCTCCCACACATTCCCCTTATATAGAGTTCAGGGCGTGGCTTCTCTGTGCCTCCTTCCGAGGAGCCCCATTGCTTTCCTCTGTTTACTCCTAATTGACTGCCTCCTGCATCGGGCGTCCTTGAACAGGGCCAGCTGTGGATCATCTTCATCCACGCTGTCAGGCTCACACAGCTAGGTCTCCACCAGGTGGGAGGGGCCTGGCTGGGGGCTCTGCGGAGCCTCAAAGCCATCATCAGCAAGTTCTTCAACACCCCCTCCTCCTCCTCCTCTGAGTCATCCGACCCAACTGCCGAACCCACAGGCTGACCCTGAATCACAACGAGATCGTTGAAACAGCCAGCTACATAAGCTAGCTAGCCAGCCTCCCCAGCTTTTTACTCTGACGTCAGCAGAGGACCGACGAAAGCTTAGTAATAAAACAGTTTGTTTTTACATTAGTGAGGGGGGAGAGGTGATGACGATTGATAATGATGATGATGATGGGGTTGTGTGTGTAGTGTACGTATGGACATGCGTTGCATATTACTCTTCCTCCATTTATTCTACAAATGTTCCCAGAAACATCAAAGGACTTGGCTGGCTAGGTGGACAAGGACAGCAAATGGGTTCTTCCTTCTTAGTTGACATGCTTTCTAACCTGTTCTATTCACCAGAGCACCCTGACTTTCAGAAGCATTTTTGGATAAGGCTGGGAATAGGTGGTTATCAGGAGAGATTTTTTCCCCCAAGAAAGTGAGTTTTCCCTACTTTCCCCACTAACTAGAAACAACCAGTGGTAACAAAAAATTCACTTCACATTATTCCAACTCTGCAATACAGCTATGATTTCCTAATAATTAATATGGTATATCTCCTGATGTTTTTCTTTTAGTATAGAGAAGCACCTATCTATCAAAATAAACTTTGTTGCTTTTGAGACAGAAAGATTATACGATTTTCTATGGATTTATGAAGGTATAGGTCCAACAAAGATATTAAGAGGTAAGATGCCTTTTTAATTCAACTTTAAAAATAAATGAACCCTATGATTTTAATAGAAATAAGTATTCTATGGACTTTGAAGGAGCAGGATAGAAAGAGTATTTGGTGTTGGAGTAGACGTCTGAGAATATCATGAATAGTCAAGAAAACAAATATTGGAAGATCAATCCAGAGTGCTTATTCAAAGTATAAATGGCCAGGCTTATGTTATCCTATTATGGACACATTATATGAAAATCGTTCTCCTGAAAAGTTTATAATGCTGGAAAACATGGAAGAAAATAGACTGGGATAACCAGCATCAAGATCACTAGACTAATTAGAAAAGTGTACTATTGGAAGATGTGTAGTACCAGGTTTGGGCAGATCATCCTCAAGGAGATCTGTGTGGTTGCTAAAGGTTGAGGCTAATTTGATGGGACATAATCATCAATCGGGTTCGTTCATGTTTTGTAATGCATTTATACTATTCTGAGCCTTTTATGTGTTTATTCATTCAGGTGAGTGTAGGAGAAAATATATTCAGTTTTTATTGCCCTGTATGACAAGTGCAAGTTTTGAACCATCAGGGGGTTTTTGTTTGGGAGGGAGGGGAATTTAACATTTTCTTTTTTGTTTACACATTTCCAGAGAAATAATAATTACTATTTTGTCAGGCCCAGCACAGAACAGCATAGAACAAGCCAACCAAATTTCAATTCTTTTTTTGCTCACACCCTCTAGACAAAATCTTGCCAGATGAAACCTATACCACTTTTATCCTAACAGATATACCTAGGGAAATTCTAGGGAGTGATTATCCTAAATCTCTTCCTCTGACTCCAATCAGCACTGGGCTGCGTTGTACCCTTCTTAAATATGCTCCCTCTGTCCTGGGAAAATGATATTTCACTGTAGTCCATCACACCGCCTAAACCTTCATAGACAAAATCCACCCCACACACTTTCTGAAACATTTTCTTTGCACGGAATGATAGCTATGGAAAACCAGTAGATATAATCAGGCCTCACTTTTGTATGAAGATGGCAGAGTTTACTTATATTTATATAATGGTTTGTTTACTTTAAGTTCATCGAGTTAGCTACAATTGACTACTAATTATGATTAGAATCCTACTGAAAGTACAGATACACTTGATTTAAATTGTTACTAAAAAGCATGGACATTAACGAAAGGATTTTTATATTCTGAAATAAACATAGCTTTCCACAGAACAAAATCTATTGACTCACTTTTACTTGAACAGGTATAATATTATTCCATTCTGACTTTTTTTTCCATTGTGTTTTTTTGTTCTTAGCTGAACTCTCAGGTTCTAATCCTGGGACAGTTTATATTTTCTCTGATAAAGCCACTGTTGAATTTGTCACAGACTTATATAAAAACTTTAATGGTTTTTATGCAATCTATACTGCTTTCAATGCAAGTGAGCTAACCAGTAAGTATACCTGTAATTTATATTTAAACACTACAGCACAATGGAGATATGATTATTGTTTGGAAAATATAATTATAACACAGCTTCCTCTGTGTGCAACAGCTGATCAACTATGTAATTTAAAAATGACAAAGGAACAGATCCTTTTTTATCCTATCCAACTACTCATTGAGACTCTACCATCACGTTCTTATTGCTGGTTTGTTGTTGTTGTTTTTTTTGTAATTTTCTTCTTAATCAAATGCTTCGTTGATGGTAATATCACATAAAAAACCTAATATGGTATACTGGAGTCCTGGATCATGTTCCCTTCAATCAGGTAATACTGTATATTGGGCAATTAGGCCAGTTATTAGTGTTCCTCAGACTAACAGGGTTACTACTTTAAGAATAAAAATGCATCATCTTGACCTCTTGAGAGGAAAGTCAGCTGTAAGATACCTATAGTTCATGTGATGCCTGCTATATTTTGACAGACAAGGCTTTTTTCAGCAGTGTTGGCTATGAGAAAAGTGAATAAATAAAACAAGCAAATATCATTGTGCACAGCTTACAAGGACAGAGTGCATGACTCAGAGTTTCATGTGGAACAGCCATTCTTTAGAAGGATGTCCAACTCACTGTAACAATAATACTAAATGCATGGCACTCTGTCTGTACCAGTTATTATATTAAATGCCATGGATATGGAAACCTAACAGTTCCTCATACATATATGTGTTCCATCACATATCCAAGTAATTGTGCTTTTTTTTTCCAAAATCTCTTTTAAACTAATTTCAAAGTGAGACTTTTCACAGAGGAAGTACTGCAAGTAAAATTATTATGTGTACAGTATTAAAATGATAATAATCAGGAGTTTTTTTCATGATCCTATAATCCCTTGATTCTGGATATAATCGGGATATATACATTGTAGTATTTCACTGCTTGTTTACTTTATTATTTTTACTCCAACCTTGTTTGAAGACAATGAAAAAATCAATTGTACTTTTGAAGATGGGTTTTGTTACTGGATTCAACATGTAAAGGAGATCGGTGCATGGGAGAGAGTAAATGGCTCTATCTTTCCTTCTTCAACTGGTCCAAATTTTGATCATACCTTTGGCAATTTATCAGGTAAGAAATATTATGTGCAAAAGCAATTGTTGTATGTATTTGGAGACAATAAAAATATTTTATATTCTATTTCTTTTGCTTAAACTGAACATTTCAAAGCAGTGCACATATCTGGAGGATTAGCCCCAATAAACTCAGGGCTTCAATCTATAAAGATGGCTCCAAGTAGCTTTTTCTTGCCTTAGTACTCTAATACAGTTATGATGTGATGATGATATATTGAAAAAAACCAGGCCCTCAGAATATTGTATATGCATATTTATCTACATAATTTCTTTTCTACAGCATGCTAGGCAGGTGATCCTATGGACTGAAACAGAAAAATGCATGTCTTACAGAAATTTCAGTACAGAAATTCAGTATAGAAATTCACTAATTATTCAATTAATAGCTATTTATTTCATTTGATTTTATTTGTATGGCCATCCATCTTTTGCACCATGGGTATTTTTTTATTAATCATAGTTTTAACTTGATGGTGCTTGATGTATTCCAGCTTTAAAATATCCAGACTCAGATAGACTACATCCTGATGGCTTCTTATGGTTTGACCATTCAACATTTCAATTCCATTACTATTTGTGATTTTACCTCACTTTATTTCTAATGCACCACATTTCTCTAAACCAGGTTATGATTCAGGATCCAAATTTGGCTAAATACATATGGTATTTATGGATTGGAACCATTTCAAAGTAGAACAACAATGAATTGACAGTAATAAAAAACAAGAAAAATAAAAATAAAGTCATCATTAGTCCTGTTGGCAAAAGCTGGTTCAAAATGGCGTTCACTATAAATAAAGTCACTTTTCTAGAAATCCTGGCAAACATGCACCGTGTTTCCCCAAAAAGAAGACCCAGTCTTTTTTTTCCTCCAAAAAAGTTACCAGGTCTTATTTTCAGGGGGTGTCTTTTCAACTCACTTACAGCACCGACAGCCCCACCCAGCTGACCCACTTCTTCTGCGGCTGAAGGAGCAGCTTCATTTTGTAGCTGAGAATGGAGCTCCAGCCTGCATTTTGCAGACTGGAGGTCTTTCCGGAAGGCCTATGCAGCTGAGAACCAAGATACGGATTGAATCGATAGCTCAGTTCTCAGCTGCACAGGCCTTCCACAAGGGCTTCTGACTGTGAAATGCAGGCCCGAGCTCCATTCTCAGCTGTAGAATGAAACTGCTCCTTTGGCCACAGAAGAACTGGGTGGCAAGGCAAGAGTCAATCCATGGGAGGCCTGGCTGCAGTGGTAAGCTCCAACTCCCCATCCCTGCCCTAGCTTGATTTTTATGCATGTATCTCACCCCAGAAGTAGGGCTTATTTTTGATGTAGAGCTTACATTAGGCCCACCCTAAAAAAATCAAGCTAGGGCTTATTTCGGGGTGGGTCTTATTTTCAGACAAATGTGGTACTTCATAAAGATATTACTTAAGTCTTGTATGTATTTATCAATGCATATACTTTCTCTCTTTCTTTCTCTCTTTATTTAATTGTTTTCCTTCCTGTTACTAGTATATTTAAAAAACAAGCTGACCAAATAGAAAAGGGGTGGGATAAAAATAAAATCAGCAGCAGCATCACCATCATTGATTTCATGTCCAAATTAGCAGGATGCTTCCAGAACTCAAGAATCAGTTATCCATACTGAATCTCTCATTAACTGCATTTACACTTATATGTTTTTACTTTGATTTTTTTTCAGGCTACTATATTTCAACATCACCTTCTTATGGAAGCGTACTAATGAAAATATTTAGCTTACCCTTAGACCCTATTTCAGATGCATACTGCCTAAGCTTCTGGTATAGTAAATATTTTGTTTATATAATAAAATTATTATGATTTTTGGAAATAGTGATTCTTTAAAAGCTTGGGGGAAAAGAAAAACTTTTTAAAAATGAGTACCGAGTTTATCGAAGGCCCATAGAAAAATTCTGTGGAAGTATCCTTGCCTAAATAAATGGATGCAACACTGAACAAGCACATTCTGTCTGCAACTTGTTTACTTTTAGAAAATAAGATGTACAACTTGTTTACTTGTAGAAAATAACATATAAATTTATTGTGTGAACATTTTCTATATTATGTGAATATAGACTCATGTAGTGGCTATAGTTCTGCATTATGAAAGGATCTTAAATGGGACAAGGTAAACAAAAGTTCATTTGTTTGAAGTTGGGGTTTATGGAACCGTGTTAGACACTTCAGAGCAGAAAGCTTTCAGACATCTGAAGCTGAAATAAGAACAACTAAATAAATAAATAAATGATGGAATATCCTGGTTTGGTCAGGGTGTAATTTAGAACAAAAGTCATGTGTGCCTAAGTGAATTTACTCATAAAAGCAATTTCTTCCCCAATTTCATCTACTACAGACAGAGCATGTTCTTCTGAAGTTAAACTGATAGATTTCATTTTAATTAGATCTTATATAATTTATGGAATTTGTTTTTAATTCAGGTATCATATGAATGGTATTGACGGTTACCATCTCAATGTTAAAATTATATATGATGATAACAGTGAAAAGATCATCTTCCAGAAAGAAGGAAATTATGGAAATATTTGGAATTATGGACAAATAACATTAAATGAAACATCTAAATTTAAGGTATGTTAATATATTCATGTCCAGCAGAGTTTGTAATTGTCTTCATTTTGTTATCATTTCTCTACTTCTTTCATTATTCATACCCAAACATACACACAAATTCACAATTATAGCACTGAGATCACAAGATCAGATGGTATTCATATATATTATGCTGTCTTTTGGGCAGCTAAAATTATTATTGGAATGTTTTTTTCTGCCTTTGCTAATTGTATCACTAATTGAGAACTAAGTGGAGTAATTAGCTAGAGTAATGAAATAAATATACAACTGAAATTAATTGGATGTGCATTCGATAATGTTCAGTATAAAGCTTTTCTCTCCCTCCCAGCTTTTTGGTCTCATCGAGGGATTTTAGACTCCCAGCTAATACTTCTAGCACTTGATTATTTAATTTAATTAATTTAATTTTTATTACATTTATATCCCGCCCTTCTCCGAAGACTCAGGGCGGCTTACAAGCTTAGCAGTAGCCTTCATTCTATGTATATGCCTGCTTGTTAGGGCTTTCACACACACCCCAAGCGGCATTATTACAAAGTCAGCTTATTGCCCCCAACAATCTGGGTCCTCATTTTACCTACCTCGGAAGGATGGAAGGCTGAGTCAACCTTGAGCCTGGTGGGATGCGAACCTGCACTAATTGCAGGCAGCTGGTGTTACTTAAGGAGGCATTAGCCCACTGCTCCACCAAGGCTCTTTTTATATACTTTTTATATACTTGCCTTGTCAAACTTGGCTTCTAAAGGGAAGGAAATGTGTAGGAATGTGTGGTTTATAAATTATTGTCCAAGTGTGTCTGATAAATCATCAGAATCTACTACAGGAGAATTTTTTTTCTTCTGTGTATTGAAAAACTGAGTTAGCCCATATGTTTTCAGAACTCATATCTCATCTTCCCAACATTTCTGGTAACAGTATTGTCAGCAAGGAAAAAAAAAGTTCCAAACAATATCTGTATCTGAATTTTTATTAGATGTGTTTAGGGGAAGTAGAATTCCTTATAAAGCAATTCTTATTGCTAAGCACATTGATTTGTGCTTTACATTGTAAGCCGCCCTGAGTCTTCGGAGAAGGGCAGGATATAAATGGGATTAAAAAAAAATTCTAAAATTAGTAACTTATGGCTATTCACATTAATACCAGAAAGGTTCTGGACCAACAGTGATAATTAGAATTTTGTAACAATGTCAATATATTTCTACATAATAGAGGCTAGAGCGCAAGGAACCAGTTGCAAACATCTATTTTGGCAATTTGATAAGATGGCACATACCCAAACCTTCTGTCTACTCTTTCTTTGATCTTTTTCTAATTTTTCTTATAGATCAGGGAATTTTGATTACCTAACATCTTTATTTTGTATGAATGCTGAGAAGTTTGTTTACAAAAGAATAAAGATATCAACAAAGGTTGATATTCTGTTTCACAATATGCCGAACGTCTTTGCTATAATTAAAATAAAATGAGAAAGGGAAAGAAATATTGCCTATAAGTGAATTTTTACTTCATAAATTGCAAGACAGAAATGGTTTTATTCAGAAATATAACCTAAAACATCGTAACTCAAACATAAGCTTTTTTGAATTTAGTGGAACATATTACTTGATATAAATTATTGTTACCTTAATCATTAATAAAAGTAAGTTTGTAATGCTCTGATAACATGTGCCATCAATTTTACATATGTATTCATATTTTACAAAGTTATTATAATTCCAACAACCCAAGAGACGGCTCTACACATGGACATCACCAGACAGTCAACACAGAAATCAGATTGACTATATGCTCTGCAGCCAAAGATAGAGAAGCTATATACAGTCAGTAAAAACAAGACTAGGAGCTGACTGTGGCTCAGACCGTGAGCTTCTCGTTGCAAAGTTCAGGCTTAAACTGAAGAAAGTAGGGAAAAGCACTAGGCCACTCAGGTATAAATTAAATCATATCTCTGTTGAATATACAGTAGAGGTGACAAATAGATTTAAGAAATTAGATCTGATAGACAGAGTGCCTGAAGAACTATGGATAGAGGTTCACAACATTGTACAAAAGGTAGCAACCAGTGGGCTAATGCTTCCTTAAGTAACACCAGCTGCCTGCAATTAGTGCAGGTTCGAGTCCCACCAGGCTCAAGGTTGACTCAGCCTTCCATCCTTCTGAGGTAGCTAAAATGAGGACCCAGATTGTTGAGGGCAATAAGCTGACTTTGTAAAAATGCCGCTTGGGGGGGGCGAAAGCCCTAATAAGCAGGCAGAACTATGGATGGAGGTTCGCAACATTGTACAAGAGGTAGCAACTAAAACCATCCCGCAAAAAAAGAAATGAAAAAAGCAAAATGGCTGTCTGAGGAAGCTTTGCAAATAGCTGAGGAAAGAAGGGAAGTGAAAGGCAAGGGAGAAAGAGAAAGATACGCCCAATTGAATGCAGAATTCCAGAGAATAGCTAGAAGAGATAAGAATGCCTTCTTAAATGAACAGTGCAAAGAAATAGAAGAAAACAATAGAATAGGGAGGACCAGAGATCTTTTCAAGAAAATTGGAGAGGTGAAGGGAATGTTTCATGCAAAAATGGGCATGATAAAAGACCAAAATGGCAGGGACCTAACAGAGGCAGAAGAGATTAAGAAGAGGTGGCAAAATTACACAGAAGAACTATAAAAGAATGAGCTTAACGTCCTTGATAATCACAATGAGGTGGTCACTGACCTCGAGCCAGACATCCTAGAATGTGAAGTGAAGTGGGCCTTAGAAAAGCTGAGCAACAAAAAAGCTAGTGGAGGTGACAGTATTCCAGCTGAGCTATTCAAAATCTTAAAAGACAATGCAGTAAAAGTGCTACACTCAATTTGTCAGCAAATTTGGAAAACTCAATAGTGGCCACATGATTAGAAAAGATCAGTTTACATTCCAATTCCAAAGAAAGGCAGTGCCAAAGAATGTTCAAACTATCGCACCATTGCACTCATTTCTCATACTAGTAAAGTTATGCTTAAAATCCTACAAGCTATACTCCAGCAGTATGTGGATCAAGAACTACCAGAAGTACAGGCAGGATTTCGAAGAGGCAGAGGAACTAGAGATCAAATTGCCAACATATGCTGGATCATGGAGAAAGCTAGAGAGTTCCAGAAAAAATCTACTTCTGCTTCATTGACTATGCTAAAGCCTTTGATTGTGTGGATCATAACAAACTGTGGCAAATTCTTCAAGAGATGGGAGTACCAGACCATCTTATTTGTCTCTTGAGAAACCTATATGTAGGTCAAGAAGCAACAGTGAGAACTGGACACAGAACCACTGATTGGTTCAAAATTGGGAAAGGAGTCTGGCAAGCCTGTATACTGTCGACCTGCCTATTTAATTTATAAGCAGAGCACATCATGAGAAAGGCAGGGCTAGATGAATCAAAAGTTGGAATTAAGATTGCCGGAAGAAATATCAACAACCTAACATATGCAGATGATACCACTCTAATAGCAGAAAGTGAAGAAGAACTAAAGAGCCTCTTGTTGCGGGTGAAGAAGGAGAGTGCAAAAGTTGAGTTGAAACTTAACATTAAGAAAACCATGATCATGGCATCCGGCCCTCTCAATTCCTGGCAAATAGATGGGGAAGAAATGGAGGTAGTGACAGATTTTATTTTCCTGGGCTCCAAGATCACTGCAGATGGGGACTGTTGCCAAGAAATTAAAAGATGCTTGCTCCTCGAGAGGAAAGCCATGGCAAATCTAGACAGCATACTAAAAAGCAGAGACATCACCCTGTCAACAAAAGCGCGTATAGTCAAGGCTATGGTCTTCCCAGTTGCAATGTATGGCAGTGAAAATTGGACCATAAAAAAGGCTGAGTGCCAAAGAATTGAGGCCTTTGAACTATGGTGCTGGAGAAGACTCCTGCGAGTCCCTTGGACTGCAAGGCGATCAAACCAGTCAGTCCTAGAGGAGATCAACCCTGACTGCTCTTTAGAAGGCCAGATCCTGAAGCTAAAACTCAAATACTTTGGCCACCTAATGAGAAGGAAGGACTCACTGGAGAAGAGCCTAATGCTGGGAAAGATTGAGGGCAATAGAAGAAGGGGACAACAGAGAATGAGGTGGCTGGATGAAGTCACTAAAGCAGTAGGCGTGAGCTTAAATGGACTCCAGAAGATGGTAGAGGACAGGAAGGCCTGGAGGAACATTGTCCATAGGGTCGCAATGGGTCAGACACGACTTCACAGCTAACAAAAACATTATAGTTAATGAAGTTGTCAATCATTTCCATATATAAAATAATAATCCAATATTAATAGTCTTTATAATCCTTAATTCCAATTTAATACATATTTTTCATTGTCATTTAATATGTAGATTCTAAATAAACAGAATCCCAACATTGTTCTAACACTGCAAAAATATAGAATGATTAGCTGTCTAATTTACTTCTTAAATGTCTCATTTTTTCCCCCACATAATTCATCCAGGAAGAGTACTTAATATATATATGGCTGATAAGAGTCCCAAACCTGTTCTGATAAATCAACATAAAGAGCACAAAATGTTTACAAAGTGAAAAAAAAACCAACCTGATCAGCAAATATACAAAGATCAAGGTCTATGTTCCTGGACAAACCTACAGATAATGAGATGACAAGAGGAGATATTCACATATCATATCTACAGATAATGTAGGGTGTATGTGTACAGTACACCTTCTATTCCTCACATCGTTAATCATGCAAGATGCTGGATTTTAAAAAAAGCTATCATGCTGAACTAAGTGCCTTTTCTTAAAAGGTGTTATAAATATAAAGAATTATTCTTTCTTATTATGCATTTGTCTAGGCTTAATATTTCAGATTTTAGTACGGTTGTGGTTAGGAAATGAATTCAGAAAAACCAAAATAGGTAAGAGCAATATATTTCGATGTGCCATATTTAAATGGATTTTTTTCCTAGAAAAAAATAACCATCGTTAAAAGGGAATTCAGTCAATCTACTTCATAGTACGATTGAATTGATTATTGATAATAAAAGCATTCCAAAACAGCATAAGCATCAATAGCACAGTAGTAATAAAAGCTACTTAAAAGTGCAAATGCTAGTAATATTAACACCCAATTACTTCTATAAATGATAAACTTGTTTTTAAATGCTTGGGAAAATAAAAGATGTCTAACTAAGATACTGGATGAACTTCTCGTTAAATGGGAGGTAGCAAAAATTTGATTAATGAATAAATTTCCTCTCTCAATTTTCTTCCCAATAAAATAGAGTAAGCAAATGCCTTTCTCACCAGTCAAGCCTCTTTTTACAAACCAATAAGAAATTTATACCACATAACTGTTTCCAAATTCCAAAGAGCACTAACTTATCAAGCTTCACTGCAATCCCCACAGTAGTTTTGGTGGGCCAATATTAAAATATCCCTAAGAGTTGCAATTGTAGCCCTGTGAACAAGGTGCTGTTGAAGCTACAGCTCATACACTGTTATACTTTTCCCAGTTTAAAGAATCAGGGGCTCACCTTATAATTCCTCACCTGGTAAAATACCTGAGAAGCACCTGTACAGTTGTTATCAGATCAATATGATTCAGTCTCTTTGAATGTGGCTAAATTTTGCTATACTGCCTGTAAAATGAGGCAGACATTTATTACCCATTGATGAACCCACCACCACTTGTAATATTTTATCTTGCTTTGTTTTTACTTCATTTTTAATTGTTAATGTCTTTGTTTGCAACTCTGGTCAGGGGCCATAATAAAAATATTCATTCATTATAGGTTTGCTCACTCTGTAACATTTGCTTATAGGTTGCTTTTGAAGCCTTTAAAACAAAAAGGTGGAAATATGTCGCCCTTGATGATATAGGACTTTCAAATGGAGCCTGCGCTGAAAGTATTTATCCAGAACCAACTTTGGTCCCTACAATTCCTACAACACTCCTGCTACCAAGTAAGTCATCATTATTTCTTAATTATAATTGTATGAATGTATATTGAAGTCAATATTAAGATTCCTAATGGCTAATTTACCCTCATCACTTATTGCATAACCAACATCCAGTAAAAGGGAAAAGCAATCAGATATTTAACATTTGTTCTTCATATATTCTTATGCTGTCCTGTTTGAATCGTTCATATTTACTGCAACCAGCAAGAAAGTGATTCATTTTATTAAGCAAACATGAGTATCACTAGCATTACAAGTAGTCCTTGACTTACATTACCATTGATTTTACATTATTTGAAGTTACGATGAAACTTGCACTTAATTGTGGCAGCATGCCCATGGTCACTTGATCAAAATTTGTGCACTTGGCAACTGTTTACAATGGTTGCATTGGCCCACAGTTGTATGATCAACATTTATGTCATTCCTGGGGGCGGGGAGGGGGGGGGCTTCCTAAAAGCAAAGTCAGTGGTAAGCCCAGATTTTCTTAAAGACTGTGTGAACTGCCTAACAATCATGGTGATTGTCTTTATGGCTGTGGTAAAAAAAACTTTGTAAAATCAGGCACTACTTACTGCATTGCTTAGCAATGAAAGTTCCAATCCCAAAGGTGGCCATAAGTCAATGTCTATCTGACCTGCATATTATTAATTACAATTTATATTAAGGATTATAAAAATATTCTTGACTAAATTTTGAATATTTTTGCCCATGTTTTATTGCTTAGCTTCATTTCATATTTTTAATTTATTGCTTTATTCTGCCTTTTTGCATTTTGCAAAATGTTGTACTACCATTAGTAATAGTTTGGTGGTCAGAACTATTTTTTTTATCAATATGTGGCAGCAGCTAGATGTTTTTTATAGGAACTCTTGCAGTTTTACATTATGTTATCTTTAAGTTCCAGGCTATGAATAGTATTCTTCCATCTAAACTCCTTACAGTAATCAAGTAATCCAGAAAACAATTCACAACACAACAATCCTTATCCTAATTTCATAAAATGTTAAATAAGCCTTGAATCCACTGGAGCTGTTAATATTCAGATACCCAACTAACATAACATATTGACAAAAATCCATATGTTGCATTATTTTGTAGATGTAGATCACTGATGTAAATATTATGATACACAGCACATGACTTAAGCAAAAGAACTAGGAAATCTTAATTAAATTCATTGATTTCCAGATTTGTGACTACTGCAGTACTTAATGTTGAAAGACACATAACTGATGATGCATAGACCTAATGTATCAATTTTAGGAGAGAATATTAAACTTATCTAATAAAAGCACAGTAAATTGCAAATGGGAGTAAGGTTAGAAAGCACAAAAGGACAAAAGTTCAGGCGTGTATAGTCATGAAGCTGCTAATGAAGTTGAAAAGCAGATCAACTTGTTTGCATTATTCTTTCCTAACCCTAATTTATATGCTACAAAGATTGACTATATCTAGATTTATTATCTTCTTTCTGCAGCTAAACATTTTTCCCATATTAAAATATTGGAAATCTAGTGTATCATCAAACTGAATAACTAACCTCATATTTTATAAAGCCATGATATTAAGTCTGCCTCAAAAGCCTCAAAAGCAATAAAAACTATCTAAATTCAATCTAGACTATCTGAATAGATATTGACGGTAATCTACTAACTGCTAATACTTGCTTACAAAAAAACCTAATTAACTTGTGTTAATCTTGTAATACAGGAGTCTGGAAAAATTGGCATATTTTTCCACACATTAATATTCATCAAAATTATGTCCCTTTTCACTTTGTTTTATTTTTTGACTTTTAGTACAGGTTAATACCATATAATTGAAGTGGAAATACTCAATTCATGGAATATATTTTCATAGAAACCAGGAAACTTTAAGCCTCCTTTAGCCATAAAAAATTGGCTAGGTGAGTGGGTATAGTAAGATAGATAGATAGATGATAGATAGATAGATAGATAGATAGATAGATAGATAGATAGATAGATAGATAGATAGATAGATAGATAGATAGATAGATAGATAATTGAGAGAGAGAAATACTAACAATCAATACAACCACAAGAAATATACAATATAGCTTCATTAGTAATTGTGTTTCTTCACAAAATGGCTTCTGTAGTGATAGTAATGATATTTTCAAAGAAAAAATAAAGGATGAATCTGAGAAAGTCAATAAGGTTTTTTTAAAAAAATGTTTATAACTTTGCTTTACAGAAGCAAAACCAATAAAAAAATAAATAAATCTAAAGGACAGTTTTCTGTATAAGGACTGTCTCTTATAATATAAGATGTATGACCATTGTGGCTAAGGTGGATGCACTCAGTCTCATCTACAATTACTAGAAAAATGAACTAATTCCTCAGAAATCTTTCTTTGTGGCCTCCATTTGCACAAAAAAAGTGATGCTAGAACATGCTAGAACATGCAGCTTGCATCTTATACTCCTGTTATATTCTTAGTTTCTGTTTTTTTGCAGTGTGACAATTGCCAAGCCACACAATGTCCAAGGGTTCAGAGCCCATTTCATTCTTATATATAAATATAGCATGTCTGTGTGTGAATGCCTTCTAGTTGATATTTTCTGGAGGTAAAAATAATAGTACTATAGAAGAACAAATAAAAAGGCATGATTACTCGCACTCTGTTCTTTATATAGGATCACAAACTAAAGTCAAACAAAACTACTGACTTTTGCAATGTAGTCAATATATGTTATAACTGATTATTCTTTGATATATCACGTTTGCTATCTGTAACACAAAACACTTAACAGGGTTGATTTTATCTTTGCCACTATTTTTATTCAGGTTTTTTTAAAAACAATGGAAATCTTAAGAACATACACCCGTGGTGGTGAACCTATGGCACACGTGCCACAGGTGGCACACAGAGCCCTCTCTGTGGGCACACGTGCCGTCACCCCAGTCCTAGGCCTTCAGCTGGGTTTTATAAAACATTTTCGCTTTAGGCCTGCGCTGTCATGCGCAAAAAAATATGTTTAATCAATCAATTTCAACTTGTTGTGGGGAAAAAAAGATCTTGCAAAGTTGGAATTGATGGATTGACATTTTTAGTCCCACCCAGTCTGCCGTTACCACTGCAGCCACACCCACGCAATGGGCCACACCCACCCAGTGGGCCACACCCACCCAATGGGCCATGCCCACCCAATGGGCCACGCCCACCCGGCACCCGACGATACATAAGTGGGTTTTGGGTGGCGGTTTGGACACTCAGTCTCTAAAAGGTTTGCCATCACTGACATACATATTTACCTATCATGAATGAAGGCAAATATATTTATGCCAGGATAATGTTGCAGGATCCAATCTGGGTCAGTCATTGGGACCAGAGGTTTTGGATTCCTCCTTCAGTCCATCTTCAGGGAAGATGCTAGACAGCAGTTCACTGAAGATGGGTTTCAGCACAAGCCCCAAAACTCAGAAGACAAGCCTCTGGTCCTGGTGACCAACCCAGATGGGATCCTGCAACATTTACCTATAAATCAAATTCAGCTTTTCTGAAAACAAAAGAGACATACCGAAACAACGTATCGGCACCTTCTTTGAAAACACTAAAACTTGAAATTCTTCCACCCACTTCTGGCTTCTTACTTCAGTTTTTAAAGCTGAATGCTCTACGGCTAGACCTCATTGTCGAAATGAATAAGCAACTCTCAATCTCTCTTCATTACGTGATGTTCTGCAGCTGAGACAACATTGCCTAATAAAAGGGTATAACTGGCTACATGAAGCACTATTATAACAGAAAATCTTTTCCACCCAGACTCGTCAAATTATCATTAGATTTAATGGCAGCATTATAAGCATAATGGCAGATCCTGTAAGTACTTCTTTCAGCCCATCTGTATCTCGACTGCTAATATATTTTGTCAGAGCAAGAATAAAAGATGCCATGCTCAGTGAGCTGTTTAATGTAAAATTATACTTTAAAATTATCTTAAAACATAGTTCATTTTTTAAGATAATGATAAGCTATTCTATTTGGTACATAGATAGCAGAAAATCTAGTAATTTTGTTTGGCTCATTAGTGTCATGACCCTGGTTCATTTTTTCCCTAGGATCATTCTAACCCTCTTAAGATAACTAGCTTCCTTTTGCAGATACCCAACTTCTTCTTGTATATTTTTAAAGGAAGTCATTTGATGTTTCCATGTTGCTATGAATTCTGAAATGCTAATAATAACCTTTTATTATACATATTATACAAATAGTAGAAATGATATAATTAGATGATGTAGCTCTTTCCCTAATTTTTTTTAAAAAAACCTGATTTTAATTTATGTTATTTTCCATCAACAGTCAACAGTCATCATGCTTTCCGTATAACTGTTTATTTGTTTAATTGGATTTCCAGTTTTGGGGGAATGTTGGAGAGTTTTTCAGATTCATAAAGCATGTTGGGTTACAAAATGTCTTAGCAAAATGTTTAATAAATTACAAAATTATCTGCTAAGTTGAAGGGTTAACTGTTCTAAAGCAGCTGCATAACAGAACATATCACAGCATCTTCAAAGAGCAAATACAAACTTCGAAAGTGAGGAGCTGTGATCAGAAAGTATAATTTTACAGCTCACAATATTTCATTTGAAACCATGCCACAGTTACAATGGGCATCTGAAGGACATTAAATGAAACTAGCATATATCGAACTATAACAGTAAGGTACCTATATTATCAATGCTGTGAGAAAAGCTTTAACTACAAGGAAGCAAAACAATTGAAAATCTGCAGCAAAGTTTTTTTTTTAATGGCCATGCAAAGAATACGGTGATAACTGGTCTCCCAGATAAAATAACATTCTACAAGGGCAATTCGGAAATAAACCTCCATTTGGTTAACAATGAAAGACACTCGCAGATACAGAACTTTTATTATACACATTAGAAAACTACAATATTACATTACTTTTTGACATAATCGCTATTCAAATTGAGGCACTTGTCATAACATCTTACAAGGTTTGAAATTCCTTAGTAGTAGTCAGTCACTCGGTGCCAAATCTGGGCTATGGGGGTGATCAAAAACATCCCAATGGAACTGCTTCAAAAATTCTTGGGTGCATCTAGCAGTGTGCAAATGAGCATTATCGTGAATCAACACCACACCAGAAGTGGTGTCATAGAAAATCCTGCCAAATGTGAAGGTGCCAAAGGAATACTTGCTAGTGAAGTTCATGGAGTATGGTTTGACCATCAATTCAGAAGTCTACTGTGAAATGTTATGAAAACTCAGATGAGTCATCCATATCAAGCGTTGGGGCATGCTGACTTCCAGTGTGGTGCTGGTTCACGATAATGCTTGTATGCACACCACTAGATGCACCCAAGAACTTTTGAAACAGTTCCGTTGGGATGTTTTTCATCACCCCCTCAGATTTGGCACCGAGCAACTACTACTACTACCGTATTTTCCAGTGTATAAGACGACCCGGTGTATAAGACAACCCCCTACTTTTAAGAAGATTTTGAAGGTTTTGTCTTATACACCGGAAAATACTTACATGCCCTGCCTGTCGCAGAGGAGGCGAAGGCCCGACTGGCCCCGCCGGCCCTCCCGCATCTCCCGCGCTTCTGCCGGCCCCCGAGGTGTAGCGTTTCCCAGGTGGCAGGCAGCGCCGGAGGGCAGCCGCCACCCCGCCATGGCCGGCGCCCCTTCTGCTTCCCCCCCAGGCCTTGAACTTCTCCCATTGGGCGCAGGGCGGGGCAGCTCCGCCTGCAGCCTCTTTTTTAGAACTCGTGCGCTTCCCTCTCACTGTTGGCCGAGGCGTGCTCGGCCCGGGCTCCCGGTCCCTCTTCCCGGCCAGCTTCCCGCCCTGCCCCTCATGGAGCTGGACTGGGCGTGCAGCCTCTCGGTGTGGCTGCTTTTCCTGGGCAGCCTGGCAGTGCGGCTCCTGCGCTCGGACCTGTTGCTGAGCCGGCGGCTGCTGCTGCGCATGGGGCTGCTGGCCGTTTTGCCGCTGCCCCTCAGCACCGCGCTCATGGCGGCTGCCTGCTGGCTGTGCTTCTCCCATCCTCGGCAGCTCGCACTCCTAGTTGCAGCGCATTGGAGTAAGCGCCGGCAGAGGCTGCTCTTTGGTCACCCACTGGGAAACTTGCCAAACTGGGAGAGCGACTGCCACGCCCATGCCCCGCCTGGGACGCCGTGCCTGCCTGCCTCTTCTGGGGACTCCTCCTCCTCCTTCCCCCCTCCCGCCTCCCTCTCGCCTCACAAAACGGCCTCTTAGTCCGGCGCGCACCTCCGATCCCGGCTGCCTGCTGGCTCGTCTCGGTTGCACTGATGCGCCTGAGCGGCTGCTTCTCCCGTCCTCGGCGGCTCGCACTCCTAGTTGCAGGCTGCTGTTCGGTCACCTGCCGGGAAACTTGCCAAACCGGGAGAGCGACTGCCGCGCCCACGCCCCGCCTGGGACGCCGCACCTGCCTGCCTCTTCTGGGGACTCCTCCTCCTCCTTCCCCCCTCCCGCCGCCCTCTCGCCTCACAAAACGGCCTCTTAGTCTGGCACGCAGCTCCGATCCCGGCCACCAGGCTGGCTCGTCTCCGACAGCACCGTCCGGCGGAAATGCGTCCCCGCGGGGGGAGAGAGCGGTGCTGGTGACAGGTGAGTCAGGCGGGCGCAAGGCCCTCCCTATTGATTGATTGGTGATTGGCCCAGCTTTGCTCCTTTCCCGCCAAAGGGGCGCCTCACCTTATTGTCTCTGAGCTCTCTCGCCTGCTGCGCTGCTGCTCTCAGTTCCGCACTCCGAGTAAGCAATTCTTGTGGTCAGCGCGAGTCAGGCGGTGCCTCGGCGGGAGCAAAGGCTCTCCCTTCCTACAGTCGAGCGGGGCACCTCTGGGGACCGCCTGCCCGTCCTCTCGTCGGGGACCTGACAGCCAAGCATTGGAGGCGCTAGCACGGCCAGTCCTTGAGAGAGCAATGGCAGCAGCTGCAGTAGCCGCCCCAGAAGCTGACGAGAGTTTGCCCTCCATCACCCGTTCGCCGTTCGCCGTCGGCCGCTTAACCACGGGTCGCCATCGCCTGCCTCCGTTCACCCAGCGATCCCGCCGCCCAGCAGAAAAAAGATCCGAAGGTGGTTTTTTTCGGCGTATAAGACGACCCGGCATATAAGACGACCCCCCAACTTTTGAGGTGATTTTCAGGGGTTCAAAAGTCGTCTTATACGCCACAAAATACGGTAAGTAATTTCAGACCTTGTAAGACATTATGACAAGTGCTCAATTTGAATGGCAATTATGTCTAAAAGTAATGTAATGTTGTATTTTTCTAATGTGTATAATAAAAGTTCTGTATCTGCGAGTGTCTGTCACTGATAACCACTGATAACCAAATGGAGATTTATTTCCAAATTGCCCTCTTATGTACAAAATTATATAAGGCTAGAAATATACAATATATTTTTTTAAGAGAAAGGATATACATAAGGATATGGTGGGCAACTGGTCCTTAACTGGGATGACGGTTCCTAGAGGCCATTATGACAAGAATTTAGCAACCCACATTAGTATAATAATAATTCAAATAGTATTAAAAAATCTGCATCTGACTGTCCTTTATTGTAGCAATATCTTATTCATACTTTCCTTCCAGAGTTCCAAGAAATACCAAATAAGGCAATTGGCAAGAATCACTGATCTGTCACAATAAAATTATATAAAAGAATTAAATATTCAACAAATACAGGTTTTCGAAGATTATAAAAGAAAAAAGATGGAAAAATTATTTAGACCAGGAGAATTATATCAAGAGGTGAAAATAATGAGAAGATTTGGTACTGTTAGCAGACTCTTCAATCCTTGAAAAGTGGAGACTGGAGGGCCACTTCAATATGATATAGCAACACAAGAATGCTTTGATGACCCTGAGGCAAAGAAGCGAAAAATGACATGGCAAAGGAAGAAAGCAAGAATAAGATTGAAGAAATATGAACATTTTTAAGAGGCCTGAAATATATAATATCAAAATAGACAGGATTGTATTGGGATTGTGAGAGATTGTTTTGATGAGTAGACAAAATATTGATTAACTAAAAAAAACCCAAATAAATACAGATGTATGAATACTAACATTGAAATATTGAGTTCTTTAAATGATATGGGTTAAGCTGTATACAGTATATGCTAAAAATGATAGAATGTAACTAATATACTTGTTGAAACTTAACATTAAGAAAACCAAGATCATGGCATCCGGCCCTCTCAATTCCTGGCAAATAGATGGGGAAGAAATGGAGGTAGTGACAGATTTTATTTTCCTGGGCTCCAAGATCACTGCAGATGGGGACTGTAGCCAAGAAATTGTAAGCCGCCCTGAGTCTTCGGAGAAGGGCGGGATATAAATGTAATAAAAATAAAATAAATTAAATTAAAAGACACTTGCTCCTGGGAGGAAAGCCATGGCAAATCTAGACAGCACACTAAAAAGCAGAGACATCACCCTGTCAACAAAAGTGCGTATAGTCAAGGCTATGGTCTTCCCAGTTGCAATGTATGGCAGTGAAAGTTGGACCATAAAAAAGGCTGAGTGCCAAAGAATTGAGGCTTTTGAACTATGGTGCTAGAGAAGATTCCTGCGAGTCCCATGGACTGCAAGGCGATCAAACCGGTCAGTCCTAGAGGAGATCAACCCTGACTGCTCTTTAGAAGGCCAGATCCTGAAGCTAAAACTCAAATACTTTGGCCAACTAATGAGAAAGAAGGACTCACTGGAGAAGAGCCTAATGCTGGGAAAGATTGAGGACAATAGAAGAAGGGGATGACAAAGAATGAGGTGGCTGGATGGAGTCACTGAAGCAGTAGGTGTGAGCTTAAATGGTAGAAGACGGGGGCCTGGAGGAACGTTGTCCATAGGGTCGCAATGGGTCGGACACGACTTCACAGCTAACAACAACTAATATACTTGGATGTAAAGACATGAAAGGATGTATTAAATGTTGAAATAGAAGAAATTTTGGTTAATTTTTAATATGTGGAAACTATAAATGAGAAACAAAAACATTATATTGTCCTCCTCCATTTTCTCCTCCTTGCAATTGGTATTTTAATGACTACTATTCTAAATATTGTATGATTGATATGGATATGGAAATGAGATAAATAAGAACTGGATTACATTATTAGGTATTGTAGAAAATTGGGTAAAGGAAAAGGAGGTTATTTAGCAATATGAAAATGAGAAATGTTAAACATTTAATTTCAATATCAATGTAAAATTAAAGCTAGAAAAATATATATGGTGTTTGATGTTTTAAAGATGGAGTGTTAAAATATAAAATATACAAAAATTATATATATATATATATACACTATTAAATGACTGATGGGTAGCAATAAGAAGTATGTTAATTTAGACAAGAGATAATATGTATTAAAGAAAAAAGAGAGAGAGGAAGTATTGGTTACAATAACTTGGAGATTTGTAATAATATGTATTTGTCTGAAAAGGAACTTTTGTAACCCGGACACCACGTTGCTTTTTAAAGATATTATTGTATTATTGGAAAACTAATTAAAAATAATAATAAAATTATATAAAAGTCCAAAGGATATTATAAGGACATGCAGGCTCACAAAAGGGACCTTTATATATTGGTCACATAAAAGAATTTTTATACAATTACAAAATATATGTAATAGATCATTTTAACATAAACTACATATGCAGAATATCTTACCCCAGCAAGCTGATCTGGTGATTCACCACCTCCTCAAACAGAATTCATACATTCTTGAATTTGGAAATATTTAACAGCAAATCAGGATAAAGAGTGCATACATTTTCCAATCCTTATAGGTGAAATGATACATAAGTCCTGTCACCCATATTAGAAACATTCAAAAGATGAGATAAGGACATCCAAAGTATATATGTAGATATAGGGATGAGGATTTGGGTTAAATCACTGCTCCTTAATTTTTAATTCAATAAGCAACTGACCTATGCAGTGCTTTGGCTATCCAAAAATCTATGGTTTGCCATCTCTGATCTACTTTGTTTCTTCTAGCTGATTGTGGAGGTCCATATGATTTGTGGGAACCAAACACTACATTTACCTCAATGAACTACCCAAACAACTATCCCAGTAAAGCATCTTGTAAGTAACATGTCTTAAAAACTTTAGACAAGTTTATTTAAAATATGGCATATGCTGTATGGCCATGAATAGAATTAATGAAGATCATATTAAGGTTCATCAGAAGCTTTTGACTTCAGCAATAAATTTTCAATAAAGCTTTTTTAAAAAAAGAGATTATACTTTTCTATGATCTTTTTAAGGGAGCACATGTTACTGTAAAAACTGTAAGAAAAATCTCATTATGTCTCATTTTTTAATCTGGTAGCTGTTATAAGCAGCTAGAGCCTAAGAAAGCAAACCTTGAACAAAGCTAGATCCCCATTCTCATCTAACTAAGCTTCAATAATACAGGCAGCTCATCATATCCACGAACAAATGGTAAATGGATATGCTCTTTTTATTCACACATCTGGCATTAAAATGGAGGCAAAGTGATTCAGTGGTCTAGCTCCAGGAAAGAGGCAATTTGACCAGAATGAGAGAATTTTACAAAATTGTAGGTTCTCCTTTTCCTAGACAGTCCACCCAATTACCCATTCCTATGGCAATCACAATCACACAGTTTTGTTAGACTCTATAGCCTCCTCTCAGTAGGAGCAACAGTCCCACCCTATACCATGCAACCCATCAGGATCCCACTCCTGTTTACTTCATACTTTCATTCTAACATGCAAACACTACCTATCAATAATCACTGGATAATCTCTGTTGGACAACCCTTCTATAAAGCTTTACTGCTACTAGGATCTTAGGTATATCAGACTTTCTTTGTTCTACTCCAGGATATACAATCTTACTTCACTTAGTGTTTCTTTCTCCTTTTTAAAATTTGTCAGTTAGAATTATACATACAATAGAAGTATTAAAAATGAAAGGAAAGAGAAATCTTTTCTTTCAGAAAAAAAGTCTATATATAGCTTCCAGTCTTTTTAAAAAGTCTTTATTCACTTCACTTACTATTTCTGGTACAGTGAAAAATTTCTCACTCCATTTTTTTCTCATAACACAGCTACAACTATTCCAAAGCAGTGGGCAGGAAAAAAAACCCTGTGTCATCTCTCATGCATCACCTGCCTCCAATCTTGAACCCTTGATTATCTGACTATTCACCAAAATCACATCATTCTGCAACTTTTCCTATCAAGCATTAAAAATTAATTTAATTTTAATTTTAATCCCATTTATATCCCGCCCTTCTCTGAAGACTCAGGGCGGCTTACAAAAAATAATTATTTTTTTAAAAAAAATCAAAACACCATTTCTGGTCACCCTCCACTGAATTTGCTCAAAACCTGTAGAATATATTAATAAAAATTAATTTATTTTTTTAGAAAGTCTGATTTGAATAAACACAGCATTAGTGAGAAATAATAATAGTAGTAACATAATAATGGTGATAATAACAACATCTTTGGCTAGTTGTGGCCATTGTGCCTCAGGTGACCTTGGAATCCCACAATATGTTTTTAAGGTGCAAATGCTAAGAAGAATCTTAACTAATTCTTAACTAATTAATTAAGAGCCTTGGTGGAGCAGTGGGCTAATGCCTCCTTAAGTAACACCAGCTGCCTGAAATTAGTGCAGGTTCGCATCCCACCAAGCTCAAGGTTGACTCAGCCTTCCATCCTTCCGAGGTAGGTAAAATGAGGACCCAGATTGTTGGGGGCAATAAGCTGACTTTGTAATAATGCTGCTTGGGGGGGGGGGGCGAAAGCCCTAATAAGCAGGTATATACATAGAATGAAGGCTATTGCTAAGCACATTGTGCTTTAGATTGTAAGCCGCCCTGAGTCTTCAGAGAAGGGCGGGATATAAATGGGATTTAAAAAAAATTCACTGCCCAACCATCCAGTCAATAGTTAGTTATTCAGGTTATCTTCCTGAAATTGCCTTTTTAAATACTAAGTTCTGTATCCTACCCATAAGGCTATGTCATATTGAGAATTGTTAGCAGAAGTATTAAATTGTTGTGATACTATTATACTTTGGGTACTGGAAGTGTTAATATATTATACTGGATCTTAATTAAAAAGATGATGATGATGATGATGATGCCTAACTATGCAAACTGCTTCTTTTTGGAAACTATTGACAAATTCGTATTTTTGATATCCTTTTGTATCCTTTTTAAATTTCATAATTCTAGGTGTATGGTATTTGAATGCAGAAAAAGGAAAAAATATTCAACTTCATTTCCAGTATTTTAATTTAGAGGATATTTATGATGTTGTAGAAGTCAGAGATGGTAGAGGAGCTGACTCTTTATTTTTAGGCAAGTATATAAAATATATCAATATGTATGAAAAAATTATACTGAATTACAATACTTCTCTAATTATGCTGTACTTTTAAACAGAGTATACAGTGAAAGATATATAGTATACAGTATTTTTAATAATTCCAGGAAACTGTAAATCCCATGAGTTGAATGTGACAATATCATTTTCATTCATAAAAATGTTCATAACAATAGTATTGTAAATAAATTGTGATATACTTTTATATTTATTTATTTATTTATTTATTTATTTTATTTGTATACCGCCCTTCTCCCGAAGGACTCAGGGCGGTGAACAGGGCAATACATGTTAAAAGACAAGAGTACAAAAATTAAAAGAGATTAAACAAGATGCCCAAAAACTATAACAATAAGTTAAAATACATAAAAAGTAATAAAACCCAAACCCATCACCCATCAGGCCAGGCCGGCTTGTTCGAACAGGTAGGTCTTTAGATCGCGCCGGAAGGAGCGAAGGTCGGGCGCCATCCGGAGCTCAACCAGAAGATGGTTCCATAAATCTGGTGCGCCCACAGAGAACGCCCTCCCCCTGGGGGCCACCAGTCGACATTCTTTGACCGGTGGCACCCTGAGGAGGCCCTCTCTGTGGGAACGCACTGGGCGGAGGGAAGTTGATATACATAATTAAACTTTCATGTTTAATTTAAATAAATGATATAATTTAAATAAAGTAAACAAAGTGCAGTATTGGGGAAACTAAAAAGATTCTGGTGTGTATATTTTCTTTCTCATCTATTGTTGCATCATTGTGTCATTTGCCATATCAAAGAGAACTCTCATAGAAATCAGTCTTTCTGATATATTATACAAACTGAATCCAGTCTGGATAAATTTCTCAACCCAAATTATTAAGCAAGTATATATTTACATTCAATATCAGCTATGGATAAAGAACATTTAAGGTTTAGCATTTATCAAAATATTTAAAGATTGAATCAGTTTTGGTTGATTTATTTGTTTTTCCTAGATTAAACTTAGAAGATCATCCATATTAACATGTAGAAGACCTTTTTCAGTCCTATATTTATTTTATTTTCTATCATTCTAATATGTAACAAAATTATATTAGTCTTTGGAGTAACTATATACTTTTCCTTGCTATAAAGCTGTATATACTGGAAAATCCCCATTGCAAGATATATTCTCTACAACTCACCAAATGACTGTGCTCTTCATTACGGACAAATCTGCAACCAGAACAGGATTTGTAGCCAATTTTACTACAGGTTACCATCTTGGCATGCCTGGTAAGTTTCCTATATACCACATACCGCATAAAAACATAGGAAACAGAGAATAGCGAGAAAAAAATATAGATCAGTTCCAACAGCTTCTCTTTGATTCACTCTTGTTTTACTTTATATGTTATATACCTGCAGTCTAGGTCAGTGGTAAATTTTCACCTGGAGTATAATTGTGATTACTTATTGATTAATTGGTTGCTTTTACTGCATTGATATACCTTTCTAATCAAAACATGTTTCTATAAATTAAAAATAGAAAGCAGAAAACAATATAGCAAACATTTTAAAGCAGCTATGTAGAAGATAAACTTTCTAAAAAACATTAAAAAATGGAGCCCACTGTTATTTTATGGAGTAGGATGATTTGCAACAAGGAAGCAGTAAATTAATAATTTCCTTTTTGGCTCTAGTTCTCACTAAATTTCTTCCAGCGTGATACATCCTGTGCAATAGCTGTGGAATAGCTGTTCTTCAATTGAGCATACTGTATTATACAATTGAGACACTTACGGCTTTTCAGTAAATCATGATTAAATGAAGCATGGCTTAAAGGAGTGTGAGAACCTTGCCTATCTTAACTTTATAAATATGCTTTTCTAATTCCAAAATTTCTTGAACGTAGCTTTTCAGAGACAAAGAGCATGGGGGGACAGTTCAAGCAACTTTCTGGCTACTTTTCTTCACTACACATTATGTGCAAGGAAGAACAGAAATAGTTAATTTTGAGATTATCATTGGCTCAAGTATCATTGACCTTTAGAATGGTCCCTATAATAAGATTCTTTATTAAATGCAGTTCATATTTACTCTCAGTGTTCAACTCTTGAAATTACGTGGCTGTTGTGTATCAGGAGCAATGTGTAAGATAGGTGACACATTATTCGTTATACATGAGATATGAGAAATGTGCTTTGTATTATAAAATTCATTAAAACCACTGATTTATTCACTAATTTTTATGGACCACAGTATGTATGTCTTCTTCATTAACAGCTCCATGTGGACTGAATTATTTTCAGTGTGGAAGTGGAGAATGTATACCCCAGGCTCAGATTTGTGACCAATTCCAGCACTGTAAAGATAATTCTGATGAAGCAGATTGTGGTAAATATTTATAAGCAAAACAATTTCTAATTCCAAATTCAGCAAAGGTAACTATTTTCAAAGTGATAAGCACTCTTCACAAGTCCGCTGTACAGAAAGGTAGAATCCCAAATGTATTCTGAGCTTTGATTGTAAAAGAAGAAAAGAAAGAATGTTTTTTTTTGTTTGAATGAATGGTGAAGCTTTGAATAAAAAAATAGGAATATAAAAAGAAAAAGAAAAACACACATTCCAAGCAACCACATGCTGGAAAACTGCTATTCTAAAATGGGCTAAGTACATTTTTGAGGAGTTACAGATCCCTTTTAGAGAAGGGACACAATCTTTTTGAAAAGAGGCTACCCAATCATTTCACTAGAAAAAAAAACAAAATCTGTACAGAGTTTTCTTTTACCTGCTTTTGTACCTCTCCTTTTCTAATACTGTAAAGGAGAATATTTTTAGCTCATGGTTGAAATGTGGGGTCCTTGGTGCTCTCTGAGCTTGGTTGTTTTCTTGCAGATGTTTCATTGCCTGAATAGAATAGAATAGAATAGAATAGAATAGAATAGAATAGAATAGAATAGAATAGAATAGAATAGAATAGAATAGAATAGGATAGGATAGGATAGGATAGGATAGGATAGGATAGGATAGGATAGGATAGGATAGGATAGGACAAGAATAGGAATAGGAATAGGAATAAAGAATAGAATAGAATAGGATAGGATAGGATAGGATAGGATAGGATAGGATAGGATAGGATAGGATAGGATAGGATAGGATAGGATAGGATAGGATAGGATAGGATAGGACAAGAATAGGAATAGGAATAGGAATAAAGAATAGAATAGAATAGAATAGAATAGAACAGAACAGAACAGAACAGAACAGAACAGAATAGAATAGAATAGAATAGAATAGAATAGAATAGAATAGAATAGAATAGAATAGAATAGAATAGAATAGAATAGAATAAACTTTATTTGGCCAAGTATGATTAGACACAGAAGGAATTTGTGTCTGGTGCAGAAGCTCTCAATGTACACGCAAAGCAACAGAGTAATAATAATCATAATATATACGAATAAAAGAAGATAGTAGAAAAGATGAAAAGGATAATAATAATACCACAGCCATACAACATGGGTAAATATATTTATGCATAAAACAATACTATGTGGATTAGGTGTTCAGCAGAGTGATTGCAGAAGGCAAAAAACTGTCCCTGTGCCTAGTTGTTTTGGCATGCAATGCCCTATAGCAGTGTCCATTTCAAATCCTGGGAGATTACAGAACCCCAAAACATGAATTAGATAACATCATCAGCACCGAGGAACCCTCTCCTTTTCTATGTAGTGAAAATAGAAAGTACTAGTAAATGAGTATGTCAAACTAATATTCTGTACCAAAATATATTCATTCTGATTTGGGGCCTTTTTATGCACATAAGAGGCCTGCTTCTGCCAGTGTGTGTATGTGTATATGTATATGTACAGTATGTGTGTGTGTGTGTGTGTGTGTGTGTGTGTGTGTATGTGTTTGTGTGTGTGTGTGTGCAAGCAAAGCATGAAGCCGAAGACACCAGCCTGAAGATGATGAGTGGGACCTTGTTGAAACATTGCCAAGACTCACTCTCTCTCTCTCTCTCTCTCTCTCTCTCTCTCTCTCTCTCTCTCTCTCTCTCTCTCTCTCTCTCTCTCTCTCTCTCTCTCTCTCTTAGCTGAGAAGCAAGGAAGATATGTGTTAAATGTTTGTTAAGCATTCAGAATACACTTGCTTAGTCCCAGACACAGGACAAATCTTATTTCCTGTTTCAGCCTAGCTCAAAGCCATCTACAGGCAGTAGCCACAGCACTAGGCTGAAACAGGAAATAAGATTTGTCCCATGTCTGGGACTAAGCAAGTGTATTCTGAATCATTTTGTGTGTGTATATACACATATACATATATATATATATATATATGTGTATATACACACACAAAATGATTCAGAATACACTTGCTTAGTCCCAGTCCCATATATATATATATATATATATATATATATATATATATATATATATATATATATATATATATATATATATGTGTGTGTGTGTGTGTGTGTGTATATGTGTATATATATATGTATATATGTGTATATATATATATGTATGTGTATATGTATATGTATATATATATATACAGTATATATATATATATATATGTATGTATATACAGTATATATATATATATATATATATATATATATATATATATATATATATATATATATATATATATATATATATTCTGTTCAGTACATCCAAAAAAAACCCCATCCTTAATCTTCTTTTCAAGGAAATGTAGGATCAAATATAAGGCCAATAAAAGTGTTTGACAGGAGCATAAAACAGCTGTGATGAGCCACATTTCAACTGTTTCACAACACAGATGCAGGTTACTTTGACAACAATGACAGCTGTTGTCACAGCACCATCTGTGGAGGTAGTTATTTGCACAATTAAATGTTCTGTACATAGCTCTGTTTTACATAAACTAAAATAATAGATTCTGCACAATGTTTTGCATGCAGATCCAATGATGAAATGATGTTGAGGGCTGGTAAAAAAAGTGATAGCAGTAACAGTTAATTGTCTGTGAGAGCTGTTAATGTTTGTGCAGATAGATGCTTACATTTGTAGACAGTTCTTTGCCTCACATTGGATAAATCTTAATTGTTATCACAAAAAAATCTTAAGACATTCCTTGTCAGGTATCTTATCTTCACTTGTCATTCTCTCCTATGTTTGTTGAAGAGGGAGAAAACTTTATTGTTGCTTTTCATAAAAGATCTTTAATCAAAGCACACCAAGCTTACGATGTTTAAAAACTGGGAACATTTTGCAAAATTTCCTTAGCAGGTTAAATATATGAATTGCAGTATGTGCAGTAAACTTTCCATGCAGATTCAGTAGACCAGACATGTCAAATTCACGATGTCACATGATGTCGCACAACATATCAGAATGGTTTTGCCATTGCCCGATATGGGGTGGGCGTAGCCTCCACATGCCGCGTCTGCCCCGCAATAGACATATGGTTGGATAGCAGTATTTGTAACATTCAGACCCAAGTTAAAGATAGAACCATCATTTAAACATATGGTCATATGTCTAATTAAGTCAGATTTTCAGAGTGTTCCTTATTGGTCCCTATGAGCAGTGCAGATTTTGTGGAAATCTGCAAGTTACGTAATGCAATTTCTGCCTACCCCAATAGTGCTTTTTCAGGAGGCAACTGAACTTTCTTGTTTTTCTTTGAAGACATTTGCTTCTCATTCAAGAAGCTTCTTCAGCTCTTCAAGAGCTGAAAAAGCATATTTGGGATAATCATGATCTAGATTGCTGAGAATCTCCATAAATTTCTGCCTATATACTATCTATCACCATAGGAACATCTAGAAAAATGCTTTTCAACCTCATGCTAACTGGGAAATTCAAGGAGTCCATACATTTTAAAGTTGCTAAGGTTAACAACACTAATCTATAGGAGTATAGACTTCTTCCAAGATGTTTATCTAAGTGTTTCTAAGTATACTATATTAGGTGTCCATCATCCAAAGATCCATGCATCCTCAATTAGTAAATACACTGTTTAGATGGATCCCAAATAATGTAAGAACAACTATGGAACTATCAGCACTAAACACATCAATGTGACACAGGAAAATGGTGTATGCTTTTTTTTTTAATGTTCATTTCAAAATCAGGTTTTATTTCATACAGTATTTGATTTGGATGTGGAAACGGAAAAACAGGAAGATGTCCAAGTCATACCTTTTCATATCTGCTAAATTTGAACATGAGTACATGCAGTTTGCAATGAATAAAAATAATCCTTAATCTGTGTTATAATATTAAAACTTATTTTTATGATAGTGCACTTGATCAATGGTTCTCTCAGCTCCAATGGGTTCGTTCAATACAAAATTGAGACGCAATGGTATACAG
The DNA here is from genome assembly GCF_964194415.1 of Vipera berus. Lineage (NCBI taxonomy): Eukaryota > Metazoa > Chordata > Lepidosauria > Squamata > Viperidae > Vipera > Vipera berus. The sequence goes on along the minus strand of NC_138206.1, from coordinate 48,257,162 downwards.
CCTGTGCTAATGAGTGGACAGAAGCATCATCAACCACTATCTGCAATCTGTTAAAACAAGGGTAAATAAAGTTTTTCATTATATTTTTCTTTCAGAGCTAATTCTTCCACTAAGACTTTATATGACTGGTTTGAAAGAAAGAGCAACTAAATCTATACCTCTAATGTTCTGTATAATGTACTTAGCTTTCCCAGTGGCATTTCCAGAAGCAGAAAATTTCTTCAAGGACTAAGGCATGCCTGCTTAATGCCAATTTGATTACACTTTAGTCAGGGAAAATAATGATTTGGGCTGTTTACCAGCACATGCTGAATGTTATTATTATTATTGTAGTATAAGGTGTATTAAATTATGCATTTAGTTGTACTTTTATGTTACTCTTTTAATATTAAATCTATAAGTCCCATTCACTGGCAATATAGATTTTATAAAATAAGTGAATAAACTTCCAGAGGTTTATTGCACATAATTGAAATTTACCTGTCAAATCCAGAATAGCTTTGAAAACTTGGAAATTTCCCTTCTTTCCACTATTTAAAAGATCTTTTTTAAAAATAAGAACAGCAACAATAATGCTGTTAATAATATTATTAAAAACAAGCACATTCACCAAAAAAACCTGTAGCAAATAAGATAAGAAGATAAAAAGGAAATAAGAAAATAAGAAGCCAATAGCTTCCAAATACAGTTTTATTAGCCATTTGTATTTTCATAGTTGCTTTATCCCAGCAATTTTTAATGACTTCTATTAAATTTATTTCGACATTCAGTATAGAATTTGGTCTATATTTTCATTTCCTCAATATGCAACAATAAAACATGAAATTCCATATGTAGTACTATAACATATATCAATATCAATTAATTACAGTAGTAATTGAAGTCCTAAATTATATTAATTCTCTCCCTATAACTTTCTTCCCTATCACCATACCAGCATTGTTATATTGGAACCAAGTTTACAGATTATGTTTACGTTCATTTCTGAGCACATGTACAGATTTATTATTATGCAGAATTCTTAATCACATGTAAATGGCTACATATAAATGGCTACAATAATTCCATGTCTAGATCAGACATGTGGATTCACAAATACAAATTCTTAATTTGGTATATGGAGAACAATATCAACAAATGACTAATTCTATTTTGGCCATCAGTTTTGGAAGTTTGTAGCCCATGTCCAAAGTAGGTTTCATACTGTAGCAAATGCCACATTTCTCTTTTTGATTCCTTGTGTAAGTAGAAGTATTGGCATATTTTGATTGCTCAGTTTCTTCATAAGAATAATCATTTCCAAATATGCTAAAGAAATATGTCTAAGAAGTAATTTCTTTATCTTATTAAACCACAAAAATATAGCACAATAATTTCAATTTTTTATCATAAGTAAAATGATATATTTTTAGCAATGTTTTTCCTTACAGGACTGGGAACAAGTCATCTCCTGTCTTGTACACAGGGGCAGGTCCATTTGTAGAAGTTAAAAAAGCAGCTAACAACAGCTTCATGCTAAAACCAAGGTAAGGCCTTATAAATGACAGTTTAAAATGACAAAGTAAGTATAAGTAAATCACTGAAAATGTGTTAAGTGGGAATTTCTATTTTTTTCCTTATTCTTTTTTTACTTCTTAATTCTGTCATTATTTATGAGTTAAAAATGTCAAAAGATATGGAGATTTCTCTATAAGCTAACAAACATTTACAGAATAAATGAACATTTAAATCAAAGTAACAGTTCCCTCACTAATATCAACTATAATTGTTGAAACCACTAAACATTCTGATATTAATAATCAGTTGTTGTAATAGAACTTCTCTTAGGTCAATCTTGAATGCAGGTAACTATGGATATGGCAACAGTATAGAATCTGTTTCCCTTTTTCTACAAAGGCTTTCCTATACCCCGTACCCACTTCTCCATCTAAACACCAACCCTTGGATTTCCTAACAATCACTGCCAGAGTAGATCCTGCTTAGATTTTTTTAGATCAGCCAAGTCAATTATGTGTTGCCATCCAACTTGACATATGAAGAGTTGGCAACTTTAAGATTTCTATTGAGCAAGGGGTTGGATTAAAGATCTCCAAAGTCCCTTCCAACTCTACTGTTCTATATTCTATGTTGTATTAATTTAGTATTTGGAATACAGTATATATAGGAGTATATGTCAAGTTTCTGATGTATGGGCTTTTCAAGTGACTCTGAGGCATTGTTTACCTTAAAAGTCCTTTATTAGCCTAATACACCAGCAAATGCTTGCTCGAAGGAAGCTGAAATCTGAAATCTCCGCCCTTTACACAATATAATTAAACACAATTCTCCACCTTTCTAATTTTGTCATTACTCATATTCTCCAATTAATTTAAAGAATCAGCTTCCCTTCCGTTAGAAGAACCGCCAAAGTCTTATCTTCTTTAGAGAGACAAATGGCCTTCAAAGTGCATTCCTACTCTTCCCTCTCACCAATTTTAAACTAAAACAATACACAAGTCTTAAAGCAATACACAAGTTTTAACATATGAAATAGCTACTTCTTCATCTCATGTCAAGCAATAACATTCAATGTTAGCAGCGTTGACTGTATACTTTTTAATTGCTATTTTATTGAAGCAATGGCGATAGGGCATATTTTAAAACAAGTTCATCAAAATACTTTCATATATTTTCTGTTTTCAACTTTCCCTCCAATGTAAACTTTTTGAAAGAAAAAAAAATGGAGGGAGAGACACTTGAGAAAAGGGGTAGCACCTGATTGGAGAAGGCTTTTCAGTCAAGTACATTTCTTACAAACAATAGAACTGCCAACTCATTTCATTCCCATAGAGAAAAATTATTTTGATAAGCCCAGCCATTGAATGAAAATATGTTACAGATTGAGTTTATGTCTCTATATGCGCCTTTATTTTGTTTTTGTTCTCTTAGCCATTCCAGAAATCTAATAGAAACTAGAAATTTAGTTTTATAATCAATTTGGTAAAATAAAAGTTCTAAAGCTAGGGATACTTATTGGTACTGAACAGCTTAAAGTCAATTAAAAGCACCTCAGACTTGAAGATTGGATAGTGGCATGTAATAACTTAATATTTAAACCATAAAGAAATAAACAGAGTTAATATTTACTTGTAATAAAAGTAGCACAAATTATTGTTAGTCTCATTTGTGCTTGAATTAAGCAATCCATTATATACATCAAGAATTCATTTTTGCATCAGTATTTATTTCAATCATTGTATTTATAAGGATGTATTTATTTAAAAATATTATATATTGCTTACAATCAAAATTTGAAACAATAATAAAACAACAATAGTTAATATAAAACATGTTACATTAAAATGGGTGGATGTGGGGAAAAAAAGGTATTATTTACACAGGACAACAATAGGTCTTAAGTGCCTAAATAGTATAATGGTAGGTGACCCTAAAATGTGGAAGATTATTCCAAAGTGCAGGTTCCATTGTCAAAAATTTTCTATGGGATCACAGCTCATAGCCCTGCAATAGGAGCTCATTGCTTAATCATAGTAATAATGCATGTACTGTATAATAATAGAAGGTTGTATAGAACATATCCTGTCATTAAAATTTTATATGCTAACAATAATAAAATTTGATTCAATGTCCAATTGAGGTTAATCTATGGTGTCTTAGGAAGTGGCTGTAGATGACTGATCTTGACTGGGATCAGAAGCTAAGAAGTACTAACCCTAATAGAATGCCAGAACACAAGGCTAGATTAAAAAGTAAAAAGAAAAACTTTCTCAAGATAATGGCAAACCATTTTGAGTTGTAATCATAAAATTACACAATTATGAACATCAAGTCACCCATGCAACTCAGAGACTTGATTTGTGTGTTTGTTTGTTTGTTATCCATGGAACACAGGGATACAGTGCAGATCTCCAAGGTATTAACAAACAGAACTTGTGTAGTTTTTAAAAAAAAACATTATTTAAGCAACTGAATCTCAGAAATGCTGGAGTCAGTCTGATCCAAAGAATATGAATTCCTTATCAAGTCATAGTTTCATAATTGTTTCCATGCTTGTTTATCCCAACAAGCTTTGGAACATCGCAGCTACTGAAATTGAGTTGAAGTCCACACATCTTAAAGTTGCTGTGGTTGAGAAACTCTGATCTAGAGGGCTAAAGATTTATTTCTCTGGATTACCTAAAGCTTGGCAACTTTAGAACTTGTGGACTTCCATGCTGACTGGGGAATTATGGGAGCTCAAAGTCTCTGTAAGCTTTCAAATGTCCTAGAAGCTTTCATTGGTGAAGTCCAATCTTTCATTGGACTTCCAGCCAGCATAGAAGTCCACAAATCCTAAAATTGCCAAGGCTGGAGACCCCTGATCTAAATGCTTCTGACTGATTTTTCTTCTGGCATCTATGGAGAGGCAAAGAGCAATGCATGTCATGACATCATAGCACAATTCATGAGATTTATATTCTTTTGTCAATTGTTATAACATCATCATGCAATTGTGTGTATGTTAGCATTTTGACATACATCATTGTTTGCTACTGATAACCATTTTCTCACTCGTCAAGCTGAGTTTTAAAAAATGATCATCAAAACAAACATGTAAAGTGATAGATTATTATCAGCCAGAAAATTCTACAATTTATCCTTTCCTAGGATTAATTTTTATAGAGAACTATATTGGAAATTATTGGCTTTTAAAAAAAATAGTCATTCATAATCATAAAGAAGTCAAATTATATTTTAGATTATTTGCAGAGCTTTACAAATTATATTATTGATAAATGGAATATTGCCTTTGATTAAGAAAATACACATTCTTTATGTTTGGACTTTATTACCTGATTTGTGTTAAATATGCTCTCTTTCTAGCGTAAAGTGTTTGAATAATTTGGTGATCCATTTGCAATGCAGTGGTAAATGTAAGTTTATGAAAAATCAAAAAAATCAACATAAAAGAGTAACTGTTTATGTTTTTCCCCCAATACATTACATTATCTGTTTACATTGTGTCAGTCTGCATTTTTCCTGCTAAAAAAAATATTTTTCATGTTATTTTTAGAATCCTTTAGAATTTATTCAGAATTTATGTTTTTGAGATTATAGTATTGTTGTACTATTCTGCCCCACCACTTTATGTATTTCTAAATGTATTAATATGATAAAAATGTAGGTAGTGTTTAGTGTTGGAAGGAGGTGAGAGGAAGAAACAGATTTTGTAGCATATTTTCATGCTGCTGTTATAATAGTCTGCCATTGCTCAACTAGACAAAAATCCAGATCTATTTAATAGAACAAAAGAAAAGTTTGCTGCAACCTTTCATTGTTGCTAAACTGTACAACTATTTATTATTTCATTTTAGAATATTTTGAACTTGATTAATATTTCTTTCATGTTTTTGACTTTAAATAGTTTTAAATCATTTCAGAAGGTATATTGATATTGTTTACCTTACAAAGCTCTTTATTTCATTGTTTCATAAGAATGGTTTAAATGTGAAATTATTGAACTATGTAAAACAAGAGAGGACAAAAATTGCTGTAATGCTGATTATACAATGAAAGTCAGGATATCTGTAAATTCCCTCAAAAAATGTTCACCTTACTATGATTATTTTCACTTTTTCTAATACCTTGAATTTCTTAAGCAATACCTTTTCTATTAGTGAATAGGAATTACAATAACAACAGAAACAATTTATAACAAAAATATTATTTACCCAGTAATAGTTTTCACAGAAAATAATACATGATCAACTAAATATATCATCTTAAAATAATTCTAAAAGTTAAGTGACTTATGAGAAGTTATGAGAAGACTTTAACGTTAAAGCTTAACTATCATAAATATTTACCAAAAATTTTACTTTGAGCATTATATCTATCCACATATGTGTGTATGTAGGCTTAAATATATTTTAACACATGGCGATCTCCATATATTTCTATACTGACCTTAGAAAAAGTTTTCTATAAAAATACTCCTTGACTTATGACCACAACTGAGCCCAAAATTTATATTGCTAAGTGAGACATTTGTTAAGTGAATTTTGCCCCATTTTACAACCTTTCTTGCCATAATTGTTAAGTGAATCACAGTTGTTAAATTAGTAACATGGTTGTTAAGTGAATTTAGACTCCCCATTAACTTTGCTTGTCAGAGGGTTTCAAAATTACATGTTTACATTACTGCAATTGTCATAAATATGAGTCAGTTGCCAAATGTCCAAATTTTGATCACATGACCATGGGAATGCTGTAGCGCTGCGGTCAAAAGTGTGAAAAAATGGTCTTAAGTCGCTTTTTTAGTGCCATTGTAACTTTGGTCACTAAATGAACTGTTGTAAGTCAAGGACTGTCTGTATTCAAGAAAATATTCAAAACTCTATTACAGAGTAGGTGAAAATAGCATATCTGATTATTCCTCAGAATGCAGACTTTTCACGTTTTATTTTCCTTACTCATAGCTTGTGGGAAAAGAATGATTACCCAGAAATCTAGACCAAGAATTGTTGGTGGTTCTGATGCTCAAGAAGGTGCTTGGCCTTGGATAGTCTCACTATATTTCAATTACAGGCCAACTTGTGGAGCTTCTCTTATCAACAACGAATGGCTACTTTCAGCTGCACATTGTGTATATGGGTAACTATTTCCAGAATTCAACAGTTCTTATGTTCCATATCTTTATATGTTCTTAATTTTTTTTGTATGTTAATATGTATATGACCTTTCATAAAGAGTTAAAAGATCAAGGAGAGACAAGGTACATATAGCCCTTGCATCTCTAATGATATAAGTACAGTATCATATCTGATATTATAATAGAGAGATCAGCAAGGGGGATGCACAGGAATCATATTCAATCTTGTTATATCAATCAGTTCAGTGTACAGTTCACTTGAATTACTACTACTATTATTAATAAATATACTATCATATGTTTTCCCAAAAAAATGCCTTTCATAAAAAAGTTTTTACCTTAAAACAGTGCTTAAGAAAGGCATCAGAATGATGAATAATAGTTATTTAATAAAATCCATTGTTATCTTATCTGGGCTGTGAAAATATGGAGCACTATGAAAAGACAGCCAAGAGTTGGAGTATAATATATCTCTTTGCTGTCATGTGATAGTAGTACTGATTTTTACAAACTAGATGAGGCACCACTATATGAAGTATCTGCACGTCCTTTCTTTAAATACTGTAATTATTCTTGTTCACATTTCAGATTGAGCTAATTGTTTTATTTGCTTGTATCTAATTATCAGCTTCTTATAATAATCATATTAGATTTTTATCCTGCCTTTATTACTTTATAGGCAACTCAAGGTGATAAACATACCTAATGTTCCTTCCTCCTCCTCCTATTTTTCCCTCAATGACAACAATCCTATGTGATAATCAGTTCTGGTACATTGAATTGATAGAATATTTAACATTTAAAACAAGAGATCTAGATTAGAACAGTTTCATGGAACTTCTTATTTACCTTCACTTTTTAATATTTGTCATAGGACACTATGAAGTATGGGAAATGTCTGAGGGGAATGTAATGAACACTCTTATTCTGGAAGAAGAAGTAGCTTCTTGTAAATACTTGGCTTATAGAAAGGCAAATGGGACAATCTTGATAGTCAAAAATTAATTTATTAACTGGGTCTGCATCAGAAAAAATGATAGAAGCCCATTTCAATATTAAAATGTGTATATACATATTTTAAGGAATGCATCTTAGAGATATAAGAAATATTACTCCTAATGCTTTTAAAACATTAGTTGGGAGTTGGCTGGAATTTTTTCCTGGCTCATCAGCAATGTTCATATTATGTATTGCATAAGCTGTCTACAGCATATTAAAATGTAAACTTTTTCTCGTAATGTAAGTAATATATTCAAAGCAGTTCATTACTAAAAATGGAATCCAAGGGTGGTGAGTCTTCAATTACTTTCAACCTTACATTCATTAGTTACAACACTGTTATAAGTACAACAAGAATTATTTAATGCAGTTATTTGCATTATAAAGGCTATACTAGCCTAAGTGTTCCATTTTAAATATAAACATTTGTATTCCTCTGAAGTGTTGCCGATGTGTGATTAAAGAGTGTCTTTTAGGGAATGCATCTTAACCATTCATATGAAACAAATCTAAGTAAATATGAATAATAAATTGTTCATATTTAGTCTCATAAGAATTTGCAAGATTTTTTATCAGCAACGACAATGCTACTCCAGCTTGTGCTAACATTTTCTATGATGCTTCTATTATTCTATATCATAATCTAAGCTGCTCCTGTCCAAAAAAAGGCCATTAGCTCCTCTCTTTTCAGTGCTAACTTGTTGCATATGTTTCTGCACTGTTTCAGCTACATCCCTGCTGGCATATCATTTCTCAATAATAAGACACATTTTTCATAATCAAACAGCTCATCTTATTCTTCAACTTATACTTACTCACCACATTGTGAGACATTATCTCCCTAAGGATGCAATATGTTTCAATACGGTAATAAAAATGAACATGAAGAAAAAAACTTGGAAACAATTTTCAAATATATGATGCCTATGTCCACATATTAATGTGGGTTCTCTAATGTATATTTTGTTAAATTCTACAGTGTATTACAAACATTATAGATTTTGTTAAAAAAAATATTAATCCCTTATTAAATGTGGTAAATATTTTGATTTCACAGCAAGTAGTATCATCTAAGAAACATTGGCTAATTTGAGAAATTGTTCAAATCTAATTAATAGATGGAGAAGAGATCCTTAAGAAATTGCAGCTACACTGAGACATTAAAGAAATCATGGACTTCCATACTGCTGATAAGAAATAGATGGATATGACAATAAAATCTTTTAGAATGAAGCTTGACTTGAAAGAGTCTGACTTAATAATGCTGGTAGCATTTCTAAGGATTTGAGTTTTGCCTATTTTAAAACTTCGTAAAAGGAATATGTGAAATGGATAAAGTTCAATATTGATAAACTGTAATTCTTAATATTGGGTCAGCATACATCTATTTTAATATAATGCATATTATATCCCTATGAGCATTATATATTGTCTTAAATATATTATGCTAGTGACATATAAGATAGATGAGAGAGTGAGTGCCTGTTACTCGTCCCAGCTTCTGCCCACCTAGCAGTTCAAAAGCACGTAAAAATGCAAGTAGAAAAATAGGGACCACTATGGTGGGAAGGTAACAGTGTTCTGTGTCCCTTTGGCGTCTAGTCATGCCGGCCACATGACCATGGAGACGTCCTCAGACAAGTGCTGGCTCTTCGGCTTTGAAATGGAGATGAGCACCGGCCCCTAGAGTCGGAAACGACTAGCACGCATGTGCGGGGAAACCTTTACCTTTACCTTACTATTGGACTGTCACGCGGTTGAAAGGACAAATAGGCTTCTCATTCATTTTATGAGAACTGATCAAAAATAATTTCTAATTTTAAGTCTTTTACAAAAACTTACTCTCTAGTTGCCATAATTTTGGGAACATTAGATATAAGGCAGTAATGAGTAATTTGAGAATGCTTAAAAGTTTGATGATCACCAACATAAATGACCAATGCAAAGAGATTGTGAAACATCTAGAGATTTCAGTGGTACTGAAATCAGTAAAAATTGTGTTTGAATATATACTGTTAATATGGTTCAAATGTTAAACTATACAAAAATTACACCTCACAAGCTATTTCAAACTATTATTAAGGCATGTGTTATTTTGACTTAGGAGAAACTTAAAACCATCTCGGTGGAAAGCAGTTCTTGGCCTGCATACGAATCTCAATCTATCATATCCTCAAACAGTGAGCCGAGAGATTGATCAGATTATCATCAATCCTCACTATAATAAGCGAACAAAAGACAGTGACATTGCTTTGATGCATCTCCAATTTAGAGTGAATTATACAGGTAAAATGATTTTCTGCTGCAGCTTTGCCTTTATGTTATTAACAGATTAGGATCTAAATCTTAAAAATATTTTAAAAATTACAGTATAATTTCCAATAATCATCATAATAAAAGTGGTAATCCTGCAAAATTTCTTTGAGGTTTATTTTTCATCAAAACAATTTATGCATCAAATACTGGAGAGTGCAGGTATAATTGTTTATTTCTTTCACACAGATTATATTCAGCCCATTTGCTTCCCAGAAAAAAATAAACAATTTTTGCCAGGAACTAAATGCTCTATTGCTGGCTGGGGGAAAACCACACAGGAAGGTATGTCACTGTACTGTTAAATCATGAAGGCACTCTCTATTTCATCATTTTATTATATTTTCCTGATGCAATCACTATAATTTAAGAGTATAAAAACATTTCTCTTTCAGATGTATCAACTGTTGTAACATTAGAGTACACTTTATGAAACAGATCTATTGAAGCTTTGTCTTAATTTTCCATCCAAAGTAATGGTTGGCAAAACGTACATAAGTGTTTCTTTTTTTCCAAAACAAATTTGGATTTGTTTTTTTAAAAAAATGTTGCACAGAGTATTACACAAAAAGGACAAAAGGAAAACCACTGAAATTGTTGACCTCTCACATAATTAAATGATAAACTAATTATAAAGAGGTAAAAGATTCCCACACAAAAGCAGTTTTTTATGATTAAACAAAAAATGAAGATAAGTAGGATTAAAACAGATTACTATAGAAAAATCATTTATTTTAATAAAGGCATCTTGAATAACCAGACATTAAGTGACCTACATAAAGAATACACATTATTGACAATAATAATAATAATAATAATAATAATAATAATAATAATAATAATAATAATAATAATAATAATAATAATTTTATTTGTATATAAATTAGATTTAGACTAGAAATACATTTCAAATAATTGAAGCCGCCACTACTGAGAAGTCCTTATTCATTATTCATAATTGCAACTCATACCACACATAGCCAAGGAACATGGCCTCAGATTATGAAAGTAATTGCAGGAAACATAGAAACATGTAGAAAGGCAATCCTTGGTACCCCCAAGTGGCTTTAAATTTAGCAAAAAAAAAGACAAAGAATGCAGCTAAACATAGTGAAATGCCTTAAAATATTTGTTTTTCAGTTATGCATAGATCTTCCCTATAGCATATTCCTTGGCCGCCTAGTAGGATTGCAGTTAATAACACATATATTTATTTTGCAGTTGCAAAGCACCGAAAGTTTTCTAAATTGGGATCAATGAACTCAAACTACAGCATAATATGAAAAATACACATAATGTCACCTCAGTCCCAAGCCATCAAGCTGACCATGCACAATAAATGTCATTAGCAGAACAATATTGAAAAGTACTAATAAATAAGATTAGAACAAGCATCATGCAGCACTTTTGAGACTAGATTTATTATGGCATAAATGGTAATGGACTAGAGCCTACCTCATTAAAGGAATACAGTGATGCACGAAATGTTGTGCTCCGTTGTTACTACACACATGGGTGCAGAAAATAAAAATTATAGAGAATGTATGCCATAATCAATCTGTTCACTTTAAGGATGCCACAACCACCAGCTATTCTGTTCTTCCAGCTGTAGCGTACTTATGTCAGAAACACTGAATGCTAGAGCTTTTCTATTAAAAAAGCAGAAGTGAGAACAATACTTAGTTCTCCTTTTTATTTGCATTGTATTAATATGATTCTCTGTAATTATCAATTCAAAGATCGACCCTGTAAGTCAGGATAGAATGTCACACCACCTAATCAAGCACTTTTTTAGAACTAATAACTTTTTGATCTTGAGAAGCAAAAATAGATAAGTGAGAGGGAGGAGCAGTTGCTGGAAAAAGTTGACAGACAGAATACTCTGTAGGAGCTTCTTATCTGTGCCATTCTGTGAACTCTCGTTAATCTGCTCCTATAATCCTGTATGGATTTTGTTTACATCTGTAGTGAATTGTGTTCTGCAGTATTACAACTGTATTGTACTGTGCGTGAATAGAAGCTCCATCTGATTCTTCCAGGTAGTTCCTGGAAGTGTTGCTTGGAGAACTGCATGGAAACCTTTTCCATGTCTTGCAAATGGAAGCTTGAGCTGGAAGGTGAAGTGGTAAGAGAGCCATATTGCTTCCAAGAGATGTAGCTTTTTGGCAATGAAAACCCAATGGGCCTTGCATAAGCCTGCTCTGAAGATAAATCATACAGTATAGGAATGACTAAGTACTGTATATTATTTGACTAACATGATATTATCATTTTATCAGTTACAACAATGTACAGCATATACTTCTGGTTTTCAAATAGATTCAATCTCAAGTATATTGCAAGAAGCAGAAGTCCCTCTTATAACACATCAGAAATGCAAGGAACTCATGCCAGAGTACAACATTACTGAAAACATGATATGTGCTGGGTATGACGAAGGTGGAATTGATTCCTGTCAGGTAAATGGTAACAGTGTTTGCATTGTTATAGTAGAGTCAATAAATTATTCATCACTTTTTCTGGTTCTTTTTTATAATGCAATTTTTTTATATATAGATAGCAATGAGATAAAAAGTCACATTATGAGAGATGCTTTTTATCATAATTACATCACTGCTACTATTCTGCTTTCATTTACCACTGTATGTTATTTTGAATTAGTTTGAAGAAAGTATGCTGAACATTTAGAACTCAATCAAGGCAATAATAAAAGAATCATTATTACAAGTGATGTACTGTTATCAAAGCCAGGGTACTGTGCACTGGTCAAATCCATTATTCAAACTTAGCAATGTTACTGGCCAGGTGTTCTGTCTGGATAATAGTTACCTATTAATGGATTCCCCTGATCTTTAAACTTTCTGCATACGTTGGAAAGGAAGCCATCACTTTCCTTTCCATGGAGAAGTGTGTCTTTGAGATCATTTAGTCTTCACTGCTACCTTGATTCTCTTCCCCTGAATTACTAATGCTTAAGTCTTTTCCATATGGCATGTCTCCAAGTATGGCAGCAGGAAAAAATATTACCTTTTTTCTAATCAGTTTGGCTAAAAGGAAAAAGTAGTAGTACTATTGTCAACTTAACAAGAGAGAAGGGTAGAGAAGGAATGAAGGTTCATTCAAAATTTCACTGGTCCATCCAAGAACCTGTTCAAAAAACCCTGGTCTACTATTGAAATCCAATAGCTCACTAGATCTTCTTGATCAGCTATAAGTAGCACTTCAGAAATTATAAAAAAAATAAATAAATCACCTATTTAATCCCTATTATTAGCATTATAAAATGCTAATTTTATAAAGCACCAAGGGATTAAGGCTTATGTGGATGCGCTCTTGTCCTCAGATGTAGACATCTCCCAAAAATGCTACAGAGAGCACTAAGTATTGACCAGAAGGAATGGGCCATGCCACCATTCCTGTAAGCAATTAACAAAAGTACATAAATTGCACAGATTGAGTTGACATAACAGTAAAGAAACAGCATGGCCAGGTCCATATAGGCACAAGTAATAGACATCACTTTTGGAACAGAGCAACAAATTATGGTTGAAAGCTGCTTCAATGCCCAGAGAGGAGAAAGCTCAGGGTGATAAATTTCTCTCAGTGTGATTACTGAAGCATTTCCTGACCGTGGTTAGCAGGTTGGGTAAAGGATCCTTATGAAAGGCGTGTCTTTCTCTGATACTTATATAAGCATCATGAAATAACTTTTACACAGGCCCAGTATGTTTCATTTAACCTTATGACTTATAGAGAAGCTGCAGAAATATTAAATAAAACTGACAGTTATCTTATTAAACAGTTAAGAGCATAGTAATAGCATCATCAACATTAACGATATATTCATTTTTCTTTGTCATTTCAGGGAGATTCTGGTGGGCCTCTGATGTGTCAAGAGAACAAACAGTGGTTTTTAGCTGGTGTAACATCCTTTGGCTACAAGTGTGCACTTCCAAATCGCCCTGGGATTTATGTAAACGTTTTCAAATTTGTAGACTGGATAAAACGTACCATTAATTATTAACTAGAAATATAGGATTGAAAAAGAAAGACTGTGATTATAGCATCTATACAATAAAGTTTGGTAGAATCAGGCAAAAGTTCATCATTCAAATTAGGGCCAAGCTGGTGTTAGAAGTGATCTGAACAAGTCTTTGAAGTTTCACTGACACTCATCCAGAAGTTGCAATATTTTTCTACCAGCTACTCTCTTAAATGCTTGAATAAGAAAAGACAAGGGTAACTTAGATAACATACTGATTTGCTAAAAGTACAACCCTCAGTAAAACTGTGCCTTTAAACTTAATGAGAAGAGCAGTTGTAATAATTTTCCAAGACAGATGACACCATGAATTAAATTCTTATACAGAGTCTACTGCAGATAGGCTGTCAATCCATTTAAATATTTTTTCTTTAAAAGATTTTTAAATGACTGTTTTTTTCAAACAGTAATGATATTTCAGTATATGTGTCATTACTAAGGTTCCAATCAGAAAACCTTAGTCATACACCTCCCTGATTATTCCTATTAACTCAGTTTATTAGGAAAGAAGTCAATGCAAAGTGTATATATAGTTTATGCAAAAATTTAGGATACAGTACTGTTTAGCAATATTTATGAAACTCTCATGTCTAGTCAAATGAGCTAGAAAATACTATGGAACAAATTATTTGAACCTAGTAAGTAACTTTCTATTCTCAATTTAATTAATTTTAGATTTTTTTTCCTGAAGTGCATGATAAGAATAACCAAACAAGTACTGCATCTTACTATAAGATGGAATATTTGAAAAATAACCCATAACTATAAAAAAGCTTTCTATTGAAACCAATGGATATGCTTTTATACTATTTCTGTGAAATCATGTATGTACCTATTTCATTTCCTATTTTAAATCATACTGCCATAATGTGTTCAAGACATTTCTGTATTTTAATTTTAATTTAATTTAATTTTTAATTTTATTAGATTTATATACCGCCCTTTCCCGAAGGACTCAGGGCGGTTTACAGGGTATTTAAAATCAGCAATACAAAATACAAAAGTTAAAAAACAATTAAAAAAGATTAAATTATCCCTTAAAATAAAAACCCCAGTTAAAAATTCTCAACCTGGGCCGGAGAGGTCAAAGAGCCAGGTCTTCAGGTCCCGGCGGAATGAACGAAGGTCAGGGGCATTCCTAAGCTCCACGGGCAGCTGGTTCCAGAGGGAAGGTGCATCCACAGAGAAGGCCCTTCCCCTGGGTGTTATCCGCTGGCAATCCGGCGGCACCCTGAGAAGACCCTCCCTGTGTGAGTGCACTGGACGAAGGGAACTTGATGCTGGCAGGAGGTGTTCCCTCAAATATCCCAGACCCCAGCCATTTAGGGCTTTATAGGTCATCATCAGCACCTTGAATTTTAAATAACATTAATCTGAATTCAGATAAGAAATATTACTAATTCAGAAACAACAGCTAAACTTACCGATATAATGAGAAAACTTTCAGTTTATACATAAAATAGTATCAACAGTCACTAATACAATAGTAATAAAATTATAGTAAATCATTTGGTTATGACACATTAACCATTCTACATTGTTAATGCTCTCATTTAGCTCTCAATTTTTAACTCATAATTCTCAGAGTTTGTTTCTTAAAACAATTCTCAATTTTTCTCTTGAAAACTGCAGGAAATGAAGCATTTATCACACATCAGGTCTCACTAAACTGAATTTATATATCTGAAAATACCATTGTTTTCAATAGAAGCATTTTGTCATTTATATCTGCAAATCACAGAATGGTGGAACAGAGATATGAGAATGGCTCCAATATGCATCCTTTAGTCTCAGTCCCATTGCTGCTAATGTACAAGTACTTCTGCTGTTAACATATATTTCCATGTTGGCCAAGGAGACAGAAAAATCCCAGCATGGTTTTCTTATTTTTAGGAAATGACCAGCACAATAGCATCATATTTTGGTGATGTCATAGATATCTTTTCTTGGCAACAGTATGGAAGCAATTTGCTATTGTCTTTTATCTTTTTGAGGGAAGAAGTGTGGCAAGGGAATACTTTTTTACTTACAAGTCTATCCTATAGCCCTGGTATTTCCTGGTATTTCTTTAATTTAAACAGAATCATTAAGATAAGGAATATTTTTCAATAGCACGGTATGCATAAGTGAGGCGTGCTAGTTAAAATTGTTATAACCTCTCTATGATGCAAAGTTGGAAATGGCATCTTTTGCA